>NW_021939396.1:51640951-52134122 GCF_001715985.3 Manacus vitellinus | reverse complement strand
CTCTTCTCTTCTCTTCTCTTCTCTTCTCTTCTCTTCTCTTCTCTTCTCTTCTCTTCTCTTCTCTTCTCTTCTCTTCTCTTCTTCCTATTCCTTGGAATAGAGACTTGACAGAATGAGAGTCTGAGATTAAGATGCACCTCTGGAAATCATTCATACAAGTCTCCTGGTTCAAAGCAGGGTCAGCTAGGGCAGGTTGCCCCAATCTGTGCCCAACTGATTTTGGATATTTTGAATATCTAAGGATGGAGAGTCCACAATATCCCTGCCTAGATAGGGAGGTATCAATCACCCTTTTACTTAGTGAAATATTTTGTATTTTTGTCTGTGCCCACTGCCTTTTGTTCTGTCACTGGGCACCACTAAGAAGAGTTAGACTCCATCTTCTTTATTCCCTCCCATCAGATGTTTTTCATGTTTATTTAAATAATCTTTTTTGTGTGTGTCTGAAGGCGCAAGAAAATAATCATTAATTCTCATTTTAAAGAATGGTGATGGGAAAATTAAATAAAAGTATTGAAGGCCATTGAAGCTGGACTGTTTTAACCTAGACTATAATTTTTTTTTTTGTTCCAAGAAATGTTTTATATTGTATTTGATTTCCTAAAAAACTTCTGGAGGGCTGTTGCTATTACCAGTACAAAGAGTATTTCAATTAACCCCAAAATCAAGAGCCCTAAATAGGTACACAGAAAACTTTAACTATCTGGAGAGGTAAATGAAGAAGCAAAGCGGTCATCATGGTAGAACTCTTAAAGCAGAAAGGTAATTTTGAAAGCAGCATTTTGAATGGATTTGGCAAAGTCAGCTTGGTATGAGGAAACAAAGCTGACACCTGAAGACAGAACAGGTGGGACATGAGATGAGTAGTGACTGGATAAACCTCAATAGGGAGAACAGTCTGTCTTTGGAGTTATATCAAAGGGAAACTAGTAAGAGCTGAAAACAGACCAGATGCAAGGAGATGTTGGAGAAAGTGAAGTCCAAAAATCATCTGGGAGAAAATCCAGGTGTTTTCTGATTTTGTTTCCTGCACTCTTACAGCAAAAGGTTTGTATTAATACTGTGAAAAAAAGTGTTTTTAAGGTTTGGCTTGGAATTCACCATATAACCTGAACATCTATAGTTAAGGAAAGGTTGTTAGGTTTTTTAGATTTGGATAATTTTTTTTTTACTTTCAAACTCTTATGATGATATTTTACACTGAAGCTTTTTGAGTTAATTATATTAGGTCATAACTCACCCAAAATAGTATGGCTGTGACTGCTGCTTCCAAAGAATGACTAAGTCATAACATAGTTCAACCAGAGCTGCATAAGTGAAATGGATTCTGAAATGAAAAATACACTGCTAAATGAATAGCTCAGATATCAACTACTCTAAACCCTTGCCATTCCATGGTAGTCAGTGTATTTGCATAGAGTTATTCTTGTGGAGGATATGCCCTGTGTTTGAGTTGTTAAAATTTAATGTAGGGCCAAAATCTTCTTCGAAGCTCAGTGGGGCTTACAGACATCCATCCTGTCCAGCTATGTCAAGTTATGCCATAGTCCTTGGAGAATGCTTCTAGGGAACCATATGGTATACAAAGACACAACTGTGGACGCCCTTTCACAGGTTATAACTTGTTAATTGGATGACTGTTGTTTAGGAAGACTTGGACAGGTTTCCTTCTCCCTTCACTCCATCTCTTGGATGTACATTGCCCTAAGACCGTGGTTAATGAATGCTTAAAAGGTCTCTGTATAAAAAAGACATGCATATACCTCTGAACATAGTTAATAATTTCTGGTAAGTAATACACTGGGAAACTTAGGACCATTCCTAAGCTTGTAAAACATATCATGCTGCGTGGAAAAAAATTATTTCAGTCAGCATGTTTTTCAAAATTTCATAGATTGTTGCTCATAGCTTGCTCTGGCATCAGTTTTGAGAAAAAGAGTCATGAAGAGAGAGAGAAGGGCATTTCTTATCTTTTCCTCCATATGATGGCAAGAAAAACTTCATCTATAAGTTTCACAATGTTCTCATTCATGTAAAATTTCAGTTGGATTTAATCTGCTGTTGCCATTGAATTTTATGAGAATTTTTCCATGAACCAGCAACTTCTAGGATTAGACAGTAGAGAGATTTTGCTTTTTTTTTTTTTGAAGACAAGAGAGAATTTTTCAGGATATGACTGACTGTCTAGATTTATATTACTAGCACATAATTTAGTTTATAAAATATGTTTATGGAAGATTGCATTACTGATGCAATCCATTGTGAATTAGACTTTTCCAAATTACTGAGTAAGCAAATAAACACAGTGTAAATGCAAAAATCAGCTAATATATTTTGTGCATTGATTTTGAGAATTACGGGCCTGTTTTAATTATTTATAATCCTTCATGTATTAATAAATGATCTGTGGTGTATTTTATAAATAAAATGAGATCTCAGTATTATGTCAACTCACCACAGTCTCCTGTACTAAATCTTTTCTGAAAGGTGGAGAAAGACATTCAATGTTTATACAGATTATACAGTATAGCCACTGTATTCCACAGTATTAATTTGCCTACTTTCAGTCTGAATTGATTTTTTTGCACAGTCTGGAGTATCTGGAGGTGCCACAACAGTTCTCTTGCCTGCATATTAAATGGACAACTTCATTTCCTCTTGAGTTGGCAACACAAGAATTTTTTTCTTCTCTAGGGTTTGACCTTTCATAGACATACCTCATTAAAGAGTGCTTTGGGCATAATTGCGATTGCTGGGGAGTGGTAAGGTCAGATTGTTCCATTAATGAGGATGAGCTTGTAGCAAAGGACAACCCAGATGCAGAGGATCTCACTGAGAAGGTGCAATCCCACAGCACTCGAGCAAGGATATGTTAGTGACAGTGACAGGTCCTGTGGACAGTCAGTAATTATCAGACAAGATGAAGTGATGAACCTGGGATGGAGTTCATCCAGGAACTGCAGTAAATAGCAGCAGGAGACAGAGGCAGAGGTGGCACTTGGACTGGCACTCCTGTGCTGTGCTATAGGCAGGGACCAGCTGCCTAGAGCTGAGCTGAAATTGCACTCCTGGACCAAGAGGCAGCAGGTATGTGGGTAGGAGTCTCAGGTTAGGCTGGTATGGGCCATTAAGGCCCATAGGTGTGCACAAAGCCCTGAAACACTATTTGGATTGAGTCTTTTTGTAGGAAAGTGAGGTTCAAGGTAAAATTGAACTAGGTGGGGTTTTTTCAGCCTGTTTTTAAATAGTTGTATGAATGGAGAGGAACCGGAAGGCCCTCTATTTGTTTCTATGATCTTTTGATAAGACCTCCATCGATCATACCAGTTATTTCAGAACTAAGGAACTGGTGCCACATGTTGTCAGTTGGATGGCTGACTTTCTTCAGATTGAAGAAGGAGTTGAGTAACGTTGTGCTGTGTGAGTCTAGTTTTTATACATACTGGTACAAAAGGCCTTCTCCTGTATCAGACTGTGCTTCCATCACCTTGTCTGAAGATCACAGAATCCCACAATAATCCTTCCTTTCGGTACTGCCCTGTGCACTGGTGTGTAGCATCTTCCTGTGCCATACTCTTACGCTATTCAGCCTCATTGTGTGCAGTTTTCCCTGTAATCTGCTGTCAGTCTTCTGGATGAAGCTTTGCTCAGGAGAAATGTCAAAATTGTTCTTCCTACTCTTGGCTGTGTCAAGTTTTCGTACCAGTAATTTTTTTCAGTTCTTGCTGATCTGACATGGTCAGAAGTGTGTCAGCTGAGCACAGGTAGCTCTTCATAAAGTCTGCCTATGCAGGTCTTCACATTTTAGCCTTTTCTTGATTTTTGTCATCAGTGTTTAAAAGCAGAACTATGAGTATACACATTTTAAGCACAACCTCTGTGTGCAGAGGGAAAAAAAAGTTGTTGATGGATGTCTCTTCATCCTAAAGTTTTGGCACATGGATAATATCTGCTTATTCTGCTCTATTAAAGCAGAAAAATGCCAGGAGGGAGGTGATTGCCATTTGTGCTGTTGCAACTGGTTAGCGCAGGTTGCTTATGACCAGTGCTGAAGATTTTACCTCTTCACATGTGTTTTTTTAGCAATGTTGACAACCAGGTAAATGTTTCACAGGAGAGTCCACAGCCACGTGTACCAAGTACTTTTTGAAACTCAGTGCAACAGGTACATTTACCCTGCTATGTTTTTGTGCAGACAGTGTCAGGCCCAAGCTTTGTTGCTCTGCTCTCCATGTGTCTGCTCTTTGCTGCAATTTACACTATTGTATCCCTTGAACATTATCCCCAGCCTTGACTCCAGATAGGCAAATGTTCAATTAGTCTAACAGCCACTGGTAGATTTCTTTTAAAATTAGATTTGTACCTGTGATTAGTATAAGTTCAACTTCTCCAGTCTTTCAACAGAGTCCTTTCTTCCCTTTTCCTCCTTAAATATTCAGTTTGAGGCCAGCACTGTCTCTGTCATTATGAGACAATGATTCTTAGAAATATATTTCGCACTCTTCATTGATTACTGAGTAGTGGATGTCAATTTTAGAAACATAATGTACCCTCAAAGTTAATGGAATATCAAAATACTGTACCCTTAGTGCTAGATTTGCCCTTCAGATGAGCAACTTTTCCTTAATAGTGTACACAGATTGGTTTCACAGGTTGCATATGTAGTCTAGGTATGCAGCATCCATTGATGGCTGATCTGAGAAATCGATTTCATACTGCACCACCTGTCCAGCCATTCTGATATAGATGAATGGCTAAGGGACCTTGGGCAGCTCTGCACATTTTGTGTTCTTTTTTTTATCAGGGCAATTTTGTTTTCTTATTTTTCACTTACTATGATCTATTTCTCCATCTCTCTATGAATTCTTACTGCTTCTGTACTTTGAAATCTTTTGTTTATAAACAATCTTTTTGCAATGGTTTAGGTCACTCATGCTTACCCAACATGGTATGGATTTTTAGCCTCTATGGTCAAAATCTAAAAGCACTCAGTGTTTTAGCTAGTTCACTTATTTAGAAGTGCTCTAAATCACGAAATTAATTCTTGCATGTTTCATATCACAAGGGACAAAGAATGCTTATCCACTGGAACTTGTGTTCACTGAACATAGTGCCAAATTCTCAAGGTCTTGAATTAGGATGCAAGCACAGGGACCTTTTCTTCCTATGATATCTCATGTGCTAACAAATGTTTAAAAGCTGAGCCCAGTAGGCTTTCCTTAATTAAACGATTTTAGGAGCTTATTAAATCAACCAACTTTGTTTCCATTCTTATGGTCATTGGGATGCCACAGAGGAAAACCTATGCTTTTCCAGATGGATAAAACTAACAATGCTGCAATAAGAACATGTTTTCTTTTCTTTTCCTGTATTACAGAAAACAAGTGAGAATGAAAAGTGAAGTCAATCTATTTTACAGACAAAAATTCATGTGTCTCTGGGGAAGACTATATGAAAGTAGCATATAGAGAAAAAGAGCTTTAACTCTAAAGTTCTCTTTTGTGACAGTATACTGCTTTTTTTGCCTTTTTTGGGGGGGTTATGTTTTGTTTTGATTTGGGTTTTTTTGTTTGTTGATTTTCCAAAGATGTAGTAGGAGAGGGAGTTTGTCATATCTTTTGTGACAATATTTTCAGTACAATCTAGAGTAGGGTGAAGATATTTGTCATTACTTATCTCTTTTTTGATATCTAAGTGTTCTGAATGTCTGTAAGAACATTGCCTTAATCTTTCCAAACAGGGAGTACTTGAACTCATTCCTTTCCCCACTGTCTTCCACCTGATTGCTTTTACCACCCCTAGAAAAGATACCTTCCATAACCTACAGCCTTAGTGGAAGATGACAATAAAAACTGATGGTAAGTTGATGGAAAGAATACTTCATTATGATTGCAAAGAATTTTTACTGTGTTTATATCAATACTTGATTCTTTCCCAATATATGGATGTAGACAAGATGATTTCCTGAAGTGTTTTGTCTAGCTGTACTGTCCTAAGATCCTATAAAATACAGCTTGATGGAAATGTTCTGATGAAATACATGACCAACAAACATTTAATTGAAAAATTCAGTTTTGTCAAGCTACAAATGTTTTATATCATAATTTGGATAGTTCCTCTCATCAGCGTCATTTTAAATGGAATTGACCTAAGCTGAAACATTTTAGTTACTTGATATGACTAAATTTTTGTTTTGTTTGTTTTGAGTTATTTCAACATCATCTATCGGGAGACAAAACAAAATAAGAATCTCTGCTGGAAAAATTGCCTGTAATCTTGGTACTGAAGTAGATGGGATTCTCCTTTTCTTTCATCACCTTCTAAATGGAATTCCAGGCAAGCTTTGCAGTTCCATTTTCTCTGACACAAACACATAGAAATTAATGTGTAAGAAAATGCCATGTACCTAGACAGTTTCTTTAAGGGGAGAGACAGACAACACGGAGCAAATGTGACCCCTGCTCAGTAAGATTCAGACTAATTGTGGGTGGGTATCTAGTTTACAGAAGGTAACTCAGGCTGCCCAAGTTAGGCATAGAATCATAAAATCATAGAATGGTTTTTGCTGAAATGGACCATTAAAGGTCAACTAGTCCAAGCCCCCTGAAATGAACAGGGACACTTCCCACTAGACCAGGTTGCTCAGAGCCCTGTCCAACCTGACCTTGAACACTCCCACCAATAGTGCATGCACAGCTTCTCTAGGCAACTTGTTCCAGTGCTTCACCACCACCACCATCATAAAAACTTTCTTCCGTATGTCTACTCTGAATTGACCTTCCTTTAGTTTAAAACCATTACCCCTTGTCCTATCACAACAGGCCCTATTAAAAATTGTTCCCATCCTTCTTATAAGCCCCCTTCAAGTACTGAAGGGCTGCAACTAAGGTCTCCCCGAAGCCTTCTCTTCTCCAGGCTGAACAACCCCAACACTTTCAACCTTTCTTCATAGGAGAGATGCTCCCTCTCTCTGATCATCTTTGCATCCCTCCTTTGGAGTTGATACAAAAGATCCATGTCTTTCCGGTACTGGGAGTCCCAGAGCTGAATGCAGTACTCCTGGCATCACCAGAGTAGAGGGGCACGATTACTTCCCTTGACCTTCAGGCACAGTAAGTAAAGAGAGAGTTTTATGTGCTCTTAGTGATGATACAGAGCAGCCTTGTCCTGAGCATAAGGGATGTTAGTCACTTAAGTGTGTCTCTGGAGGTCAGACATCAGACTCAGGACTGCTCATTAGCTACTGCCACTTCCTTGGGATGCCAAACCCTGAAGAGCTGTGTCAACTTCTTGCAAAGAGGCCTCTTGACTTAGGAATTCAGCTGCTCTCTTCAGATAGTCAGCATTCAAAGCCACAGCTAAAAATTGCCTTCCTGAGGTCTGATTAAAATCCTGAGATAAATCTATCACAACTCTTATGAAGTCAACAATGGTTTTTTATTTATTTATTGAGTTTAGTAAGTCTAGTTGGTGTCAGCAATGTCTCTTCACAAAATGAGAAGCCACAGTAAACTCTGCTGGGTAGGTTTCGGGTCGTGATTAAGGCCTTCAAATTTACATGCTTCCTGGATGTACCCATGTGTGTGCTATGATATCTAGGCTGCCCTAACTAAAGGAAGGTCTAGTCTTACAGTGGGGAAGCCTGGAAAAAGAGATTTGGAATGTGCTACAGCTGTGGCTGGCCTGGTCAGTGACCTCTGGACTCAGGTAATTTTAAATTTCAAACTTACTTCTGAAGTTCACAGTTTCTAACTTAGAAAAAATAGAAAAATTCACTGTAGCCTTATGCTATTAAACTCCTCAGATATTAACAGCCTCTGTTATCCTTCTCTCCATAAAAGATCAGTATAACATGAGATTAATAATACAATTTATGAGTGACTGAATTTAGCACGATTGTTCTGAAAGTGTGAGAGCACCAGATGCGTGATTGTTCCACTACAAGAGATTGTTACATTACATTAGAAATTACTGTGCAGTTTGATGCAGAAAATGCCATTCTCTTAGAATGATACAGTACTGTCAGAAAGTGACATGAAAGCGTCTTCTTTCATTTAGAGAACAGGTCCTTTGAGTCTACTAGACAATACAAACTGAATATTCTGGATTTTAATCCATATATGTGAAATTTATTAAAAATGTAAATAAATAAATCACACTATTTACAAATCAAATAATGCTAACAGGAATCTGCTCATATTGGAATGCTGGTCTCGGCTGTGCATATGTATTGACATAGTCTTTGAGACAGTAAAATCAAACAGAAAATATATTTTCCTTCATGGAAAAAAAAAAGACTGGAAAAGTTTTTTGTTACTGCTGCTAAAATTGCTCCAAGGTTTTGATCATTGTAAATAAACAGGTTTTTTTCATTGATACTTGGAAGTTTTCCTGATGAAGAATAGTTTTTGAAGAAAGAATAAACTTTCTGGAAGAATTTAATTTTTAAATTATTGTTAGCCCAGGGTGAAGTTTAAAGAAATGGGCAGGACTCCTAAAACTCCATCACTCGCTTTGAGACAAATTAGAGATATTTTTGTTTATTCTCAGCTAGCAATGGTCGTGCATAGAACAATGAAGTAGAACAGTAATCACTTTCCATGTGAATTCTGCAGTGGTACTTTTGTCTGCAAAGCATTCTAAGCTCTGGCAGTACAACTGAAAAAATATTCTGGGGTTATTTGAGAAAGTCAGAAAACATCCAGATGACATCACTTTAGTAAAAATTTTATTATGAGTTTAGACTAAAACTTCTTTTAAAGAACTTCAAAACTTCAAAAGAAGTTTCAGTAATAAAAATATGTTGCAGTTCCTTTTAGTGAATACAAACAGATATGCAGCAGAGACTTGTCACATAAAAGTTTTCTGTTGACAGTATAGTTATTTAAGATACTTTGTAATTGCTGAGATGATCAGTTACACTTCCGTGCACCCATTGGAATGCGTATTCATTTCTCCTTGAAAATACACGTGCATACCTGTGGGATGCAATCAAGCATTCTCAGGATTTTTGTTTCCTTTGACAGGGCTGGAGTCTATGAATTTAGCTATAACATGTTTTATTTGCAAGTAGCCACTGAGGTACCATAATTCAGTTTCATTTTTAGTCACTTTTTGGAGCTGACCTGTACTTTTCAGTTAAGAGCTAATTTCAGTCAAGTTTGCTTTTCACTTTGCAGAAACATATCCAATATTACTTTGACTGCACTTTAATTCTCTTATGTCACATTTCCAATTTTCATACTAGCTCTTCTGTGTGAATGTAGACAATAAAATATCAAACCCCCTGTGGGGTGCAGTTTCATTTAATATCTTTTTATTTGCAGTAAAATATGCAATATTTAGGAAATTCACATCACTGGTTAAACTGTACTGAGTTTTCACAATTTCAAAGACTGTCCAGGAGACAGCTGTGTAATTTCCTTGGAATAAAACGTTTAGCAAGAAGGTTTCATATTTTTTAGGGATGAAGAAAAGCACAAGGATATTATTTTGAAAAGAATCAGAAAGTAGGTAACGTTCTCCTGAAAAGCTTGCACGTATACTTCAAAAGTTGGAAAATATTGGAATATTCAGTAAAGAATATTCATCATCTAGTGCATCTGAAGATATTAGATATGAAAAGGTCTGATACAAATAGTTAATGCAAGAGCATTTTTATTCTAGAAGGCAGGATTACAATATTTCTCAGGCCCAAGGACAGCTCCACTTTATACTTTTGATCACAGCTTTACAGTCATACTGACAGACTATTTACATTTGACAGTGAGAAAGAGAAGATTTGCCACATGGAATGTCAGTAGTTAAGAGAAACACCATATGTAGCTCAAACACTAATGATAACTGTAGAATGTTAACTGGCTTTTAAAATACTGACTGACCTGGAGTCTGTTTTTTTTTTAAATTTCATAATGAATGTCTTAATAGACTTTCACAAGAACTGCTCTCCCATCACAATTTCATCATCATACAGGCTAGGCTTGAACTGAGTGCTACACGTGGAATGGTATATTCTCATGTTCATTTAGTAGCATGAGATCATACTTTAATCATAAAATTGAGTTTAAATTAAATAAACCAACCCATTAGTATATACCAGTAGGGAAATTACATGTTATAAATCACAAGTAAATATATTTTAAATATTTTATCAATTTTCTTAAAAGTTAGTCAGAAGCACATACTGAAATTTGACTCATAAAATCACAGAATCACAGAATAATTTGGGTTGGAAGGGACCTTAAAGCTCATCTAGTTCCAATGCCTCTGGCAAGGGCAGGGATGTCACTCACTAGATCAGGTTGCTCAGGCCCCCATCCAGCTTGGCCTTGAACGCTTCCAAGTGTGAATGAAGCAGATTCATTAGCAGAAACAATGTAATTTAAAAACCAAGATGTATTCCTGAGAATTTTGCCAAAACATTGTTTTTTGAGCTAGGTATTAGAAGCAGTTTATAAATAAGCATTTGCTCAGCATTGCTGCCACAGAGAACAGAATCACGCAAATATCCACAGGCACTTCAGTAGCCCAGTCCCTTTTTGAAATGTTTTTATGAGGAAGTAGGTCATGTTGGGGTCTCATGCTGAAATAATATGTATAATGAAGAAGGGATAGTTCATAAGATTTCCAATGTATTTTAAAATGCCTTTTTTTTTTTCTTTTTAATCCTAGAATCCCATTTTACTTGATGTCTTAAGGGTTTGCTCTGACATGTGGGACGGGACCCAAATATTGAATCCAAACATGTGGTAATTTTGGATTCAGAACTACTGCATAGTTAGATATAGGCTCTTCTTTCCCTCATAAACTGAAGTAAAACAGCTGTCAAGAAACCCTGAGCTTTGATGGATAAGATAGAGATGTCTGTGATTTAATTGAATTGGAATCTGTATCTAGCCTTTATTTAAATTCTTATATTGATACAATGTCAATACACAGCCACATTTAACCATTTTTTTAACTCTTGAGTTAATGCCACTGTAAAATGCTTGCTGCTTTTTCCATTTGAAACTTAATAACTTCCCATGCAATGATGCTTAACAGCATAACAGATACTTGATAGCGATGTGTAATTAAAGACCTAAAACAAAAGTAGCACTGAATTTTCTTTTTGAAAATTGAGGTCTTTCCAGTTCTTTCTGTGTTTGTTATTTTGACATTACTATAAGAATTTATGATTGTTTCCATACAGAAGCAGTTAGTCAAACTGCTTCATGTGGTTTCATGAATATTTGTTTGGCATAGGACTAACTGTTTAGCGTATATATTTTCATCTTATATGAAGGATTTGTGATGTAACTGCAAAAAATTCTGCTAGTTTCAGTAAGAATTTTATGCACTGTATACATAGCATAAAGCTCTCTTGCTCTAGTAATTAAAACTTATTTAGCTGTCTTATTTTAATTTTTAAAGTTTTGACATTCTGAAATTTTACCATAATACTTTAGGTTTTGTAATGTTATTTTTATTAAAGATTTTAATTTGGCAGAAATGTCATACTTCCAAAATAATTTACAGTGTAAATTTGAGCAAATAGACTGTAAACAATGTATTGCTGCTGGATAAACCAGAGATAAACTAAGGAAGCTGGAGTTTGAAACGGAGAGCTCTTCTAAGGTTTAAGTTTGAAGCAGGGATAGATATAGATTCTCAAGAAACGTGACTATCATATAATGGTTTATGAGCAGAACATTTGTTTTGCTTCTTAGATTATAATAGCAAAAAGAAAAGTATTTTTCTCTATAATGTGAAGCATTCCCTCTCAGAAGTCTAGAGCTGTAAATATATGTTCTTTTGTGGAGGGATGGGAAAAATCCTTTAAAAAAAAAATCTATAAAACATAAGAAAGTTGTCTCTTTTTTTTGGTTATTTTACATTTTTTTTTGTATATGAATAGCAGATTCAAATTAGTGAAGATTACCTTTCTGTCTTGCTATTCTGTTTCAGATGTTGACATTCAATCAAGACATGAAATTTATTTTTTTTCTGAGTCAGAGACCTGTGAAATTTGAATCAAATGCTTCAGAAGTGTCATCCTGAGTAAATATTCATAAAACTCTCTGGAAGAAACTATTGTTACTCCTTCAGGAGTTTACCCATTAAGAGAAGCGTGCTCTTAGTCATACCATCTCTTCATATTCCTTGGAATTAAATTCTACTCTTCTCATATTTTAATATATTGTTTCCTTTTCAAAATAATGTAAATCATGAGAAAGGGAGTTGTCTTTTTGCAGGAGATAGTTCTGTTTGTCAGAGTATCTGTCAATCAATGAAGAGAAAGTTCATTATTTTTTATGAAGTAGGTAAGAACATATACATTTTTTAATGAATACCAGTGAAAATGTAATTTAAATGGCAATCTAATTTTTGCTTTTCTATTAAATTTACGAGGAAATATATTTACAATTTATGAAGTGAATACAACATTCTCTAAGAGTAATTTCCAGGCTGACATTGAAGGAGTTGAGCTGGACTTTTTATACTTTTTTACTTGTTTAAACTGTAAAAGTAGTGGAGTGATGTCAAGTCAGAGATGTAAGAAAAGTTCTGTGACCATTGCATCCATTAAAATAATAAGTGCATAGAAATGGTGGCTGACATTCTAACCACAAACAGCTTACACAGGAGCAATGATAAAGACACTAAGTCTACCTATACTGTACCGGGTAACAACACATCTGAAGAGACTTTAAAATATGAACTTAACCATCAACAGTAATTTAGTGCTGGAATTTAAGAAAAAATTATTCGCAAAATGGAGAAGAAAACAGATCCTCAGTATTTTGCTGCACTGTGATGAAAACTCTTTGTAAGAGTCTGGGATTTCTAATGAGGACAACATGCATTTTGTAGTTGGATAGAAATGAGCCCAGCATAGATGGCTGAAGTCTTTCACTAATGTAAAATATTGCAAAACAGACCTAAAAAGCAAATAAACAAAATTTAGCATAGTCCTTGGGGCAAAATTTGATTCATAGCTATGAGAATATGAAAAATGCCTTTGTTTTTTCATGCTATCCCTTGGTTAACTGCACCATTTGGCTCCACCAGCTGGTCTCAAATTTCTTAATATACGGGAATTGCTTTCTATTTAGTCACTGTTATACCATAGCTGGCAAAAGAGAACTGGACTACACAATCACCTTAACACTGATCCATTGTGCAAACTGTAATGCTTTATTATTGCCAGACCATGTTAGAAAACTCTGTCTATATTTTATTAGCACAGTTGCATATGTTGTGTTATCTCTGGAATACGACTCACAGAATTTAGATGGGGTGTATTAACAGGCCATTCTGGTGAAGAACTGTTTCATATACAATTTCAAATGACTCTTTAATTTGGTCCTTAATTTGTTGACATATGTTACATACCCGGCAAGAACGGGTAGGCATTTGCAGAATCAAAATACCTCTATGTTCCTCTCTACAAAACCATCTCTAGCTTCTTACTTGCTGTTTCTGAGAGGTCCGGGGTTTAATTTGCTGTATTTCTCATTAAGATATTGTATTTTTGGGGATATGTGATGTAATGAGGGGCAACTTCCTGTTAAAATCCATAATTTAATTATAAGATGATAATTTTACCTAACCTTTAAGCTACAGAGCTGATTGCTTGAACACTAGCTCACTTTACATAACACATTTCCAAAGAACTGGACATATATCTACACTTCTCAAGGCACATTCTGGTGCACTGGCATATATAGGAAAGAAGGGAACTAAGACTTTGCTTGCAAAATATCTGTCTGCTGCTGGTGATCATTCGGTTATTATTAGTATCAGGTTCACCTGTAGATGTAAACTTCAAACCATTTTCATCACATTAGATGAAATGTAGGTATGAAATGTACCAACATACAGTAGGCATAGATAGTAGCAAAAAGTCATTAATTTAGTGGATTGAGTTCAGCAGAGGGCCACCAGGGTAGCTGTAGCTGGAGCACTTGAGGTAGGAAATCCTGCTGAGAGAACTACCTTTTCTGTCTGAGAAAGGGAAGGCCAAAAGAGGATCTTATTGCTGCCTCCAGTTACCTAGTGCCTGGTTATAAGGAAGTAGAGGCCATACTCTGGAAGTGCACAGTGAAAGACAAGAGGCAATGGACAAAAGCTGCAACAGAAATTCCATAAAGATATTAGGATTTTTAAATTTTTTTTAATATAAAGAGAGTCATCAAACATTGAAGCAAACTGCACAGAAACTGAGCAATTTCCACCCCTGGAGACAAAAAAACTGGAAAAGCTGGTCAGACTTTGAGGCTGGCCTTGGTTTGGGCTGAGAATTGGATCAGAGGTCCCTCACCACTTAAATTATGCTGTGACTCTATGAAAATTAATGTATGGATTTTAAGTGAGATAAGCTTAAGAAAGCCGATTTTGAGTAAAATTATTTTACTGTTTTCACTGCTGTGCTGACAATAGAATAGACAAAGTGGAGGTCATTGGTTATACTTGTGTAAATTTTCAGGACTGTGCACTGGTATCCAAACTGAAAGGAAAAATTTATTCAGCAATGAATCTGAACTTTTGGCAACTGCTCTATAATCCATTTGTTGGCTGTTTATTTTCCTGTAGGCGTAGATCATTTTGCCTGAGCCAAAAATCTTAGAAATTAATGTGTAAATATGTGTTTTAACCTGTTTGCCAATAAAAGAAACAAAGTAAAATGAAATCAATGCATCAGGGAGCGATTCATTGTTGTGAGTGGTCTCATCTTCAAAACATCCAGGAAAGAGCAGAAATAGCCTTAATGTGCTTTAATAGCGCTAAAAAGGTATAAATCGTGGACTGTTTTTCTCTATTAGATCTGATTTTCCGGTGATATTTTTTCAGATGTTTTACTTCAGAAGTTTTCTTGTGAACAGAAAATGTATCAAATGAACCTGTGACCCACAGAACAGCACAGTCTACTCTCCTGTATGCTTTTACTAGTTTTCACCTACTTCCCTTTTCTGCTTCTGTGTGAAGAATCTTAACAGCAGGAAAATGTTGTTTTCCCAGGAAAATACTAGATGTTGATGAAGAAAGAAAACATCAGCCTCACCAGCTGAACACCTATTAAAGGGATCTCTGCATCTTGTGTGTTTTTTCAAGTACTCTGGAGAATTAAGCCTATAAAATACAGATGCATAGAAGCAGCTTGTCAAGAAGATTGTGGAGAGATGCTAACAGCTGCAGAGTTCAAAAGTGCAAACAGCTTTGGAACAGTGTAGTAGACATCTGGCTCTGTCTGAAGTCAGTGGGTCAAGGTCTCTCCTCTTTTACATTGACACCCATTGTTGAAGTGTTTGGAATGGAGGTAACGTGTATGCATTAATCCTTACTATATTTTTGAAAGAACAACAGACCATCACCTCCCTGAGCATGCAATTACTGAATACCACACACGAAGCAATTGGGCAATTACTCAGCAGCAGATTGTTTTTCTCAGTGTAAAATATGCTGGATCTTATACTATTTTTGTCTTTATGGATATATGAAGATTCACAATATAAAGGAAGACACAAGAGGAAATTCACATCTCTATTCAGACGTGTACTAAGGTTAACACTGAAACAGAGAGGGAGGGAATTTGAATTTGAACCATAGGCACAGCTGTGGAGGTGCATTCCAAGGACATGGCTGTAGATGTTCTGTGCTCATGGATCATCTGGGGATGTGACAGTTGCATCCTAGAAAGATCTGGTGCTTCTGAGGCGGGAACACTGAAAGAAACTAGTCCTGCCTGCCACTGTCACATGCATTTCAGTAGGATGGAAGATCCATTGCCTTTTCCTTTTTCTCTTGATGGCTTACACAACAATAACAAAGGCTCCTGAGTTCTTTGTGGAATTATTCTCCTCTCCTCATGGGGAGGGGTTGATCAATGCAGGGATATGGACACTGACAGTCTTCCTTCAGCTGCTGTATGGCAGAATAATAGTGACTTGGAGAAAGGTTATGTCAAAGGTGGTCAGGGAAGTGTGGCTTTTGCTTGAACACTGTCAAAACAAAGACCTTTGGTGACCTTGATAATTTTTCTGGAGTATAAACTGGGTCTGTAGTCCTCAGAAAAATCCCTGGAAATACTTCCAGCACTGGATGGAAAAGCTCAAGATTAAAGAACCTTTCACATCTGTTCTCTGTCACCAGCTTAAATTTAACCTATGACAGTAATGAGTGAAAGTCCACATGCTGTTTGGCCTGTGTAAAGACTCTGTAGTCATTTGTGTACATCACAAATGGCGTTAATTGGCAGCTGTGTCAACAGCCTCTTTGAAGGAATTGGGAGTTCATTAGGCACATGGACAGAGCCGGTCTTTCCCTGGTAAAAAATACCCCTTTCATATGAGGCACTTTAGAAAGAGTAGCATGGGAAAACAGCATGGGGAAACTTGCCAAGATACTGCCTGGTTTCTGGCCATGACAGTAGTTGCATTGCTAAGGACTGCTCTTATTTGGCGGCAGTCACACAGTTCCCGTGCCTCCACTGCACAGACGGGTGATAAGGGCTGTGCTGCCTCAGCTGGGGCAGGCACTTGCAGAACTGAGCTCTGCTTTCACCTATCTCCAGGTAAAAGCAGAACTGCCTGCCTGAAACCAAGACAGAAATCCTTTAAAGCTGTTAATCTAAGGCATTTTCTCTTTTCCTGTCCTTGTTCCTGCCACTTTTTTATTGTAAACTTACTTTGTGAAAACAACCAAAGTGCCTGAAAAAGCTCTCATGTGATACACATGAAGTAATTTCATTAAACAGTTCTGTATTTAAAGTTTCTTTCTGTCTCCTCTTTCATATTTGAAGCACTCACCCAGGGGCTTTTCATCAAATGCACATAAAAATGCACTGGTGAGAAGTATTGTTTTATGGTTTTGCTTACCCCTTCTAGATCCTTTACTTCACAATACCATTTTTTCAGACATTCAATGTAAAAGTACCCACACTCTTTCTGTGCTATGTAGAGGTTCCTTTCCAGAACCGGAGCTTAGCGAAGAGTGTGTTTATTAAAACTTTTGGTGTACTGAAGCTGATTATGTCAGCCCTGTTTCCTTCCCATCTCCCCTCACCAATGACTGTATAGACTTACTCTAGAAAATCACTCAGTACCCCTCAGCGGTACCCCTAAAAGATTTAAGTCTTATATAGATTTTTTTTCAAGAAAGATTGGTGATTCCTCCTGTATTTGTGAAGCAACACATTCTTGTTTGTGGAATACCATATTTGGATACATTATATGGGACAATACTGAAATCCCTTTTGTTTGTGCTTTGCATCTCCAAATGAATAATACCTATTATTGTGTTAGCACTGTACGTAAAATTTAGTCTGAAAACACTGCCTTATGTCTTTTAAAAAACTCCTACCTTCACTGTCCACCCTGTTGCAGTGGACAGTGGATCTAGTATTAACATCTGACCTAATAATCTATATCAGATCCAGCCTAGCTGGGGGTTGGACTAGATGATCTCCACAACTTCCTTTCAACATAAATGATTATCACAGATATGGGCAGTAAGCAAGCTGTCATTGCGAGAAATCCATAAATTATTTGTCCCAGCTTTGAAGCATCTTGTAGATTAGTGAAAGTGTGTCTCTGTTGCCCCATTAAAAAAATTACTTTATTACAAGCACATGAAAGCAGGAGAGAAAGCTATCAAACCACTGTTTTAGTGCGGGATCACTTTAGCAGTCTGATTTTCTGTAAATTATACCTACCTTATATTTCAATAAAAGGATAATCTGATTCATTTACTGCAAGAATAATTCTTTTAATCTTCTCCATTAAACAGAAATGAAAAAACAAAATTATGACACTGTGTAGTTCTCTGTCTGTTGGAATTTTCTTTGATAAGTGGAAAATTCCACTGTAAAAATCAGACAAATTTAGTATTAACATCTTCTTTGAGCTTGTATGTTATTTTGATTTATATTTCCTTTAAGCAAACACTATTCTTCAGACTAACAGTCCTAGGAGCACAAATTTGACAAGATAGCACTGGCCACCATATCGCAGCAACTGATCCAAAATTTGAGTTCTTGGATGAAAACAAGCAACTTTTTAATAAGAAGTTACTGTTATCTGCTAAGAAAAAAATATCTTGGTTTCCTGACGAAGGAGTCCAAAGGTTACATGGTGGCCACTGAAATTAGTTTATGATTTTTTCTTTCTTTTCCCAAATGAAACTGAAATTTCAGCCAAGAACTTTAAAAGTGATACATGTATCTTAATTTTCCAATGTCCAGCTTCTTCTATCTTGAGGAAGCTTGGTTTTAGAATTTGAATAGCCCATTTTCTAACAAGGAAAATCCTTTTGCCTAAGTAGTGATAAATGACCCCAATTAGGACATTAAGAGTCACTAGTCATTTCAGAAAATCCTGAGAATAAAGTATTGTTTTCTAATAACATTTTTCCCATGACCTACTAAGGCAATTATGCAGTTACTACCTCCTTATCTATATTATTTTTAGTAAGGTCAATGCCCAGAGGAGATAATGTATTGGATTAATTATATGTGAACTATATATTGGAATTTTATTATTTTTTTTTCATACTGGAACTATAATACCTTCCTATGATTTTTAATGCATAAATGCTCTTTAAAAAGTTCCCCAAACGAAAAAACAGGGCTTAAACTTTGTTTTATGTCTCATGCCAAAGCTAGTAGATTCAGAAAATATGGGGATATCACTTTTTTGATTGCTTTAGAAACTTAGGCTGCATTTCTTTAATTTTCAGCAGAACTTAAACTAAATTATGTGATGTTTGTGATCTTTTACATTGTGTCATTAAGTCAGGGTCTGTGGGCACTTGTGGTTCGTTTCATGAAGTTCATTTGTTAGCCAGTATGAAGTGCAGTGCAATTAGGTTATGTTAGCTAAATAAAAAAGGTAAAATTTTATTCAAGTATTTTTTAATAAAAAACTGTCAGACTATTCCCTCTCCAGAGTTCATTCATGCAAAGAAAACAGCTAATATTTTAGACCCATACCTAATATGGAAAAAGTAATAATTTCTAAATCTGGAATAAGACAAAATGTGGATACAATCCTTTGGGGCTTTGTTCCTGTTCCCTGTATAAAAGCTGTAATTTCTGTAGTATCCTTCCACTTCTTATTGCTTGTGTCTAGACATAAATTGACCATAAAACAATATTAATATTGTATATTGCCCTGGTTTTTGTTTGGCATCAGGAAAGAACTTTGAACATTTTAATGGTACTTTCTGTAGCACAGTAGTCGTGAATGAGTTTATTTTAATGTAGGAATAAATTGGTGACTGAAGGTATTTTTATTATGCATCTCCTTGTAATTTCTGCCAAATAAACAAAATATTCCTCAGATAATTGGCCTATTAGTCTGTCACTTTCTAACTATTTTTTCTATGCTGAATTAAAGGGTCCATAAATCCTAAATTCTTTATTAGCTTGCTGAATTTGCAGAGTTTGATGGTAAATAAACTGGCATAACATTAAAGCTCCTTATTGAAGGAAGACAATATGTCTCTGTATCGACTTCTGCATGATTCAATTTTCACTAAGTATCACCACAACCTTTATAGCAGCACTGTGAACTTTAAAAGCCAGTTTGCATGTGGCAGTTAACTTGCCCTTGTATAAAATGGTTTTACAAATGATGACCTAGCCTTTCCAGATTTGATAAATGTGTATCTGGTAGTCTAATAGTGAAAATAAAAGATCTTTAAAAATGCTGAGAGGAATAATTAAACATTTTGAGAAGGTGTAAATTTATGGGATTAATTAGACATAAGTGATTTTTAAGTTTCCTCTGCAAATTATTTCAGGTTTTAGGTGAATGATGTTTCTTCTGTTTATATAAAAAATAAGGTTTTGAGCCTTAATTATAACTTTGAAGTTTAAAAATCTGGTAACTAAATCAAACATGAAGTATCTGTATATATCTCCCTAAATATTGCTTTTGTCTCTTATATTGAACTTCCTTCTGAGGTATCTGAGTGCTCATCTTCTGCTTTTTCCTCATGCAAGTGGTCATGATACATCAGAATGCTGCAATGCCAAAGGGACTTACTTTACTACTGCAAATGTTAAGTGCTCAGGACTAATATTTGCACAACAAGGTAAATCAATATTGATTAGACCTGAATTTGGGATCTAGATGTTCAAAGACAGGATGTGCAAATCTCTTTCCTGTAATTTTCACATGTCCCCAGGAACTATTGTGTAATATACACAAAAAATGATATCACCATCAGTGTATTAACTTGATGGTGGTTCACAATCAGGTGCAGATCATTTCCACTTCAATTTCACTCTTAAAAATGCAGCATATTTTTCTGGAGGTTTTAACAGTAAGCTTAATAATTAGTCAGTAACTCCAAATACATTTCCAACTTCTGTTTTTTTGGTTTTCTTTTTAAACACAGGATGTTTTGGTTTGGTTTTAGGTTTAGCTTTTGTTTTATTTAAGTTACTACTAAGGCAGATGACTAAACTGTATTGGAACAGAAAATCTACAGATGGGAGCCAAACTTCATGAGGGAATGCTTCCCTCTCACATGCTTTCTAAATCCAAATATACATGCAAAATACATGAAGATACTATTTCTGGGTATGTTAGGCAGAGAGTGCAGGACAGATGTGTAAGCAGAAGAATTTCTATCTGTAGTAGTCTTTGCTGTGAGCCTCACATAGTTTGTCAAGGTTTACTTCATTAAACAGTTGCAGTGCCTGAGGTTTAATGGTGAGGTACAAAGTTTTCTTTACTACTGTGCTTATGATATGTACACAGCATTTCTTAAATGTTCATTGAATTCGGAACAAATCTCTTTTCCTCAGAAGTGAAGTTTTGGAATGTGATTTCTTTTCATTCTGCTTCTCTCTTATTCCCCATGAATACACAGAATTAAAACCAGCCCTGTCTGTGAAATAATAAGAGTCTCTACAGTAGGACTGTGTGATTTATGCCAGGCAATTAAAATAAATTCCTAGCCTAGATGAGGCACTAAAAACTGAATTGCTCAACACACTGGGCTGTTGAGCACTGTGTGGTAGATTTTATTATAGCATAAGTGCTTTACTATACTGTAAAAAGGAGAGTGTAATTGCTATATACTTCTAATATATTCAATTAGGTAAGGATAATGTTTAATAGAGCTTCTTGTTGGTTTCAGTTGCAACTTGTGAGTTCAGAAGAGGAGCTGGAGTTGGGGAATTTCAGGATGCAAAGTGCTCTAAGTATGACATACGCTTCAGCAACATAGCACCAAAGCCATCTTGCAAGGATGTGGTTAGTGTGTGCTTCTGCATTGGCTGAAGTGGGATGGCAGTCCCTAATTCATATTGATTCAGTCTGATAACTGGGATAACTGGAAGCTGCTACAACATGTTGAGAAAGTGCATATTTTTCCCAGTATGCTGCACCTTAGACACAACCACATCAGACTGTCTGTACCCTATGAACAGATCCAAGAGAGTTTCTAATTTTAAGATAAGACATGAGAACAGCCAAATATGATCACAAATTTTTACAGCAGCTGCATCATGCAGACCTTAAGTATTATTTTGTTATACCTTTGTATAGCCTAGTGAAGACAGATTTCCCTACTTAGCTATTATTTGCACAGAATCATGTATTGCTATATGAGTGGGACTGTGACAGATGCCCTGGACGTACCCTGGGAGTCTCTATGCACATTAAGGTGAGAGATTCCCCAAAGTAAGCATCTGCTAAATCTTTGTCTAGAAGTATTGCTGAAAACTGGGCACCGGAGTGCCCAGAAAATATGCTTTTGAGAATTATTTATTCAATGCTGGCTGAAAACTGCACAGAACGGCCCTGAGGAGAAATTAATATCCTTTTCTTGTCTCTTTGTATCTTTTCTTGTCTTTTTTGTATCTTTTCTTGTCTCTCCTTTTTATCCACCAGTCTTGACAGGCCCAGCTTCTTCCTTTATCCAGCATCTCTACGGTGCAAGAACATCTTTCGTGCTAAATCTCACCACTGCAAAGTGCTAGGGTTTTTTTTCTCAGGAGTAGTCAGGCAGAGGTATTTCCTAGCTTACACCCATTCAGATTGGTCCTTTAGGATTTCTTCCTCTTCTTGCCTTTCTCATTTCTGGCTTTCACCTTACTTCCTGAAGATTTAATCCTAGTGGATTTGATAATAAAGAAGAAGAAAAAAAAGAAATTATTATACATATACTCAAAGCACAGTAATACATGAAATAAACCATTTGTCCCTTTAGGACTAATTTTTCAGTGGGCACTGATATCATGCTTACATAGTAATATACGCAATTTATACCATTTCCTCTGGAAAGATCCAGATAAAATAAGACATGAGGCCAGCTTCCTTTTCTCCTTTTTTTTTTGTTTTGTTTTTGTTCTAAAAATTTACCTGTTATTTGGGTTTTGTTGTTCCCTTAAGGATACAAAAAAAAATCACGAAAAAAGAGAGTAACAGTCTCAAAGTTGCTTTGTGTACATATGTTTTTTACATATTAACAAATTATGACATCTGAGTTTCAGTGTGCCTGATTTACTTTTAAAATCTGCTTTCAGGTAAGAGTTCAGCACAAAGGAGTTGATATATTAATTTTCAATATTCCTCAAATTCAGATCTTTTGCACATCATGGAAATTCATGTGTGTCAAGGCAGCAAGGTGTTAGTCTATTTTATCATCTCGCCTATTGACGATCCAAAGGCATCCTAGTGAGGCTGATGGGGAGCAGTGCCTCTGTTCTAAAAATGGACTCAAGTAGCAGAAGGTCTCTTTCAGTCTTCTTAACCTGGGAATGCCAGACTAAGAGTCGGATGGCCCTCAAACTGTCTGACAGCAAAAGCATTTCATTCCTGACCACGTAGTGAGGACTGTGCAGTCAAAGTATTCAGCAGAGGGGGAGAATTAAGCACTAAGCATGAGCTACTCCCTGCCTCCTACAAGGTTCTTCTTATCGAGCCAGTTCATTTCCAAGATATTTTTATTCACTGCCATTCTCCTCCTCCACCAAAAGTCTGGGTTTAAAGCCAAAAAAACAGTGAATTCTCTATAGTCTGCTCCAATAGGCACAACAATAACCTAGTTAATAATGTGCTCAGTGACAGCAGTGCTGCCTGCTCACGGTGTTTATGGCAGATACCTTGGCCCTTGGAGAAGTCAAGAAGGCTTACAGAAGGGTGGGTTTTTCGTCTCAAAGACATTTCTTCTATGCCACTCTGTCAGTGGTTTCAGGCTTGTCTCTGCACTAGGAAGACTGGTGTCACCCATGTGATATTTGAGACAATACCTGGGAATTGGTCCTGTTTTATAGTTACCTATGGCCCTGCTTCCTGCTACCACAGCTATGTTGCTTTCTGCTCTGCTATTGTCTATGCCAGAAAGCCCCCTTGCAGGCGAATCTATAGCTGCTGTTACTGCTGCTTCTGTTAAAGGATGCACTGAGTGCTCAGGCTCCCCCTCACTTCTGTCTGGACCCCTCCAGCCACTTCACCAAGCCTTATGGAAGCACAGACATCATGGCTAGGGATGGCAACACCAGCAGTAGTGCAAGGAAGCCAAGTGTACATTTCTTCTGTACATTTCATCAAATCTATGTCTATTTAGACCATTTTGACATCAGCAAGGTGTCCCTGGTCTCACCAATCTTTTTTCTTATCCAAATGCAGACTTTTAAGCACCAGAGGAAACAGACTGCAGTCATCTGTCTCTTAGCTCCTTTCTACAGAAGGTTTGAAAGAAGCAGCAGGGCTGAGGCTGAGGCTGAGAACAGAGCTTCACACATCCACTAAAGAGGGATTGCCTACTCCAGGCTGGAGCAGGACAATGGGAAGGTCACATAGAGACCACTTGCTCATAAAAACAGGCTGAAACAGGATTCAAAATCATGGTGAGGCAACTATTCCAGGCATCTCTGGACAGGGGAACCAAAGCAGACTCACAAGTCATTACAAAAAAGCTTTGCAGTCCCTCAACCTGCTTCTGCCCTGCCTCTCTGTGTTTTTTGGGAGCAATACGCGTAGACAGACACACTGGAGAAGTGGGGAGTGCAGAGAGCAGTACTTTCAGCCTCCATTGCCTCCTGC
The DNA here is from genome assembly GCF_001715985.3 of Manacus vitellinus. Classification (NCBI taxonomy): domain Eukaryota; kingdom Metazoa; phylum Chordata; class Aves; order Passeriformes; family Pipridae; genus Manacus; species Manacus vitellinus. Next base: position 52,110,084 of record NW_021939396.1, on the reverse strand, counting down.
TTTTAGTCAAAAGCAGTATTTTGTTCGGTACAGGAACACATGCTGGCAGGAAGCTAGGAGCAGGATCTACCTAAGAGCTGAACTTTCAAAGTGAGCTTCTGAAGCAGGGAAGCATCCTTGGCTCTGTACCTGAACTACCTCTCCTGGAGAACGGGAGGAAGGAAGGAGGGGACCATGAAATAGTCTGAATCTGAAGGCAGTTGTAATATAGTTGGCCTACTCACTGCTGGCAGCAGTAAGCTCTCATTTCATTAGATGAACTTAAAAATCTCTGGAGAGGTTATCGTTTTCTCAGACTATTACTATATACATGTATACATACAGGAGCTATATTTCAATACAACACATGTGTTCTCAAGGTTTTACCAGAAGGTTACATATCTTTCTTGAAAGGAAAAAAGCTGCTCTTTCACACTGCTGGAAAATATGTTACATTTTTCATTCTCCAAGACTTTGCTAGTACACAAAATTTATTCTTCTCTCAGTGCCCAGGTTGTCTGTGTGAGTTGATGACAGTAAACCTCTGGCTATCTCCATTTGGTAATTACTTCTCTTCACTGTTTGCTTTATTTTCACGGGAAAGGGTTTAGTAAAGTGCATTTCCAAGTGTAGTAGCTCAGGAATTTTTTTTGTATATGCCCGAAGAGGGAAGCCATGGTCCCAGGTCTCCATGCGTAAGGGTGGAATTGCTGGGGATGAGTCTGGCAGAATGGGCCCAAGGAGAAAAAAGTAGTTTCAGGAAATGGTAAGCTCAGTGGGAGTGGTGGTATGAATGAAAATATGCATGCACATACATTTAGAGAAGAGCTACTATTTGATCTTCCCTGTATCAGTGCCATGGTGCTCACAAATAAGGAATTCATTTCTTATTTAGCACAGAAACTGTCTTTGTTCTCATTTATGTCAGTTGACTCCCTGCCTTGTGTTTAAAATGCCCCAAGGCTAGAATTGCTGTTTTTCTAGAGTCATATAGCAATACATTTCAGCAGCAATTCAACTTAGCTAAAAAAGCTAAAGTAATGCTAGTCTGGAAGCTAATACAACAAATTGTATTTTCCCTCTGTAGTCAGAGTTTGCTCTGTGGAGTATCAACTTTTTAAACTTAGTTACATTTCAAGTCCATTTGGAAAGTAAGAAATATCTTTTTCTATTTCTGTGAAAGTCACCTAACAGGGAACCCAAGAATTTGATTATCTGATGTGAAAACTGCAGTATTTTGTACAGCTGGAAGGCAACGGTAAATATCTTCTTCTTCTGGACCATTTCTCAGGTCTGTAGAAATATCAGGTTTTCTACACAAATGGAAAAATTGACATTCTCATAAAATGTGACTTGCAAAAACTGTTTTTAGATTTCTGTAAGGACACTACTGATACATTCAGACACAAACTGAAAAATGCTAAGTGTAAAGGAATGGGGTTAAAAGCAAATTTGAAGTACAAAAAAATTAATAAATTGGGTGAGTGTGGAAAAATTCTGACAGACTATATAATTAAAAAGGTTTATTTACCTTCTTCCCTGTGAACAGAAGTAGAGAAAGCCCAAAGGGAGGAGAACTGGAATGAAAAACAATATTCTGTTAATAACCCAGCTGGTACAGACAAAGGAAGTGTCTGTGAGAGAGAGCAGAGGGGAAGCGGGAGAACATTGCCTGCTGTCTCCCCGTTTCCTAGAAAAAATTTAGCTGAATATTATGCCTATATTCCTTCTAACTCCACATTCTGGGGAGATGCTGTCAGCACCTTTCATGACCCAAAGTACTTGTGTTTTGGCCCCAGTAGGTCACCTAGTCACAATATACCTTTGGTGACTATTTTGTCTCCTGGGGCAAACACAGAACTTGAGTCTTTCATTCCTTTTTTTTCATGTCTTTGAGCCATAACCTGTTCCCTGAAGTCATTGTTGTCATGGGATTTCCTTGTGGTGACCACAAATTGCATTATGAAATTGCACGTGTTTTGCCATTATAAGCAATTCTTACAGTTTTCTGCAGCCATTGGAAAGTGCATTACTAACAAGGAGCATGAATGGGTCAAATAATTTTGCTTTTCAGCATAGAAAATTTGAAAATGCCAAGGCAGCTCCTTATTGTCAGAAACACATTTGTGATTGGTTTTTGAGCACACACGCACATGCATTTGTACATGATTTTTAGGTATGCTGATAAAAGTTCCTTCAAGGAACTTTAGATCTAGCTCTAAATTCTGATATTGTGTGATTGCCTTATGTTTACAACTGAGCAGGAAATTCATCTGGAAGACATGAGGTAGAGGCAGAACTAAACCACACAGTAATAGGAATCGATTACGTCATGTCAATGTCCTCGGCATCTTCCTTATATTTTTTTTCTGTTGTGAATATGTGTGGTTGAACACTACCCATCTATATGAACCTGATGGTGATCAGGATGTGGGATGGCTATTGGGAGATCTAAGGAAAAGGAGCAGACTGAAAGGCATCTAGCATGATTTCACAGACTGTGTTGATTTAAGCAAACATGTCTGTTGCATGGAGCTGCCTCAGTGCTTTTGAAGGGGAAAATGCAGGCATGGAAAGGGGGCATAATATTAGAACCCTCTTCCTCTGAGGTTCATTTTGCAATCTCCTTGAAGTGGACACCAGAGTTGGATGGCATTTTCAGCATTCATTCAAATAGATTGAAATGAGTGTGAGCCACTCTACTGTAAAATCTCCACAGTTTTGAAGGGCGCGGGGTAGACCTGTTGAAAGTCAGAGAAAACCCGAGAACAAAGAACAGCTATAATAAATAATAACCCTATGAAAAAAAACTACCAGAAAGACTGAGAGCCTGCCACCATAAACATTATTATACAGGAAATGACAGTTCCTTGAAAATATTGGGAATAATTCTCTAAGGGAGGGAGAAAAACAACAAACCCTTTTCAATTTTAGAATTGCCAGTGATGTCAAGGCTAAACCATTTCTGTCTTGTGATCTTGACTAGATGGTCTCTGAATACAACTGCTGCAAGAATATTAATATAACTCTTCCTGTACCACTGGATCCAGCAGCCCTAGTCTGAGCATGGCCTGTACAGTGTGACTGTTGATTATGTGTCATGGTTTAATCCCAGCTGGCAATGAAGTACCATCCAGCTGCTCACTTACTCTCCCTCAGTGGAATTGCTGAGACAATCAGGAGGGTAAAAGTGAGAAAACTCATGGGTTGGTATAAAGACAGTTTAACAGGTAAAGCAAAAGCTGTGCACACAAACAAAGCAAAACAAGGAACCCATTCCCCACTTCCCATGGGCAGGCTGGTGTTCAGCCATTCCTGGGAAAGCATGAATCCATCATGCCTAATGGTGACTTGGGAAAACAAATGCCTCTTCCTTCTTCCCCTAGCTCTATATACTGAGTGTGATGCCATATGGTATGGAATGCCCCTTTGGTCAGCTGGGGTCAGCTGTCCTCACTGTGTCCCCTCCCAGCAACTTGTGAACTCCCAGTCTCCTTGCTGGTGGGGTGAGGTGAGAGGCAGTAAAGACCTTGACTCTGTGTAAGCACTGCTCAGCAATAACAAAAACATCCATGAATTACCAACCCTGTTTTCCTCACACATCCAAAACATGGCCCCATACAAGGTACTATAAAGAAAATGTACTCTAGCTCAGACAAAGTCAGTATATCACATTAGTAGCTTTTGTGCCTTGGAGAGGCGCGACCACACCCAACTGTTTGCTTAGTGCTTGAACTCTGTTTTAAAGGCACCTCTCCTTCAAACATGCTACCCTCATGCCTTAATGGTTAGCACCTCCATTTTGGGTTGCAGATCTGTGACTAGGTGCATGAGATAAGTAGAAAGGGGAGAGGAGGGCAGATTCAGAGACTTTTTTTTTTATGTAAACCCTTCCTTCTCCCTTTAACACGTCATATTACTGCAGAGGTGATGGATGGCAGGTACTCCTCCTAGCTATGTAATGCCTCCAAGGTGATACGTATTTCACACAGACACACAAAAATGACTGTAACTACTTCAGCCCCTGCAGCTCGAGCAGTTTGTTCATTAGACAACAGTTTGCTTCTAAAAATTGGGCCTAAGCCTTGAGTATGCTGCTCGTGCCTTTCTTGCACTTAGGTAACAGTCAACACTGGCACCTAAAAGCTCTGCATTAATTTAGAAGCATGTGTTTTACTAAATACTCCAGCCTGTTTGCAGGGAAACCAAAAACCAATCATGGTTCCTATTTTCAGACTGCTTTACAAGTACATTTTTAAGTAAGAGAACTGATGCTTCCCCCATAATAGTGGTTTAATAACTAAATAGGCCATGGGTTTTATGTGAGTAATAGCTGTTTTATTATGAAAATATAAACGCTTTTGAGTAATTTCACAGATTTGTGTGACACTGTAGTTTTTTCAATGAGCCATTTGATTACTCTCTCAGTAAAAGCTTTTCTTGCAAGGAGGAATCTTCAAAACAAAGACAAGACAGGAGAGAATAAGTGAAAACATTTGTCTAAACAGAAACTTAAGTTCATTCCTCCTATCTGGTATATTTTCCTCTGCAAAGAGACATGCATCATCTGTTTTATAAAAACTCGATCCCAGACAAAGAGTTCCTATCCTCCTCCATGGGTTTAAGTTCTGTGCTCTGTTCACAAATAAGCAGAAGTCACTTTGATGTGGGTTTGGAAAATAGAGGAGAACAGCCCGGAACACAACTACTGCAAAGCTATTTGTGGGTATTTTGCAAATAGGTAGAAAAGACTGTAAGAAGGGGAAAGACTTTTCTCATCCCGTGTATACATGTAAGGACAAGAGACAGGTAGAATTAAGGGAAGGGCAAGAAGTAGACCTTCCTGCATTGTCCCTAAAATGAAAAATTTCAGCTCTACCTCCACTTTGCATGATATTGGAAGCACCTCATTCTCCCTCTGTGCTCAGAGTTGTTGAGCCAGATTTTTCACAGTAGCTCTAGAGGCACCAATCCCAGGTCTAGGCCAAATCCTATATCCTGCCTGTAGGTCTTAGTAACCATACTTGGTTACTTGTGCTGTGATGTCCAAGGAAGCTAGTGACAGTGTTTAGTCTGGGCTACTCTTTTGTGTCTCTTAACTACAAAAGCCTTGGATAAAGTGATCAAGTATAAGGTTTAGCATTATGCTCAACTGTGTCCTTCCATATCAAAATAAAAATATACCACACAATGACAGCAGTAAAATTTAATTTTCTAAGGGCATGTAAAAAGTATGTCTTTTCTTCCTCTGGTTTTTCTATTCTGTCTTTCTAGTCCCTGTGTTACAGTACACAGAACTCTTTTTAAGTTGCTTTCGCCTCTCTTCTGGAGGAAACTTGCAGGAAAGGAACAGAATAGTACAACTGATGTTAAAAATGTCACTGTGCTCTTCATAATAATTCAGAATTTTTCTGAACGTGCAGAAGAAGCGAATGCAAGTCACATGATGAGATTCATTGGTGGGATGTTGATCATTTGCAATTTTCAGAAAGTCCATGCAGAGTTTTGTAAAAAAAAAAAAAGTCATCATCTTGGTTTCCCCAGACAAAATACACACTTGGATAATGTTATGTCACTCAGCTTGATTTTCCCTTATAAGACAGTATGCTTTAAATTTGGGAATTCCCTCAATATCCAAACTAAACTGTATGTAGCTCTGGGCCGACAAAAAACTGTTGCCCTCCACTATCACGTTTTTACCACAGATTCGTATAATCATAGAATGGTTTAGGTTTGAAGGGACCTTAAAGATCATCTCATTCTAAATCCCCTATCATGGACAGGGATGCCACTCACTAGATCAGGTTGCTCAGGGCCCTGTCCAACCTGGCCTTGAACACTTCCAGGGACGGGACATTCACAACTTCTTCTGGACACCCTGTTCCAGTGTTTCACCACCTTCTGAGTAAAGAATTTCTTTCTAACATCTATCTAAACCTGCCTTCTTTCCATTTAAAACCATTGCCTGTTGTCCTGTCACTATCTACCTGTATAAAAAGTTGCTCTCCCTCCTTTTAACAAGCACCTTTAAGGTACCGGAAGGCTGCAATGAGGTCTCCCTGAAGCCTTCTCTTCTCCAGGCTGAACAACCCCAGCTCTCTCAGTCATAGGAAAGGTGCTCCATCCCTCTGATCATCTTATGTGGCCCTCCTTGTGAACCTGCTCTAACTGGTCCATGTCCTTTGTGTGCTGAGGACTCCAGAGCTGGATGCAGCACTCCAGATAGGATAACACAAGGGCAGAGTAGAGGGGCAGAATCATCTTTCTGCAGCTGCTGCCCACGCTGCTTTTGATGCAGCTCAGGATACAGTTGGCTTACTGGGCTGCAAGCACACATTGATAGGTCACGTCCAGCTTTTCATCCGTAAGAACGCCCAGAACATTCTCAGCAAGGCTGCACTCAGTGAGTTCCTCTCCCAGTCTGTGCTCACATCTGGGATTGCTCTGACCCAGGTGCAGCACCTTGCACTTGGACTTGTTGAACTTCATGAGGTTCTTCTTGGCCCACTTCTCAAGTTTTTCCAGGTCCCTGTGGATGGCATCCCATCTTTCTGTTGTGTCAACTGCACTGCTCAGCTTTGTGTCATCTCCAAACTTGCTGAAGGTGCACTCGATCTCACTGTCTGTGTCATTGATGAAGGTACTGAAGAGCACCAACCCCAGGACAGAGCCCTGAGGGACACCACTTGTCACCAGCCTCCACCTGGACATAAAGCCATTGACCACAACTCTCTGTCTGTCAATTCCTTATCCTTATCTTGATGACAGGTGTATTGATTTCTCTTTCCAGCTGAGTTGAGTTGACCGAGGAGAGACAAGGATGCAAAGGGCTGGTTCTCTCAGCCTGATGTCAGGTATCTAGAGCTCTAGGCTCATGACCTTATGAAAAGGATGTTACTGTGCATAGGAGCTGGAGAGTCCTGGCATCCTGCTACCCTATTGCCCATAAGGGCTTGTAATGGGTGTGTAACTCGAGAAGGGTGGTCACTGCCAACCCTCTATTCTTGCTAAGGAGTCAGTGGAGGGAGAGATGAGTATCTTTGGAGAAAAAACCAGCACTCTCAAAACAGGAGCTCTGGGTTGCCCCCTGGAGGTTCCTGGAGGTTCCTTCAACTTTATGGGAAGACTGGGCTCCCAAGCTGAGTGGTGAAAGTATCCATCCAGGTAAACTTATCACATATCTAGTCTTTATATGTGCCTACTTCAGTAATCAAACGAGTCGCCACGAGAACAGAAGTTTGTGCAGCAGCACAATCACTTGGGAAGGTGTAGTGGTGCAGATCCTCTGACCTAGCTGCTGGTACTATGTGGGAATATGACAGATGCAACAACTTGTGGTTGCTTTGCCACTTTTTGTGCCACTTGAAGGTGGGTGTCTCGTGGATCTGTCATACATGCATGATCTGGGTGCCAGTACACCTCTCCATAGAAGAAAAAAAACCAAAAACCAAAATTGGTTTATGAATCCCTCAGTGTCAGAGAGCTGCACAACAGCATTTAAATCTGATACTGTGGAGTCCCTTGGAGATGGACTTGACCTTACTGTGAATAATAATGAACCTTACTCACATATTGCATCCACTTGCCATATTAAAACATGCATTTCCATTTCTTCTGGGCAGATCCAACAGCCTGTTAGTTACTATTGTCTTATTTTCAGATACACTTTAGTAATTTTAAGTGCAAAAACATAAATGGAAAAGAAAAATACAAAGTTAATGCGATAACATCATAAGAACTACCAGGGTAGGTACAAGACTTCAATATTTAGCTGAAAGGATCTATTCCCAGAATGAATTCCTAAACTCTTTGTTTATACTCTCTCTATAATGCAAATGGAAAATTTTACATCTCTAGATAATGATCCAAAAGATTCAGAAGCAGTGAAAGGAACCTCACTGGCTGCCACTGAGAAATACTAAAAATAGGGTTGTATCTAAAATTCTGTTGTTTTTTTTTTATTATTTAGTTAGTTAGTTAGTTAGTGAAACCAGTTTGGGAATGCCTATGTGGGATCCAAAATATTTTCCATGTTCACATGCCTGCATTGATTGCACATTTAAATCTCAGTTTGTACTTCAGGCCATAGGAAGAGGCAGAATCACAGAATCAAGGCATCATTTAGTTTGGAAAAAACCTTTAAAATCATCTCGTCCAACCGCTAACTCAGCACTGCCAAGTCCATCAATAAACATGTCCTTAAGTGCCACATCTACAAACTATTTAAGTACCTCCAGGGATGGTGAGTCAATCTCTTCGCTGGGCAGCCTGTTTCAGTGCTTGATAACCCTTTCAGTGAAGAAATTCATCCTAAGATTCAATCTAAACCTCCCTTGGCACAACTTGAGGCAATTCCCTCTCAATTGAGAGAGAAAATGAGACCTAGATTTTTTTTTTATTTTATTTTTTCTCTATTGCAATGCTGAATCAAACTGGCATCTGAATGAAGAGTTAAAACTGAGTTTCTTTTACAAAAGTATTAATTAGGAATCCATCCTGTGCACTGCAGTCACGTGCTTCATAAGTTTTATATTCCTTTTCCAGTGGTGTTCTTCCTCTTAAGAATAAAGGCAGTGTTTTTATAAGAAAAACTTGTCCTCTTGTGCCATGATATGTTACAAGCAGTGGCATTACAGGTTCTCACACTGGCCAATGTGCTTTCCCTTTGCCAGCTTTGCCTCCTTGGTTAAGAGGAGAGTTTACAGTCCATGCCTTTCGTCCAGCCATCAGTGATTCATGCAGGGTGTCTGGCCCTTGGGATCGTATGACTTGTGAGAGCCCAGCTTGAAGCTCTCTCCTTAGTTCAGCAGTAATTATTTGGAGCTGCTGAATTTTCACTACTAAAGAAATCTCTGTCTGTCGGCAGAAATAGTCCCTGTAAATGAATTAACAGGGATTTTTTTTTCTGTAGTTGTCAGGCAGCATGCATGACTTTCCTGTTTCACCTCAAAGTGGACTAAATATCTAACATTTTAATCTAATTATAGTGGAATGGAAAATTATTGTTGCTTTTTTTCCATTGTTGGCTGCTCTGGGGACAGATATCTCTATCCAAACCAGTTAGTTTAAAAAATTATTTTTAAATGTATGCTGCTGTATGGAGCAACCCTGCCAGGTATTCTCTCTTTTGCCTGGAGCTATTCATCAGCTGACTTCCTCTCCTATTTCTTTTTGACTCCCTCTTTCCTACTCAAGACAGGGATGAAACACACATGTGTGTGTGAACACAAAACCATTTCCTTCCCTTCTCTTCCTCATTTTGTCCATCTCTTCACAGCCAAGTTTAACCTTTAGTTGCTAACAGCTTCTCTCAGGAAGGTTTATCCTGCAGGGACAGAAAAAATAGGAAAGGAGATGAAGGACTGTGTGTCTGCTTACCCATTAGGTGACTGAGATAAGGCATGCCAGCAGCTTTCCTAGCAGACCCCTGCTGGAGCCACTTCCCTTTTCAACCTGAAACTCCCATCTGCTTCCTTTCATTGCAGAGCCGCTTGAGGCTGCCTAAGGTTTGGAAACGATACAGAGAGATATTGTAAGGACTTTTTCAGTGTCCGTTTAAAGAGAAGAAAATGGAAGGGGTTTGCTTCTCCAATCCTTTCAGAGAGTGAGTATTGCAATAGTAGGCTCTGCAGAAAGACAAAGAAGGGATGAAGCGGAAGAGACGTGGGGAAACTGAAAACAGACTGTCAGGCTGAAGGCATTTCATTGTTTCGCTAGAGGGTAGTGCTCCCTGCCCACAAGTCCCACATAGGCAAGGAAGGGTGTTTTTGGGACATGTCTGCCCACTGTTCAGCTTTCAGGGATGGTGCATTTCAGTTGCAGTCAGCCTAAACTGGATCAGAGTTAAGGACTTGCAGGAATTAGTGGTTTCCTTGATTGCATAGGCTCAGCTGGAGGAAGGAATTCTGGCTGTAACACAGGTGTGTGAAGCGACATCTGCTCTTTCACTTGGGTAATAAATCTATTATTTTACTCTTGTACTGCTCCACAGAGAATTCTAGTTTTGGTCCAGCATGCTTTGGGATCTGCTCAGCCTCGTTTCTTGTTACTCTGAGCTGACGCCACCAGCAGAAGTATAAATTGTGACAGTGTTTCTGTGATGCAAAGGCCCAGTTCTCCACCAGCTACTAATCATATCACATATTATATCATATTACAGAGCACAACCAAGAACAATAGCATTGTTCCAACTTGTTTTAAAATTTTCTTAAAAATACACTTGAAAGGTAAATGTATTTAACAAATACCTTAAATGGTTACTTTTTATTCAGCGATGAGTAGGAAATTTACTACTTGTGTTTTTCTCAGACTGTAAATTACTCTTGACAAGCTCTGTTCTTATACTAGACAGTTTTAATTATGTGACATGTCTGTTTGTTATTTGACAGTCTGCTCATGTTTGGACTCTGAGCATGCAGGGGAAAATTCATGGTTCGTTGTTTATTGAACAATCCTTTCAGATTACGAACAATCTTTCCCAAAATTCTTTCAACGTATATTGTGATTAAATGCAGGCAGGTAAACCATGAATGCTGAATTAGAATTATTTTTCCTACTTTTTGTGATCACTACTGAGGAGTGGTGCTTAAAATTCCCTGGCATAATTTGCTAGAGAAATCTTAAATTACTAATAGTTTAATCAGAAAATATTAACAGTACTAATAATCTTTAACTGTGGAAGCTATCTTTTATTTTTTATTCCACCAAGAAAAGAATCTTGCAAGCAAACAAAACAATGACTCGTCTGCTGAAACTTACTTGATTTGAAAGAAGCAAACACAATTCATGTATAATTGCTAAAATTTACTCCTGATATGAGTAAATTCACAAGTATGTAATGTCACAGCTTCATGAGAAGATCCCACTTGCCTTTCACCTTGTCTAGCCTCTCCGGTTAATGGATATGGAAGAGCTTTCCTGTATTATTGATGCAGCCGCACAATGCATGCAGGAGGAGGTTGGGGATGTGTTTCCATCAGTTCAGTCAGCAGCTATGTTTTGTTAGTCCTCTGCACTGACCACTAGACAATTCCATTTTTCTTAGTAGTCATTATGAGTGCTGCTCCTAATGATTAACTTCTGATATGTGTGTTCAGTAGTCAAGGACAGATTTCCTTTATATTGCATCCACAGTTAATGACGCTTTGAGATACTGTTTGGATTCTGCAAGGTTTGATGTCCTATAACATGTGATGAAACTAGAGCTGCTTGAGTTTGTGACAGAGCCCTCCTATTGTGTTTGACATTATTCTCAGGTAAAGATAATAATGTTTTGATGCTTCCTAATCGATCAGATTGCAAACCCCAGCAGAACAAGACCAGCAATCAACAAGGGTTTCTATAAATAAATATTTATTGTGCAAGACAAAAGTTCTAGACAGACCGCGTGACATGAATGGTGAAGATTAACAAAGTCTAGGAGGCAAAAAATCAGACCCTTGGTAATGTATCTGATTCTAGAAATTCTTTTGCACACCCTGTGCCAATTTCTAACTCAGCTGAAACGAGCGGTGAAATTGTGGATTAATGAATGGAAGATAAATCAAGCATAGGGGAAATTTGGAGACTCCTAGGAAACTTTCCTGCTCTTCTGGGGCAGCCAAACATTTCTAAGGATGCCCATCAGCATACATTTGAGTGGAATGAATTTCCTTATTGTAAGGCAAGACAAGTTCATCATTTAAGAAGATGAAATACTTACTGAACTACTGGTGGTAGTGAGGAGTTAAACTTACTCTGAACCAAAAATCAGTTTGAACTGTTTTTTTTAACTTTTCTTGAACCAGAACTGAACTTGAACATTATTTTGAAGTTTAGCTGACTTCATGTTGGAAGTGAACAATAACAGCTTCAGTCAGAGCTAAATGTGAACTAAGCTGAAAAACTGAATTTCTTGACTCCTGGTGAGCCACTGCCGGTTGTTCCCCTAGCTGCTGACAGGGCTGAGCAGGAGGAGGACTTCCAGAATAGGTAAGAGGAACAAGATGTTTTCATGTATTCTTAGGGAGCATGGATCAAGAGACATAACACACTAGTTAATCATCACTGCAAATGTTAAAGCCATTTCCTTCCCCACAGGTCCCTAAAGCAGGACTCTCATATTGTAAGAATAACAAATATAAACCAGCGTTGTACAGCAGTGACTGCTCTGAAAAGGCTACAGTAACTTCTCCTGCCTCTCAATGGAACTTATGATTTGCTTCTTCTTTGTATAGAGGAGTTTTATTTCTTAAGCCAGTTTAGCACTCATTTATGGAGCTCGTCAACTGTATGGATTGTAGGATCATGTACTATATACATATATACATGCATTCATACACAAGCCCTTGTTTATATTATCCAAAGTCTTTGAATGTTAGAACAGAGCCATGAGTTTGTGATTCAAACAACCAAAAAATTTAAGATAGTTGAGGCAATTAGAAGCTATTTTTCTGAACAGCACTATTTTGGACAGTCAGTCAGCTCTACCAAGTTAACTTCAACCAGCACTTCTGATTGATTATGTTCTACCTAATAGCATTGGTGGCACAATATGTTCTGGACTTTTTCCCCCCCAGTAGCTCTCTTGGCCTCTGACTTTATTCACTGCAGCTGATTTTGTATATTGGGTGGAGTGGGGACAATATTTTTCCAAAATAACTCCAAGTTATCGCTACAGAAAAGGTGACAAGGTGAGGCTTGAAGTTTGTTCTTCTATAAACGTGCGTTCTTCTCACTTTTTATTAAGGCCTCATCAATCCCACTAATTTTTTCACTTTCCAATCAATCTCACAAAATGTTTTCACGTAAGGTGAACATTGTACACCTGGGGATCTGAGATCCTGGTAGCTGAAAGTAAGCAAAAGAAATGCTTGCAGGTGGTGAGATATCTCCATCCACTGCTGGCACAGTAGGACTCACGCAGTCTGTGAATTTCCTCTGGTTTGCAGAGGGAAAGAGAAAAGCTGTGTGGCCCACAGTATGATTTCAGTAAGTTGTATGCCCTTAGGGAAGAATATTCAAATTACTTTTTATGTCACTTGCAAAACTGGCATTAGCTAAATAAACTCCTGGCTATCTTGTAGACATTGTTTTCTATTATTTACACTTAATCCAACAGGTAATTTCCCCATTAATTCAGTTTCTCTTTCTGTATTACTACTTTAGTCAGAGTCCTGTGTTTTATTTTTTCCATGCTGGCTAATAGCAGTCCTCCAATTTTCAGGTTAATGCATTTACTCTTTCTGTCAACAGCTGAGCTGCCGAAGGTGCACACGATTCTTTGTAAGGCTTCACATAATTTGTTATACTTTTTACCACTGCAGAGGTGTATGGACAATGGATGTCTCATTGTTCTCTCAAAATTCTCTGTGTGCAAACAGTTATTTCCTGGCAGCTGAGGGAAAGAAATGTTGTCACTTACACGAAAGACATTTTAGCCAAAAGGTGGCACTGCGGCTGCATAGATTTTGCAGTAGAAGAGCAGTCTGGCAAAAGGTAAGGAGCCACTCAATATGCATATTTTAACTCCACTTTTCATATCTTATGAAAGGTAAGTATTGAAAATGGGCTAATTATTTCCTAAACACGAGCATAAAATCACTTCTTTGGGAAGTAAACAATTTGGTAACTGTACTATAAAGGTAGTAAGTACTTTATCCTTTCTTTAGTGACTGTAAAACTGAAAAAAGAATACCAAACCTGATCAATATCTGAACATGTGCTGCTAAAGTGCACAGAATGTTTCAGCTATGCATATATCCTACACTCACAGACTACTATTAACTGCTACTTTGTAGCCTGTAAGGTAAGTAGAGCTTCCTTAGGAACTCTGAGTTTTTGGGGCAGATCTTGTGCTCTTAAAACAATGCTAGGATCAACTTTACCATGGGCTCATCAGATACTTCATTAGCAGATTAAATACTACCTGATCCTAGTGTTTTACAGACATGATCACCAGGTGTGTTCACAAAGATTGATGTGCACAGAAACTTATGTCAGAAGACTGAGAATCAAATATCCAGACTTGCTTCATGGTTGAGATGTCTGGGTGAGCCACATTGAGCCTGAATGTGGGAAGGGAGGGAGCAGTCTACCCAGGCTGTGTTCTGAGACCGAGCTGAGCTGTCACATTCACCCTGTGGGACAGAGCGACCTTACAATCTCTGTTAATGCAGACAGTGCTACATTTAAACTCCACACACTGAGTATGAACTGACCATACCTCCTCAGAGGAGGCTTAGGCTTTTCACGATAGGCAGCCTTTTAACAGACCCACTAGGCACTTGGAATTGGAGTCTGTAGTTGATGTCTCAGTTGTCCTGAGCATTTCTGTATATCTAAGTCTGGAGTTCTTCACTTTCCAAACATACTAGTATCAGATTCAGTTAGCGTGTTGCACAATATTTGAATATCTGAATAATTGCCAGTTATCTGCATGGGTCAACACTTGTCATTTAAACCCCCCAAACACAAGATTTTAATTTTTTTCCTTAAAAGACCCTTTGTATTTTCCTGTGAGTCAAACTCATGCCTGCAAACATTTTTCTCTGCAACGAGGATATGAAATAATTTCTTTTAAAAAGCAAAGGAAAGCAAAATATGCTTAAGTAATTATAAGGGTAAAAAAAAACCCAAAACAAACCAAGCAAGACAAATCTGAGACTTTTTCAATATGAAGTATGACTGGATGAGGTCCTCCACTAAGAAGAAGCACTGAGAATTTACGGGATCACAGGGTCACTGCTCCTGCTTTCTCCTTCCTCAGATCCTCTCGGTACTGAAGTGTTGCCTCCAACGCTGCCTCCACGAAGAGGATGTTCAGCGTCAACTTCCCTCATTTAAGTCTGAGGGATTGCAATCTATTGCCAAAGATGAAACGGATTTTCATTTGTATTGATAACAATATTAGTAATTTTCTATTTTACAGCATCACTATTTCAACCCCAGCTGTGAGGTTTATTCAGCACAGGCAGAGGGACACACCAGCTGAGCCTTAAAACAGCCCCTTTAAACCCACAGCACTTTCTAACCAGCGCCATATTTTAAAGGGTAAAAAAGCTTTCCAGAAAAGTCAAATACATTCCAACCACCGCAGATCTATTTTTTTTCCAGGCGACAATTTTTTTGTGTTCCTAAATGTGCTGTTGAAACTGGGGAGAAGAAGGGGGGCGGGAAGCGAACAGATTAGAGAAAACCGTTCCCCCACTCAAGAAAACATAACAACTAAACAACAAAAAAAAAAGGCGAAAAATAAAATAATGAAAAAGTTTTTAAAAAATCAGTTAAAAAAAACCCGAACACACAACATTACACTAAAAAGCGTTAGGGAAAACCAGTGAAGTTTTCGGTGCAGAGCAGGAACCGGCCGGGGGGTGTGTGCCAGCGCGGTGGCAGGAGGGTCCCAGCGCGGAGGGGGCACAAGCAGCAGGGGGGGGAGGATCGGAGCGCCCCCCGGGGTCGCGGGGCGGGGCGCGGGCAGTTCCTTCGCGCCGCGCGCGGGTGCCGCCGGCTGGGCCCGCGCCGTCGGGGCGGCCGCTCCGCGCTGCCGCCGAGGGAGGAGGGCGGGAGGGAGGGCGGTGGGGGAGGCCGAGGGGGCGGGGGTGTGCGTGTGTGCCCCGGGTCGGGGGTGCGGCGCGGCGCTGGTTGCATGAGCTGCCGCCGGGATGCAGCGGGAGGCGTGAGGCGGAGCGGCTGAGGCGAGGCGAGGAGGGACGGACGGGCGATGCTCCGCCGCCGCGGCGGCTCCGCGCACGGGCGGACCTAGAGAAGCGGCGGTGGCGCTCAGAGAGGGACGGCTCCCGGCCGGCCGCCGCGCGACCCCCGCCCGCCGCGATGGCAACCGAGGTGGTGTGCGGGCTCACCTTCCGACTGCTCCTGCCGTGTGCCTCACTGCCGGTACGTCCCCCCTCCCTCGGTGGGTCGCCGGGCGAGTTGCGCGTCCCGGGGCCCGTTGTCGCTGCCCGGCGGGCCGACGGCTTGGGGGATGCTCCGCTCCCCTTCCCCGCGGCATCTCCCACATTCCGCTGTTTTCCCAAGAAACTTTGAACTTCGGAACTCAGCCCTGAGTTCTTACATCTTTGTTGCTGTTGTTAATTTTGTGGTTGTTGCTGTCCACCCGGGAGTGCGGGGCTCGCACTTGTGGCAGGGCTCTGCTCGCCGCTGCAGCACCGGCGTGCGGGGCTCCGCGGCTTTTCGGTTGGAAACGCTGCCGCTGCTTCCCGAGCCCCGCGTCGCCCCGCATCCTCGGGAAAGGCGTGGGAGAGAGGAGGATTCAAGGCTTGCCCTCCAGGCAGTGTAGTTCAGCTGCCGTTTTAGGGTTTCGGGGGTATTTTTTAAAGGTGACAGTGAGCGTCTTTCAGAAGGAGCAGTTCTCAAGTTTTAGGAGATTTTCAGGAGGGAGATTGTCCTTACTTTCAGAGAGAGAAATTTCAGCTTATTAAAACGCGTTGCTTAGCAGGCGACCATCCAAGAAACGAATTATTTTTGGATGGAGCACTGCGGTGTCCAGCCGTGAGTGAATATGTTAATATTAAGCTGTGCCTTTCGCACAATTTGAAAATAAAACTCTGAGTAAGTCCCGATTTGCCCCTTAGGTCGGCAGGACGAAGGGCTCGCCCCGAGAGCTGCGATTGCGGAGGGCGGCTCTGTCGGGGCTAGTGCCCGCCGGGGCAGTGGGGGACTGCGGGGAGGGACCGGGGAAAGCGGGGACCGGGGATGATGTCCCGTTCGCACGGCGTGGAAAGGAACCCGTTGGCGGTCAGCCCCGCGTCGCGCATCCTCCTCGGGCGGCGGAGCGGTGCCGGCCGTACCTTGCGCGGCCGCCGCGGGGCTGCCGGGCCGCTCCCGGGCCGCCGCCGGCCCCTTCTTGGTGGTGCGGAGGGCGCGAAGGCTGGTGCCGAAGTCAGGGCTGAGGGGGCCGTCTTCTCAGGACGGGGCTGCCCAGCGGCCCCCGAAACATGCATCCTTCCCAGGGCTTTGCCCTTCACTAGCCCCACGGTGGCCAGGCCAGCGCCTTCCTATTTCAGCGTCTTCCCTCCACATTTCCCGGAAGATGTGCCACACACTCTGACTCCAGGTACCCTTCACTGCCTCCGACTTCTCCTTGGGGAAGGAGGACTTGGAGAGCATCCTTAGGCCCGCCGGAGGCATGCGAGACCCAGGGCACTCCCTGGTGCCTCGCAGTATGCAGCCCCTCCTGCTTTCACAGCTTGGGATTGAAAAGGGACTTTTATCTCCATTCCCGTGCCTGAGGCCATGTGGTGGGTACTGTTAGCTGGGTTGTATGAGGGGTGAGATGAAGGCAGATTTCCAGACCACCGCCAGCATCTGCAATAGTTTACCGCCCCTTCCAAAGCCTGTGGCCTCCCTGCAGGTGCCCTGACCTGCACTTTGTGGGCATCACTGGCACTGGGGACGCCACAGTTCCCCAGGCCCATGGCAGCAGGTGAGTGGCTTTGGGACCATCCCTGTGCAATTAAGTGTCAGTGCCTTGGTGCCTGGTGTGTGGGAACACTGTGAGCAGAGGATGGGGCAGGTGGTGGGTTGCCCTCAAAGCCAAAGGGTGGTATCAAGCAGGTCTTTCAGTGCAAAGGTTGGGCATAGGGCACCCCCTGTTTGAAATTTGGTGGGCCCCATCCATGCTTTCTTTAAAGTTATGGAAGATCTTTGAAGTATGGATGAGGATGAATTTGCTGTAAAGACACATGGGGAGAAGAAAGGATTCTAGAAAAAAATGGTGTTTGCATGAAATTTTTAAATATTACTCTAATACTATAATATCTAGCTGTGGTATGAAAATAGGGGAGGTATTGTTCTGTTAGACTCTCAGTCTGGCTCTTGCCAAACTCTTTCTGTATCAAAACAAGTTCAGATAAAATTGTTTTCCTGTCCAGGTTCCTGACACTTAGTAATGCAGAAGTACTTTCGCATTGCAGTAATACCTCCACAGATGAGAACTGATGTTGTCATGAATTGCTTGTGCTCATAAATCTTACTCATCAGAAGATTAATTGAAATATAAAACCTGAAGGAGGGACTTCCCTCCTTGAATATGAAAAAGAAATCCCACTGCGGAACTTTTGGGTTTGGACCTAGTGATCCCGTTCAGTTGGATTTGAGAGAGGAATCAGCAAATGGACAAAGAGCTTGTCTGTGCCAGTCTGTACCTTAATTTACTGTGTCTGTAGGTGTTATTTTTTTCCCCTTCACAAG
Source organism: Manacus vitellinus (assembly GCF_001715985.3). NCBI lineage: Eukaryota > Metazoa > Chordata > Aves > Passeriformes > Pipridae > Manacus > Manacus vitellinus. Next base: position 52,091,913 of record NW_021939396.1, on the reverse strand, counting down.
CTGTTAGTGGAGTCCTCACTAGGGTGGAACATGGTTCAGCCTGCTTCACTTTTGCACTTATCTTGTGTCTGCACCTGAGTTATCCCTGAGCCAGTGCTCTCCTCCTTTCCAAAGCATCAAGGAAGTGTTTCATGGGCTTCTGGAAAAGGCTTTTTAGAGTTCATATATCAAAGTGATGGTTTTTTGTATGACTTATGGTGAGGTTACATCCGCAGCTGAAAAGCTGCCACGAGGACTTACTGTGCATAGTGATGCCTTGTGTCTCCTGCCCGTCTGGGCAGTAAGTGTGTCTGCCTGTGCCAAAAGGTGGAAATACGGAGTTGTTCTTTTGGATCAGAATCCATTGTGTGTGAATCTGAAATGCTAGATTACTACAGATTCTTATTGTAGTATAATTTCCTTTTTTGTTTCTAAGAGTAGAAAGTAATGAGGTTGGAGACCCCTGACTAGGTGTATAGAGGGCAGTGGCAGCTGTGGCAGACTCATTAAAAGTAACACATCTGCTAAGCTGAAATCTGCTTTAAAAAATACAGTTAAAATGGTAAATGCTTTAAATTCCTACTACTTTAAATATTTTATTTTAAAAGGAAGTAAAATTAAATACTAATGCTAATTATCTTTGCTGGTATGAAATACTTTCCAAACATTGGTTAGTACCATGTAACTGAGAAAACACTATTCTTCATGAGAATGTTTAGGATCAGATCTGTAGCACTGAAGAGTGTAATCTTTTGCAGGTAAGCCTAGATGTATCCATTTAAAGCTCCAGAATGACATAACTTGAGTGTCTGCTGAAGACAGGAAATTTAACATGTACAAAATTAAAGACTTTGGAAGTGGATTGTATGCTATATGACTTCAAAGTTGATCCTGTCATGTTATTTTCATGGCAAAATCTTACATTCAGTCTGATGTGAACCTAGAATTTAAATGATAACTTACAGTAACATGAAACTTCCTGCAAATGAAGTATTGTGTTCTGTAATAAGACAGAAGGAGTTGGATACTTTATTGTTGGGTGGTGGTGTTTTTTATTTTTTTAGTAAGATTACTGCAATGTGATATTTTCCTGCACTGTAGTAGTACAGTGCTGAAAAAAAAACAAATAATAAAATAGATGAGAGGGAGCTTTTGGCTCTGGTGGTGAAAAGTGGGCTTTTTGTGCTTTGTTTTTTAAAGCTTGAGCCTTGGTGTGAACCTTTCTTTTTTTGTTAGTCATCTGTACTTGAAACATGCAAAAGGTGATTTGTCTCTTTGAAGTAGGGCATGAAAACAGTCTTTTGCTAATTGCTTTGTTTGGTTTATAGAGACTTGAACCACAAAGTTAGTTTACATCACTTGATAAGAATTTTTAATTATTCTGCTTCCAATTATTTTACTTCATGCACAATTAATTGGTTTTTTCTTAAGCAAAATATGGTTATTTTCAAATGGGGTGCTGGGGAAAAAAATGCTTAGGACATTTTTTCAGAAGACAGCTGTCTCTGGTTTTTGGCTGATGGTGTTGGATTGTGTGTTATCAGCAAATCGGCTTCAGTGAGCTAACTGCCTGGCCCAAGCACTTCCCAGAAGTTACACTTGCTTTCTGAACTCCTGAATTTTGACCCAGATGAGCTAAATGTTGTAGGAGTTTTCAGAAAGTTGAGGGTTTTCTGAGGGGTTCAGTAGAAGTATTAGTGTTTTGTAAGTGATGGCAGGTAAAAAGAAAATACTTCAGAATTTTTTCAGGCAACAGAGTTCAGATATTATTTGTAAGTTTTCACTTGTTTCTTTGAGCCAAGTATTTGAACTCCTGATAAATAGCAGGAATTCCTTTTATTTGTCCTTTCAGCAACCATGATTCATCAGAACGATATTGAATGAATCAGAATTATAATCTCTTCAGGATATAAACAATATGTTACAGAGAATATTTCTTGAAGCATTATAGTATTTTCAAAAATATGTATATCCAGTTGCTGGAAGTGTCTTAGTGGGAGTGAGATCCTTATTCTACCTTGGAAGGAAAAGGTAGATTCCAGGGTGCTTAGGTGCTCTTCGACTTTTATCCCCAAATAAATTGATAAAATTTTGGGAGTGGTAATATCTGAATAGCTACATTAATAAGTATTAAAATGCTTTTTAAATTACATGCTTTAGTGTACTTCAGAACCCAATACAATGGGGTTTTTTGACGTTTTGAGTCATTACTATTCACACTTCCTATAGAGAGAATAAGTTGAACAACTGTAATATTAAGGCAATCCTGCAGAGGCAGTGAACAATGCCGTGCTTGGATTATTACCTTTTGGGTGCTTTTCACTGATTGCACTGGAGGTGGCTGTTCAAAAAATGATGGTACAATATGACTTTGCATTGCAGTTTTCAGGCCACAATGATTTTTATGTGCCAGTCTGTACAGGTGATGTCATGGTGATGACAAAGCAAGTTGTGATGCAGGACTGTTCAAGCTAGAGGGTTATTTGCATAGTGACATTGCATATTACAGTATATACATATATATCAAAAAACCACTGACATATTTTTAAAGTTGAAATAATCTTCACGTAGATGGGAAGAGTGCTGTTTGTAATGCTCTAAAATTGGTCAGTTACTGAAAACAAGGCAAAGATCAAACTGAGGTTTTTTGCCTTTATGGTGACATGGGGAAATATTTATTATGATTTGCCAAGAGAATGATAGGAAACACCAAAAATTCTAGGAAACCTTAGTGGGTAGCATGCTGAAAAAAAATAACTCGGATGTCAGTTTGCACAAGAGATCCTAAATGGGCTAAACGGGAAGCTTTCCTTCCCCTCTTCAAGTGATTTAGATAAATTTATCTGGCTTCTTTTATTAAAGGAAGTTTTGCCTAGTTCAATGGGAGCAGGTGAAAGGTGTCAAGGGAGAGCAATATATACAACCTAGTGGGAGCAACATTTTCCAGGCTTGTAGGCACAGGGTTAGATGTTCTTGTGTACAAAAAGCAAATGTCATTGCAATCTCTGTGGCTTCCATCTTAGGTCAATTAAGATCCAAACCCCTCAGTTTTTGGGAGAGGGGGAAGCAGCAGTCTGCCCCAAGCACAGTGTTTTCCCTCTTGTGTAACAGAGATCTCAGGTTGACTGACTCTGCTTCCCCCTAGCATGTAGGCTTGGAAACTATTTAAAGATCAATGCCACAAAAGATGGAACTAGAACTTCTTAAGTTCTGCAGCAGATTGATCAATATTTGTAACTAAATCAATCCAGGTTTTTTTTCTGGGGCAAAAGTTTTCTGTAGCATTACTTTTGTGGTGATCACAGATCTTCGTTCTGTCATCTTGACAGGTCTCTGAAGTTAAGCAGGTCAGAAGATGCAGATAAGAAGTTTTCAGAGAAAGTGTATGTGTTGCTGCCAGGAATATGAGTGAGGGAGTCCTCTGATTCTTTTACTGAGAGAAACTGGTATACTGGGAGTTATTTTGTTAGATAAATCAGCTGTTTTGGTGTGTTTGTTAGAAGTATATCCTTTGATGCATTATGTTCAGAATGTGATTGAATTAATGCACTTCTCTTTTCCTGAGGGTCTTACCTGTCCATTTACCATCTTAAGTAGGCAGTTGTAAAACCGGAATGTCACATTAAGGTTGCTGTTCTGTATTTTAATTTCTTTTATATATTTAAATCTGAGCTACAATGTTAGGTTTGATCCTGTGGCAATGAATTCCATGGGTGAACTCCGCCATGAATAAAAAGGAGTACTTTTAAATTCAGTTTGTTGCCTTAGTAAATAATCCTTTGGATGGGAAAAAGTATGCATAATCACTTAAATCAACAACAGTGTAATGTTCTATTTACTCTAACACTTTAGAATAACATTTGCAAGGCATAAAATCAACCATTAAGATTAACCGTGGAAATTAACAGCTCTGAGTTTCCTATCAATTGTCCAGTTCTGAAGAGAAAGGGATGAGGCTTATGTAAATCTGCTTTCCCCATAAATAAAGAGTTTGAAGACGCTATGCTGTTACAATTTGAATGATTAGACAGTGCAGTGTAGCTCTTCTCTGAACTCATTCAGGTAGTCTTTTGTTCGGAGGCTGTTTTGGAAATGAAGTAAAACTTAGTCTGTGTGTTTGTGAGTGATACACTAACCACTCCGTTTGGGGCAAAATATTCCAAAATATTATAAAGCATGGGATTGCAGACATTGCATACTCTGTCTGCTGTTTCTAAGCCACTAATTAGTTAATGTAGCTTGACAGAACCATTACTTAAACCTGAAGTATATAAGTGGTATTATAGTATTTAAATGGTAATATAGTGAGGATCAGTTCTCTCCCTTGATCAGAAGTTCCATAGCAGACTGAAAATTATTTCCTTAAGAGTTAAGGGAGTGTTTTCTGGGATGCTGTTGTGCTGAAGCATACAAAACTTAAAAAGATGCTAAACAAGTGCTGTCTTTTCCCTAGCTGTGCTAATGCTACTCAATAAACTCTATGCTGATGGTTTTTTTTGGTTAAAAGGCATGCTATTAGAGAAATTAGCTCCTAGGTAATTTGAGGAACATTGATCTCCTTCTGCTAGCAGTCATAAATTCCAGATTGCAAGTACATGTTTAGCCTTTAACTTTAGTTTTAGCTTTTGTTAAATGCAGATTGAGGTTCCAAAGGCTCAGAAAGGAATGGTCAGTGAAACACACTGTACCCCTGCCTTTTGTAATTTGACAGTAAGCCTTTCTCCAAATTGATAAATCTCCAGCTGTAAAAGGTGATGCTGATTACAGCATTATGTATCTCTGATAATGTTGATTTGCTTGTCCAGGAAATCTTGCAAACAACTACGGTCATACTTACTCTCAATTTCACTTTAATACATTGGAATATATTAATATTAATATATTGGAAAATAACCTGAACATGCGAAATGTTTGCATAATGGCTGCATCTGTTTGTGTTGTGTTTTTCTTCCCTTGTTATATTTGTGGCTTTTTACAACAGAATAGCAGTTTCCTGGTCACCGAGAATAGATTAATTCGTAAGACAAAGGCAAGTGAGGAAAATTTGTCTCCACAAATCTTGATGTATGTAAAAAAACTTTTGAGACCATAAATACATATTAGCTCATGTTGGCATCTTGTTGCCCTATTTCTATGAGAATATTGTTAAAAACAGTATTCATAGCTGTAATGTGATTGCTAAAACATGAAACGTTTCAATTAATTTGTTCTTTGCTCAGTGCTTAGAATTTTAAAGACCTGCCCCATTACATTCCATAATAATGTCACATTTTTTACACAATTACATACTTAATTTCACTTCTACAAGATGGCAAGTTAAAAGAAAGTATAAGTTTTAACCTTTTGAAACGTTATCAGAGACCAGACTTTCTAGTACATGTGTTTTACAGGGCATTTTCAGTTGCAAGGATGGAATTATAATTACTTTCTTCATTTTTGCATGAGTCATTGATACCATCAACGTTTTCTATGATGGCAATAATTGTATGTTTCTGTGCGGAAAGTCATAGAGAAATATTTATGTCTTTTCTAAATGCTAAGTTATAAAATTGTTTTCTTCGGGTTGTAGTGCTGTTGGTCAAAGAAATTTCGTGGTGATAAGTGTACTATCAGCTAGAGAAGCTGCATAATCTTTTGATTCTTCCTCCTTTCTTCTCTAGACATTTTAACATGCCAAATTACTGTGTAATTTGGAGAACAAAGATCTGTGAAGTATGACCCAAATCTCCTATTTGTTAGCTAAATGTGAGGCATGTGTACTTCCAGTATAGTACTATGTAAATAAAAAACTCCACTTCCATGGCTTCTTTTCTATAAATTGAAAGAAAGTTTACCAGCTTTTTTTTTTCTTAAGATGTGCTTTGGATAAAATGCCTTTGCTGTGTTCTTAGAAACAAAGTTTCTGAAAAAGATAATCAAGTTTAGCACTTCCTTTAGCACAAGTTTAGCACAAGTTATACACTTTCTTCCATCAATTCAGTGTATAATTGGGCAAAAAACCCCTCCAACCAGCCAACTGTGGTACAGTGCCTATTTGTCTCTTTGTGAAAACATGTTTCAACTAGAAGGACCTTAATCTCTATAGTTCAGGATTTTCACTATGCTTCTTATAAACTTGTATATAGACTTTGATGTCATATTTTCTCTGACCTTCTGTACTGAGCTTAGCTCAGAGCATCACTGTTTCCCTACTCTCAGATGAAACAACTTTCATATTCCCCAAGTTACAGCACAGAAAACAAAATAGATGGGGGAGAAAAACCTAGTCAGCTGAGTAAATCAAATTTCATCTGTACCACAGAAGCCTTAAATGTGCTACCACCTCGTTTTGAGTAAATCCAATAGTTGACTTCATCTCTTTGTTTAATGGCTCATTGCTCTTAATGGTGGGCCCTGTGATGTTTGGAAGGATTGGCATTCAGTGACATGTATTTTCCATGCTCTTCTGCAAGTGATGCCTTTGTGATGAGAGAAGTCCCAAGTATGAGGAAATTGAACCTATTTTATACTTCCTCCACCCGCTACAACTTTGCCCTCCAAGTTGTAATATTTTGATTTGTTTGAACCTTGAAACACAATGTGTGTATACTCCGAGGCAAAATACAATACCGTGTATATATGCAAGATTACTGATATAATGTGTCTTAAACTGCCCTTTTGTAGTATTTAACTTGTTAGCCATTTATTTTTATTGAACTGAGTGAAAGAACTCAATCATAATGCTGTTACTGTACAGAAACATAACCCGTTTCTTGCAGCTTTTCATTGTCTTCTGCACATGTAGCTTCACAGTTGCTTGAAGACTCCTACAAATACATTTCTGATTAATTTGCTGAAAGCATAAGTAAACATACTCATTTTATGCATTTTTTTAAAAAAAAAACCTCTTGCAGTTTACTGTACCACAGCAATTTTAAGTAAAAATTGCTTTAAGATACCTTAAGTAAAATAAGCCATTGTCAACGTTTGGCAGACTCAATCAGCCTCTCTCGATATCTACATTTTTATCGTGGCATGTAGACAGACCAAGGGGTGTAAGACAACTCCACAGAGCTGTTTTGAGGGTCTAGAAATGAGGGTTGGCCTAATCATTGCAGTTGATCCCTTTAGAGGACTCCATGTTAAAAAGCAAAAAAGAGGAAATACACAAATCTTGTTTCTTACGACTTGGCTGCTTGGTGATGAGCTATACTGGCAATAGTAAGGAAGTGGCAGAAAGCCCCAAATGGTCATTAGTGTGCCCCAGAGGATGAAGCAGTTGGAATTGCTAGAATTGCAGCAGAAGGATGTCAGGTTATTTCCTGCCTGTATTTACTGTTACTGTATTTGGGGGAGTTCCGTTTCTTTCTTTCCCCTGTGGAGGAAGCTGTTTCCCGTTGCACTTGAAATGGAATAGTAGTAAGATTGTTTCAATGTTACACAGTATTGCAAACTGGAAGGAACCAGAAGGTCTCATTGCCAGAGTATCTTTCTTGCATAATTAATACATGTTTATTGTTTTTTAAATACACTGAAATAAGAATATATAAGTTGTTTAAAGACAAACCAATAAACAAACCCCCAAAAGAATGAGATAGTTAAGTCACTGGAAAGAGCATCTGTTTTAAGGAGAATGGATAATAGTCTCCTGTGTAGCAAGTAATTCTGTAGTTACTCGGTTTGGGTTTCTCACACATTCTTTTGAAGCAGTTGAGGTTGGTCACTCCTCTGCGAGGTTTCTGGGGTGATTACAGGATGGGCAGTGGTCCATCTATGTTTCCCTCCTCACACCATCCCAGGCTTGAAGGCACATCAGGAGATCTCTTCTCCAAACTCCTGCTCAATGCAACACTGAATTTAAATGTGATCGCTCAGGGTTTTTTCCTGTTGGGTTTTGAGAATCTCTGAGAATGGAAGTCTACAGCTTCTTCCAGTGCTTCGTTAATCTCACAATCAGTGAGATGTTTTTTTCTCTTCATCCCTTATATGCCCCCAGCTTCAGTTTGTAGCCATTGTACGTCAGTATGTGCCTTTGTAAAGAGCCTAGCTCTGTCTTTTCTATAACCTCCCCTTAGGTGTTGGGAGGCTACTACTGTGAGGTGCCCCCAAAGCTGTCTTGTCTTGGGGCTGAGTGAGCCCTGGTCCTGCAGGGGCTCCTCATGGGGCCTTAAGATCCAGCACTGACTGTCTTGGGGACTCTTCTCTGGACTTCTTAAAGTTTGCCAACATATTCTTGACCTGAGAGGGGACAAAATTGTGTGTGATTTAATGATGGCTGAGTAAAGGGAGTACTCCCTTCCCTTGGCTATGCTGCTGTTGATACAGCCCAGTGGCTTATGTTGAATGTCACAAGGGATGTTGGATTGAAAACTTTTTCACCTTGTTTGTGTGACAAACAGAAAGTAGACATTGACTATTTTTATTGTTCCTTAACCCCCCCCCAAAAAAAAAAAAACCCTAATCCTGAACTTCTAAACTGTGCTTAAAGGCTTGTAAGTAAAAATAAATTGTTATTGGATATTATATCTAAACAGTCAATATTGCTACCCAGGCAGAACTTTCAGGAATTTTTCTTACTCATTTTTGATTTAAGGACCTGAGCATTTAGTCTTTCCAGTAAATCCTAAACTCTCTCTCCTCACATGAAAGTAGATGCCTCAGTATATTTTTCAAGATGTCCTAGTTAGGGCTTTGTAGCTTTGGCTCTAAACTGTATAGCAGCAGGTCTTGGAAATCCCGCTGTGAGGAATTGTTTCTTCAGTCTTTGTGTAAACTCACTGGTACCTCAAATCTCAAGAGAGTGCAGTTTTCCATTCTTGGTTTTAAAAAGGGATAAATCAACCACAACAAGTATCTGCAGGGCATGTTTGATTTGCTGTGTCTTAACACATACAATATGCATTCAAAGGTTCAGAAAGGTCGAACTTGTGTTTCTCAGCTGGAAGTGCTGGTTATTAATGAATGTTATTCCTTAACATTGGCACAGCCATCAGTCACTGACTTGCAATGAACAGAATGATGAATTAATACAAGACCTACACCATTTCTTCTCAATTTCAAGAACTATCCAATGCTGGCATTCTCTAAGGGACTAACTAGCCAGTAAATTATTGGCATTATTTTCCCAGCAATCATGCTCACAAACTTGAACATTTTTAATTAGTCAGTATTTCTTGTTATTCTGCAAATCACTGACAGCTAATTTGTTTTAAAACCACAGGAAAAAAATCAGTTCTGCATGTTTCTGTATTGCATTCTTTTCTCCTAGATGTCTCCATCTCATGTAGAACTGACAAATTACTTTTAGCAGTAGTTGGGTTGCAATTTTGAAACAAGTATTTAAAAAACTGGCTTGGATTTTGGCTATATGAAACACTTGGTGCTAGACATTCAAAGAATCTGTTCTGCTGGGTTTTATAAATCCAGCAGAATGAATTGTTTCCTTTTTTTCTTTCCTGAAAACTGCAAGATTTATTATTTATTTCTGTGACTGTAGTGCTTAGTTAACTCTGCTGCCTTTAGAGGGTCAACCCGCTGTGTATCAGAAATTCTCTTCTCTAACCTCTTTCATTCTACAAGAAGCATGGGAGGAATTACAGTTTAACCATATAAAAATTTCAACTGTCCATGGTGTGTAGCATTGCTTGCCTTCATTTGATAGCAGGCAAGATATTGATATCAGGGGTTACACACAACCACTGTTTCTTCTGTTGTTCTGTTCAGGTCTGCTCATAGATAATTTCAGCATGGAAAACAGTAACTAGTGTAGTGTTCTTGTAGCTGCCCAGATGATTTTGGTGATGGCTCTTAATGCTGTTAACTGTTGTGATTGTGGGAAATATCCTCATGTCTTCCTGTAGCTTTTGCTACAGTCTTCCTTAGCATTTGCATTTTTCGCTGTCTGTATCTGCTGCTCCTTCCTTTCTTTGAAAAGTTAAACAGTACTACAAATAAAATATGTACTGTCATCTGTTGCTCAAACTGCTGTTTTATTGTGAGATCATCTTCTCTTCTAAATATAAAGCATTTAAAAAGTAAATTTTTATGTAAAGGGAAATATCAAGATAGTGTGTATTTTAAAAAGTGGTCTAGAAATATTGGTAATTTTAGCTTTAGAGTTTCATAAAGATTGTATAACCAGAATGTTCAAGTATCTCTGATATTCTAGCAAGGAGTATTTGTACCTCTCCTAGCACGTGGGAATAAAAAAAGAGCTAAAGAAGATGTGCTTGGCTCTCAGAATTGCCAGGCTCCATGTAATTTATGGAATTATACTTGCTTGGAGATACACATTCCTTTTGCAAATCAGACCTGACAAGTTTCCTGTTTGCATCCCATGTCTGTGCATAAGAGGTGAATCAAATCTTCAAAAGATGGGGAGAATGAGCAGAATAGCATTTTGCAAATTCATATTACTGTTAAAAGTAGCAAGGTAAATCAAGGTAAACACACACTATTTTCACATATAACACTCCCTTTTTTGTTGTTGTTTTCCTTGAGATAGTGCATTTAAAATGTGCTCAGGTAATAATTAATTAATTAGTGACTTTTGTTTTACTGGAATTAATAGTTTTATTTTTTTAACATGTTGATGTTGATAGCTAGAATTGGTGCACATTTGCTGCTTAATTGATTTCAAAATCTTACCTTTCAGGTGTGAAAGCTGATTCTTTAATGCATGATACGAATTTACCTTTTTTATTATTTTATTTAAAAAACACCATAATGATTCCCTAGGCAATTGTCCAAGAACAAGTACTGCCAGTAGAAAGGCCAGTGTCTTAATTCCATTAATTAGATAACATTTAACACACCATGTCAATGAAGTTAAGTAAATCAGAGGAAGAGTAAAAAAAAATTAAAAAGCAACTGCTGTTGCAACTTTAGATAACTAATCATCAGCTTGTCATTCCCTTCATTACTGAGGTATATTTGTATCTAATTAGATTGTTCCTGATACTTAAAACAAGAAATATCTGTGATTCGAAGTCAGCAGTAGCCATCTGGTTAGTGTAAGACCACAAATGATGTCAGTAAATTAATGATGTCACGGTTATGCACAAAAAGTAGAGAAAGAGATATTAGTAATGCAGCCTTATGCACATGAGAAGTAAAGTGTCTTTCATGAAGTGGTGAATGAAAACTACAAGTGAAGACATTATTAATGTTGTTTGCAGAGCTGTTGTTAGCACATTAAAGTGATTTGTTTCATGCTGTTTTTTATCAAAATTGTGGTAGAAAACATTACCTTTCAGGGACTACTGCCACAGGCCATAACATCATTGTCTCTCCTCATGAATACAGAATGAGGATTCATTAGACTGGAAGAACAGCCATTGTTGCTAGCCTTTTTTCCTTCTTTATTATTTCTTTTCGTTGTTCCTGTCTGATTCTATCCAAAAAAAACCAGATTCAGCTCCCTCATGGATGTTGAGTGTTCTGAAGAAAAACCCAAGCAAATTGCCTCCATCATTTAATATCCTCCTTTCCACTTTTCTTGCAAAAAGAAATTATGCAAAGTTTGCATCTTTCATTGCAGTTCACCCCAGGTCCCTGTCTGTCAGTTTTATATTATAGTTTAATCATACTCATTATATATTTAGATTGCTTCTAAGAGATCATAACTAATAAGGTAGAGGTGATTTAGAGTAGGACAGGGTAGGATAGGACAGGGTAGAATAGAATAGCTCAGGTTGTAAAAGATCTTTAAAAATCTCTGAGTCCAAGTGTTGACCTAGCACTGTCAAATCCACCACTAAACCATGTCCCTGAATGCCACATCTACACATCTTTAAAATACCTCCAGGGTGGTGACTCTACCACTGGACAATCCTTTCAGTGAAGAATTTTTTCCTAATATTGAATCCAAACCGCCCCTTGTGCAACTTAAGGCAGTTTCCTCTTGTCCTGTCACTTGTTACCTGGGAGAAGAGACTGACACCCATCTGCTACAACCTCTTTTCAGGTAGTTCTAGAGATTGATAAGGTCTCCCCTCAGTGTTCTTTTCTCCAGGACAAACAACCCCTGCTACCTCAGCTGCTCCTCATAAGATTTGTGCTCCAGACCCTTCAGCAGCTTCATTGCCTGTCTCTGAACATGCTTCAGCACCTCAGTGTCTGTCTTGCAGTGAAGGGCCCAAAACTGGACACTGGATTTGAGGTGCAGCCTCACCAGTGCTGAGTACAGGGGAATGATCCCTGCTCTAGTCCCGCTGGCCATGCTATTTCTGACACAAATGGCCTTGACCTTGTAGTATTTGAATCTTTGTATCTTGCATTGATTTCTTCTGAGTTTTGAGTGGTCAGCATCCTGCAGTAATCATCTGGGGTTTTTTTTGAAATAATGTTAGCCAAATATAGAATGGGTAGTGCTACCCGAAATATCTTATAATTTAAAAATAATTATAGCAACAATGTTATATGACTGGATTCTTTGATTCAGAATTACTGAAAGTGGTAATATCAAACAATTATATTCTAATAATTTAAATGATGACCCTATAGGAGAAATCAAAATCCTTTGGCAGTATTTAACAGGCAGAGGAAAGATCAGAGTTAACCCCAAATATGTTTCTGACATATATGATGGGGTTCTGGTAACTTGAAAGCAGGTACTTTTGATGCACTGGCAAATCTGAAATTGAGGTTATGACCAAAAGAAAAATCATCTGAGAAAACTTATCTGTATGAATTATGTGTGAATATGAAACATGATATAATGGTAACAGTTTGATTTCATTAGATACCTCTGTAAAACACGTGGCTAAGACTGAGTACTATGATAGGCATCAAATTTTTTGCTGGCTTCCTAGGGAGTAGAAATAGAAGCATTTAACATTCAAAAGGTCTCTGTGCATGGATGTGTTAGCAAATACAAAGTCCCTGTGAAATTGCTAGATGGCTACAATGAAATGAAACAACTAATACAATATTTAAAGAGAATAAAAATGTTCAGTGATGTGAGTGAGATAAATTTACTGTGGTTAAAACTAGAAAGCTGTGGAAATGGTTTGCACAGTTCAGAACATGAGTGGCACTGCTGAAAATATCTGCTGGGTTGTGGGTTGAAGACAGAGTAGCACATGCAGAAAACAACCATATGCCTATGGCATTTTCTGCAGTGTTCAGTGTCATCAGACATAGTATCTGCCCAGGCTTCTAGTGTGGCATGGAGAGCATGTTTCTTTCCGAAGGTCTCTCTTTTAGCAACTTGTGACTGACATGGTTTAAAAATTTCATAAGGGTTTTTGGTTGTTTTGTTTGTTTCAGATAGTGCCTGTGAAAACATCACCAGTTAAACTGCCAGTCTATTGGCTGGGATGGTGGTTGTCCTGTTTCTCTTACAAAGAGAAAAGCTTTGCAGGGGGAAGTCCAGTTACATCTTCTGTGCAGTAGCAATGGATTATCTTGATGATTATATTGTCTTCATGGCACTACTGAATTCCTTAACATGTAGTGAAGTAAATAAACTGTGAAAAATGTGGGTGTAGATGTACCTAGTTTTACTACGTGAAGTGATCTTTTGTATTAAATGCTATAAATCCATAGCAGAGGTATAAAGAAACGTTTGCTACAGTACTAAAACTGATAGGTGGAAGAGTTTTACCTTGCATTATCCTTCCAGGTGGCATTAGAGGGAAAAGGTATGGAAATCCTGTCTCTGAAACAAGAGTGACAGAGTAGAATATTAAAAATTCAGGCCTAGTGGTGGGAACTGATTTCTTTTATATAACCAGAGTGTGTGTGAACACACAAAGGAGGCATTTGAAAGTATATTTGAAGTAGCTGGCAGGTGAATTTAAACTCTTTCAGCAAAAGATAAACAGATTTCCCTAGTCCACTAGTAAAAAATTGGATTACTTTCTGTAGTTGAGTGGCAATACAGACACTTTCTATCTTTCTGGTGTTATTGTCCACTGGTCGATCCTTCTGTTCATGTTACAAAATTTAATTATTTTGGCAATAATGAGGAAGCATAATTGCTCAACTTTGCCTGAAGAGATTGAGCAGGACAAGAACCCACTGCCACATATCCAGTTTTCTGTGCTGGGTGCTAGTGTACGTGTTGATGGACAGTAAAGTGTCCAGTACTTAGATAAGTATTAATGCACAATTTTCCTTGTTATTAATGTATACCAAGTTTATCATATTTATGTACGTGTAACATTTTTTCTGTGCGAGGTTCTTGTGAAGAATCAAGATAGATCAAAGTAGCAAGATGAACTAAGATGGATGACTTTTTTTTGACAAATTTCAGAAGAATAAATATTCATCTGAAGCTGTAACTTTATTGTATTTTGTCCTTCCTCTTTAGAAACCTTGTGTGGGAGCTGGTCTCCTTCTAAGCTTGCCATTTTTCTGAGAGTCATGGTTTACAGGGATAGCATTGGTGTGATTCCAGAAGAACAGTCACCTTCACTGGAAGCAAATTGAGTTAGAATTGAAAAAATCCAAATAGAATGTAATTTACTGACCTTCTGAGTACCACAGGAATCATTAATGAGGAAGTAATTTATATAATAATGTGATTGTAGGGGGATTGTGTTTTTAAGATTATTTTAAGCCCATTTTATGAAGCATTTGAAGGAAGGCAGATAACGGCAGTTAAGTGAAGACTAGGAGAGCAGGCAAATTGAGTATGGAAGCTGAGATGAGAATAAAGATGTTAGTAGAGTGAGAGATGGGATAGGAGGTGTTTATAGAAAAGAGCAAAGAAATCACTGGCTCGTGTGACAAATGAGAAAATGAGTAGGTGGGTTCAAAGAGATTAATGATGTTTGAAAGCAGGCTAGAAAGATGAAGATAACCAACTAAGCCAGCTGTCAGACTGATAATAAAAACAGCAAATAACACTCTCAATAGAAAATATGTTAGCTGTGGTGGCCAGCAAGAATGTGTGAATTCTAGAAATGACAAGAAAGGAAGTGACAGGACTTTTCTAAAAGACTGAATTAATGGAAGGGATCAGAAATAGAGAATCAAAGACTGCATGTAAACCAAGAGGCAGTGAAAACAGAAATGGAAATATGGAGGAGAAACAAAGGTTATTTTGTGTCTCCTCTGTGTTTCAGAGTGCCTCCATTTGAGGAGGTGATCAGGGACACAAGAAGAGACATCAAAAGTGACAAATGTGAGATGGTGCTGAAAGGAGGTAGTGATGAAGTGTATGCATTCTAGAATGGAATTTGGTATTTTGGGCTTGGGGTTTTTTTTTATTTCAGGGGCTAAAGGGTGTTACTGTGAAGATAGTGATCTGATTTTTCAACTTATATCAGCTTCTAGTGTGGTTCAGAGTAATGTGATTTTCCCAGAAATGACTGAAACGGCAGAAGGATCCATGGTAAATATTACTTTTTGCAACTTTACCAGGGAACAAACTCATCTACTTTGGGAATCAACTGATTCTGGTTTGCATTTTAAAAAAACAGAAAATGAAAAGTAAGCAAGCAAACAAACAAACGAAAAAATGTGTTTATTGTGCTAGTGTATCTTTTGTTTCTCCCTAGAAGTTATTCCCTGTTCCTACTCTTCTCTCCATCTCGTGTCCTTCTTTGGGCTCTGTGATCCACAGAGGTCTCTGGGATGCTCAACTGGCTGCATTCCTGTTGCCATCCTTCCTCCTCACCCGCCCTTGGTGCGCGATGTCTCCATGACAAATGGTAGACAGCTCAGTAATGGCTATGACAGTCCAGGACTGGCTTCTCAAAATTTGATCAAACTAGCGGTGTGAGTTGCTATAGAAGGGCTGATCTTAAAAAGTAAAGTAGAACAACTGTCTGACTCAGATTACTTTGTGCTTCACATGTTGGGCTGGATGCCGTCCCTGAGGCATGGAGCCAGCATTGTGTGTGGTGGGGTGGCTATGGGTTTGTCACCAGCAGGGATGGTGATCCCCCAGCAGACTTGGTGCCCCTGGCTGAACTCTTCTGGAGATGGTGCACATGGCCATCAGCTCAGCAGAGATGGGATCTTGCTATCCCAGAGCAGTGAGCTTCTTTTGGCTCTCCACTTCTGGGGCCCTTGGGGCTGCTGGAGTGGGGCACAGAGAAACTGCCTTTCTGCCAGTCCTGGGGGTGTGCTGAATGTCAGAGAAATTACAACCACTTCAGCATTCTCAGTGAAGAGAGATCCTGGCTCTGCCACCTCCCCATTCCTCTGTCATCACTCACACACGCCAGCTGTTCGAGTTATCATGGTTTGCCTCTTAGGGCAGTGGTGATGTCCTGTTCCTCCATCTTAACTGTATTTCACGTAGAACCCAAGGTTGCTGGGCACAACGAGCTCTGAATTAGGCAGTCAGCCACTGTCAAATACATTCTTATTTTATGAATCTCTGGCTCTTTGGTTCATTAAAATCCTGGTCAATCAGCCCCAGTCAGCCAGTAATGGTGTTTACTTGTCCAGAAAGAGTCTGCTCAGTTTTGTCTTATGTTTCTGAATTGTATTTTTTCTTTACTTTAAGAGAAAATATGGTCTTTCTTATGCTCTGTAACAACTTTATATGGAAAAACAATGTCATGACCACATAGAGATACTTTTTGTAAATTAACTACATCCTTGTATTTTTCAGGAAATTTGATTTTTCTTGGGAATATTTTTTTAGTCATTCTGTGTCTCACTGGGTTGTGACCTTATTGTACTAGCACAGCAATTAGGTTTTTAAGTTTCTTCTTCCAGGACATGTAAAAATAATTAAGTGGTGCTGTCATACACCAACCAAAAGTATTCATACAAACATGTCTGTTCTGTGTTTCATATTATATCACTGGATTAATTTAAACTTAATTTAACTGTACATGCCTAAAAATTTGATTGGTAAAGAATTTTTTAAAATTTGGAAATTCATATATTGATATTTACTTTTTTTTTGTTAGGAGAGAGAAGATTTGCTTGTTTCTAGGGTCTTCTGTTTCACTTATGGTCCACATGTTTTGTCGTAAGGATTCTTTAATACTTCAAAATAGCAACTTAACTATGCCTTCTTATTTCTAGGTTGGGCTTTTTTTTATATGAACATTTTTAAGGCAAAACTTAAAGGTGGATTTGTCTTCAGTAATCTCAGGAAAGGAGAAAACCTGCGGAACTTTTAAACACATATTTGCTGTGAGTCTGTTTTTGAAAAATGGAACGTGTTTATCTGGACAATTGCGAGATAAACTATTGCAGCTATGGCTGCAATGCTCCTGGGACTCCTTAGCCTTGTCCCCACTGGGAAGCTGAGTCTTTGCTAGAAATTGCTGTGGTTTTTGGTCTTTTTTTTTTTTTCTTCCTTCTTTCTTTGTAGCAATGCTCTTCTAAGAGTTCTGAATGCTAGCGTAGGCTGATTAGAACTGCTTTTTGTAAACATACTGTTTTGATTTGGTATATGCAGAACCTCAAGTGGAATTTACATTTAAACCAAACATAACTCAGTAGTGAAAAACGAATCACCTTAATTTTTAGAAAGTACTAAATCATGTATCTGATGCAACCTGATTTGATCTAGGGTGTCTGGCAGTAGACTTGTTAGGGATTGTTCTCTTTTTCTGGTGGAGAGGGCTGCAGACTGTCAAAGGAAGGAGGAATTTTGCCCCTCTGTGATGGCATGAAAAGTATATAGTCTGGGGCCAGATGTGGAGGAAAAAGGTGCATTTACAGTGAGGCTGAGAGAGAGAACATGAAAGTGAGTGCATGAGAGGAGTCGCTAAGTGGGGCAGAGACAATTTATTGATTTGGCAGGAAGAAGGAAAAAAGATTTGAAAGGGAAGGATTTATGTAAATGGAGTAATGCATCTTCAGATTTGCTTGCTAAGATTGTCTCATAATAAACTGTCTGCAGGGTCGGGATGCCTCCTGCACTGCTTTATCAATTTTGTTGAATTTTCCTTTTGAAAATATCAGGTTTTTATATGCAAAACAATAATTTTGTATGTAGATCAGCATTTGCTTGTCTACAATATCTGGTTTTGCTCATAGAAATGTGGCCTTAACATGTGTTAATGGATGTGCATAGAACTACTTGTATGTTTGTGTGCACAAATAAGGAAATCTGGTCTTAACGAACCTTTGTGGTTATCAGTGGCTTAGTGACCAGGCACTGAAAGCTGCATTTACATCTGTTCTTTTGGGAAGCAGTTAACTTGTCATGTTTCTTTCACCGCAAATAAATTGTAGTCCTGTAAGACTGTCAGTAGGTGCTGTTCTTGCTACTTGTTTTGTTTCTAAAATGAAATGCTAGTAACAACTGAGTGCCCTTTTTGTTGGCACTCCAAGGAATACAGTATATGCTAACAAGAAAGAGCTATGAAAAATGCATGAAGTGCCAGGAACTACTGCAAACAAAGGCACTATAAACAGAGCCATGATAACCTGCTACACTTAGAGAGATAATTTTTCTGTGGTAAAACATCAGCCCATCTTATTGCCAAAAAATGAAAAGAAAAAAAAAGAAAAAACTCTTTTTCTCCCCTTCAGCTATCTACATAGGTCTGTCATATGTTGTTATAGGTGAGCTTACACATCAGCACTGCGGATAATATGTAGTTAGTGACAGACCATTTTTGTCCATTCTCAGGTATATCTGAACTAGATCAGGCATAAAGCTCGTTTCTTTAGAGACCTTCTGGTTCATAAATGTGTTCAGCTTGCACAGACTGAGGCAATATATGGTCTCCACACAAACACATCAAACTCCACTTTAAAATCAAGATTTTGTTTGCCCTCCTCTTGGGTTCCTTATGAATGGTCTTCCAGACCTTCCATCAGTCTGGAAAGGGTAAAATCCTGTTAACTCACGATGAAAATTCCTTCATAGTCAAACGGTGCCTTTTTATTGTAGTGCAAAAAAACCTATTTCTTTATCATAAATAGCTTTTATTCCTTGTTCACTCTTGGCTTTACTCTCCTGCCTAGTACATGCTTACAGATACCTGGTGTTTTCTCTGTTTTTTGTTTGACTAAACAGTTTGAACTGTAGGTCTTTTACTAATTATCTGCCTTATTTTGGATTGAAGGGGGTAATTGAAACTTGTACACTCCTGTCTAGATGAGGTTTTACCAGTGATTGATGTAATTCCCGCATCAGTGAAGTTTTTTATCACACACAGTCTTCCAGTGTAGCTATGTTATAGTCATTTTGTTTGATCTGCTAATAGAGCAAACACTTTACAGCCACATTTTTTTGTTTTGTTGGTATTTTGTGCTCATTCTTTTTTGGTGTTGATAAATGTTTTTTGGTGTTACTAAATGTAATACCATTCCTGTTCTTCCAGTCCTCAGGATCATGCAGTTCTGAGAGACTGGTTTTTCTTCATACTGACTGTAGCTCCCAGATCTGTGTTATTAGCAAGCTTCATTATCACTCATATTTTAAGTGCCAAGTCAACTAAAAAAATAGTAGGGCCCATGCTAAGACTTGTCCTTGAGGAACTCTGCTGGTGACCTTTCTGCAACTGGAAAGTATTTCCAGCATTACTCAGATCACTTCTGTAGCAACTTCCATTTTATAATTTTAACCCCTGTTTTAATTTGTTTCCCATGTAATATCAGCTACTTTAGTGAAGCTGAAATAGAAACAAAGACTTACTGCAATTGTCTAGACTGGTTAAGAACCATATTAAGAGT
The DNA here is from genome assembly GCF_001715985.3 of Manacus vitellinus. Classification (NCBI taxonomy): domain Eukaryota; kingdom Metazoa; phylum Chordata; class Aves; order Passeriformes; family Pipridae; genus Manacus; species Manacus vitellinus. Next base: position 52,072,353 of record NW_021939396.1, on the reverse strand, counting down.
GTCTGGTTTTGGTAAACTTGAGTTTTATACCTTTCCATGTCTGTTTTTCTTCCCTTAGAAACAGCTTTTTAAAGATTTTGTATAGAAACCACAAAAGACTGACAATGTTGTTCTTTTTCTTTTGCTTATGTATTTTGCTTATATTTTGCTTATGTATTTGCTTATCTTCTCTTCTTATGCTACCATTACTGATTGATGAACTGATTAGAAGCTTTTCCTACTAAATGAGCTTTATTCACTAATGCTCTCAGTGTCGAGGATAGGCATTATTTTATGTTTTGGTTTTAACATCTTCGGTTTCCCTCAGCCCTCATGTACATGCGTTGTTGTTTTTTTGTGCCCAATGAAGATTTTCATTGGAGATCTCCACCCAGTTTTTTCCAGCGGATGATACCTTTTTTTATTTTTTAAATTTGTGTAGCCAATTTGTTGAGCTAATTCAGCCCTTTCTGGCCAGAGAAGCTTTTCATCAGACTTAAATTATCATGCTGCCAATAAAAATACCAGTAAAATATATTGCTGCAGAGTGGCTGAAGAACAGCAAGGCTTCACCAAGTAGGGCCATCAGATGTGCATTACATTATGCAAGCTATTTACTTGATATCATTGCTAACCTGCTGAATTGTGTGGCTGGCATGTTCCCATTTCCTCCAGGGGTAACCAAAACAGAAGTGGCACCAACATGTGCCTTGATGTGCTGAGAGCTTGCTCTACCATTTAAAAGTAGTAAGAAGGTGCTGACAGATGGCATGAATGAATTACCTTATAAAATGACGTGAAAAGAAAACCTTCCCAGCCACATTAACAATTAAAGAAATAGATGAGAAAAAGTTATCATCCAGATTCATTATTTCTCTTCTGTGCAGAGCAGACAGGGTTTACCTCCTGCAATGAAGGACTGAGGGGGTGCTATGCTCTTATGTGTTTCTCTGTGGAGATCGTCTGACTGCTTCAAAGTCAACCACAAGGGTTGCTAGAGAGCACAGGAGAAAATATTTTCTCTCCCTTTTGTTCTGCTTGGGTGGACATGGTGCCTTTTTATAGCATGTCCAGGCCTCAAGAACCAGAGGTAATAGCTGACCACCAAACTTTGATTCTACTTGGTGCTAGCTTCAATTTATTGATTATCATTCAGGAGCAGAAAACAGAAATTGACTTGAAAAGTCGAGCAGCCCTCTGAGTTCCCCTCTGTGCATATATATAATATATATTTAATGCAAAAGCAATGCATTGATGGGGGGAAGTTTCCATCCATTTTACTTTGGTGAGGAATGTTAACATAGAAGAGATGCTACCATATGATGTTAATGATTCTAAAATATTTTTTTCCTAAGAATTTCCAATACTGATGATATTTTTCTGTTATTTGTTTTCTTTGTTGGAGAATGAACAAATAGAAAGGATTTGTTTATCTAAGGTTGGGTACCTATGCAGGAAGGAAGTCTTTATGACATTAATATAATTTTTATGTACTTCTTTCACAGAAGAACGAAAACAGAAGAAAGGAGATTGAAATTGCATTTGAAAGAAAATTTCATAAAGCCAGAATTATTTTTTTTAAGACTTTAAATTCTTAAACAAGGGTTGGTCTGTTCTATCACATTTACAGGGCAGAACTCTCATTAATAAGGCTTCCTAAATTCCTCGTCCTTTAATTGAAACCTCCTGAATACAGACACCCTTAGCTAGTGCAGTGCTAAACCAGAATTTATGTTAGTTTGGGCCCAATTTTCCATGGTAATTGGCATCCAGACTAATGATTCTTCTTGATTAAAAAACTCTTTTTTTTACTATATGTATTTTAAGACCATATAAATTTGATATTCGTGTGGAACACTTAAACATATTTTCCAATCTTAGAGAAAATTTCCCATTATTTTCAGCTCTATAGTTGGAGACAGAATGAACATACAATGAACACATTACCTGAGTACTTGGGGTGGGGGGTGGAGTGGGTGCGGAGGAGGCTGCATTGCAGAGCTGAATTGCCATCTGTTTATTTTCAGTGAATAATTTGCAGGTGCAGGTAATCTAGGGACTTTTCCAAACTAGTTCCCACCTGTTTACATACTTCTCCGTGGGCCTGTGACTGTAATCCTTATACTGCATGATGCAATGAAGGCAATTAAAAAAGAAAGAGTAAAAAGAAAATAATCCTTTAGGTGATTATAGTGGACTGGTATGTTTTATTTATTTAATTTTAGGAGTAAGGCGAGGGTACTGAGAATAATGTTCTTTGAGCTATGAGTTTTGCTACTGTCTTAGCTTTTTAGAAATCTTTTGCTTATTTTACAAAATCTTTATTGATCCTGAGTTAATACTTTGACTATTCTTCTTGTGGTGGATTCTGTTTGTTAACAGGATTTGTGCATCACAGGTTTGTTGCCTAAATTGTCTCTGTTGTGGTCCTTTCTCATTTTACCCAACGTCTAACCATCCTATCAAAAAAGCCCCAAATACAAAATAGCATTAAAGTTTAGCCCTTAAACATACTGGCAAAGGTTCTCTGGCAAACTTGTATTGTAGGCAGATGTTAAGGAGAGCTCCGGTTATCAGAAATTAATACAAAAGTTGTGAAAGTCCTCACAAAACATTTCTTATGCTCTTCCACCCTCTCTGTTTGTAAAGATGTGCTAATGTGCAACAGGTAAAAACCCAATCTATAAATCCTTGACAATTTGAATTTACTTGTTTTTATGAGCCCTGGAGGTCAGGAAATACAGCTTGTGAAGAATAAAGGAAGCATGCAATATTTGTATTAGAAATGGGTCAATAAATAAATACTAACAAGTAAGACAAACTTCTAGCTTTGTATCATTTGATAAATAATAAGAATCCAAGGGCAAAAATTAACTTCCAAAGCATGAAGGTCTAAGGTTGTAGTTAAGATTAGTCAACATTGACTTGCCTAATGCCAAAGCACAGGTCAAAGAACATCCTTATGGATAAGAGATTAAGTGCAAAAAGCTTGCATGTATTAGAAGTTGAATAAATGGATTAAGTATCAACAGATGTTAGTTTAATTACAAGCAGGCTCCACTGTTGAGACTGAAATTATGTGTTTGTTACAGAATGAGACAATGGGCTGGGCTTCAGCTGTCTTACAGTATATCAATAACACATTCCTAATAGTGATAATTTGATAACAAAGGCTCCTCCCCTCCTCACAAATCTTCTCTCTTTCATCTTGCAGTTTGCAGGTTCCTTTGCAAAATGGCTCACCATCTCATCTTCAGACAGCAAGAGGGTGTTGAAGCGAGGGGAGGGTCATGCCTGGCACCTACAGTAGTTCCTAGTCCTTGGCATAGTACAGTGCAGTCAGAGGAGGCTTTATGGTCTGTTCATTGACTGTCATGAACTGTCATGAGGCTTTATGGTCTGTTCATTAGAGGTGAACTTTGCAAAGCAAAATTGTCCTCTTCCCTCTCCCCCCTCCCTTTTATATCTTCATTGAATCACCAAATTAATTCTTCTGTAAAACTTTCATTTGACATTAAAAGTGCTATTTTTTTTTAGTGCAAGTCAATTAGGGGATCAGGTTTAATTTCTTCCAAATGAGGCTTTTTTACTTTTTCAGGTAGTTATGAATGATTCATTATTCTGTGTCTTTGGGCAGATTATTGCTTCATGTGAGATAAGCCCATGAAATGTTGACTAAAAAATGGAATATTTTTGTCTAATAGAATTAATTCCAGGGTTAAGCTATCAGAAAGAATGTGAAAAATAGTTTCAAATAAAGCATAATAGTAACTCTAAGAATTCAGTAGAATATCACCTGTTTAACTTGGAAACAGTGGGGAAAAGCATTTATAATATTTAGCGTGCAAATGATTTGTAATATTACGCTATAAACATAATACATAGTTTTGTGAACAGGTGAAAATAAGGTGCTTACATCTGTAGTCTTAAATATCAATTGGAATAAATCCTTATTAGAATATTTCTTTATGTTATTTAGAAAACTGTGGAAAACTGTCTTTGGCATTATTGAACAGAAGTTGTCTATACCAAGTTTACAAAAGTGTGCAAATCTGAAATAGGATTGAGTTGAAATTACATATGAGTTGAAATTGCATATTGATGGCATTTATAATTAATCATCGACCTTCCTTTCTTTTTATTTATTTTTTAGGTTACTTTTTATTTATTACACTGTCTACCAGGGAGTCTTCTATGTTTATCAGTAGTTACTGATGTCATGATCATTAAGAATCACGAAGCTTCTATAGATTTTATACTTATTTAGAGCTTCTTTTCATTTGAGGCATGAACATAATACTGAAGAGATTTTACAACTCCTTACAGTTCATGCAGACCTGTAAAATTAATCAGAACATATTCATATTCATAAGAGTCACCAAAAAGAAACATTGTAATTGAAATAACATTCATTTTAAAAAATAGTTGTCCTGGAGGTGGCTAACAGTGAATATCTGTTACAGTATTTTATGTGAAAACTCTCAAATATCTTTTTAAAAATATCCACTGAAGCAAAACACCACAATGAATTTCATTATTGACTAATATTGAAAAGGTGGATTTTTGGTCAGAGAAAGACTTATATGTTGGCATTTGCAAACCTTTTGAAGTGTTAGCATGGGAAATCAAATGAGATTTGAAATATAGTTCTGATTCTTTTAATATCCTTTTCAAAATCTGTTTTACATCATATTCATTTTAATATTTGGCTGTATTAGTGCATCTGAAGATTTTAAGTCATTAATGGTGAACCCTTTATTTTTAACTCAAGTTACAGATTAAGAAAAATACGATTAATGCTTGTGTCTAGATGTTTGTCTTTCATCCATCTGACATAACCCAGAGTATAATTTTATTAGTAATAATGACTTGTCTCCATTAAAGTTCTAGCTTTCTGTTATATTATGTTTTCAGATCTCATTTCTCAGACTTTATTTAAATATTCATTGGAAAATGGTAATGCAAAGTAATAGCTGAACTCTTTTAATGGTGAGTATCTAACTCTGAACATGGTGAGATGTGGGAAGCCACAAATGAACTGTGCAGATACTGAAGACACAGGCCATTTGCAGCATGTGCACACATTTAATTGTTGGTGCTGGTTGAGGACCTTAGACTTTGGGATAATAGAGCTGTGGTAGTTTACCACCACCTGACTTAAACTAATGCTTCTCATGTATTCATGTTATGGAAATAAAGGCTTTTTCCTTCCTGTTTTCTGTATTTTTGCAAATTCTGTTTCACATTAGCTCACTTGTGGATGATGGTCAACATTCTTGGTATTTTGTGTCTTTCTTGTGGTCTTCCTTTTAAGCTGTTTGTAATCAAATCATAAATCTCATAAATAAGCACATGATAGGTAGTGTTCAATTTTTGCAGTATGCTAATTATGCCTTTTCCTCTGCCTAATATTCCACAACACTATTCTGACCGAAAGTCTGTTCAAGTCTTTCTTTTAGCTACTTTGGACAAGGAGAGGAAAAAGATTACTTCCTTCCCCTCCCCCTCCCTTAATTCCTGAAAGAAATTCTGCATTTCAGAACAACTTGAAAATAAATTAATGAAGGAACAATATACCTGTGAAGCTGTTAAGAATGCATCTTTACTCTTTTTTTAACCATATGTTAAAAACAGTGGATGATTTAATGATTCTACTGTAAGGGAGTATGCAGTCTAGAATGAATTTGAAGTTTGGGTTGGATATAAATGATTGTAATTTATATAAATGAAGGAAATCTTTGATAATTTATTGATATGTTATATATATTTAAGCGTTAGAATGATAAAGAATGGATGTATTTTATTTGAGGAGTGAAGTTAAATTGTTGTCAGCTTCCAAAGGCATAAACAGAACTCACTTGTGTTTTTCTGTTTTTCTTTTAAAAAATTCTTTCTTTTGTGTAGGAAGTGGTTAAATGTGTTCTCCCTCTGCAACATTTTAAAAGTTGTTGCTCACTTGCCATTAGCTAGTTGAGGTGGGACTTGTTAGTGGAATTTTCAGTTAGCTGATAGCTAATAAACCTCATTTTTTGAGTAGTTAATGGGAAAGGGCCAGCATGCTCATGGAAGGTGCCAGTGGCTTCCTAGTGACCAAAAACATACGGGGTGGCACTGTGCTTGAGTTCCAAGGTCGTTGAGCTTCTGCAGGTTCATTGTTCTCTTTTATCAGTTCAGTTATATAGCTCCAGCCCTGGAGCTGCCCTCGAGTTACTCAAGAGATATGTGAGCTAATGAAGCCACAGGTTGGTCAGTACTAACCTTTTGTGTGAAAAATGAGTAGTGAAGAAGGTTACATGCAAAAGTGGATGTTTGTGGTTCATGAGGTAGCTGACACCATGGTGGTATGAAGTAGAGGGTAGGTAGTTTTTCTTTGTGGTTTCTTTTTCCCCCTGAAATATCAGCCAAAACTCGAATTTAGTTATGATGTCTATGAGTTTGATTTACACTGATGTATAGAAAGAACTAAGAACTATGATAGCAGAGGATGATGTGAAACTGATGAATAAGAGTGGAAAGCTGAAAAGTTTTCTGTAAGAGAAATTGTCAAATTAATAGAGAGGGCACTTCTATTACATTTTGCAGGTGAAAACTGGCCAAAAACCTCCTACTCCATGGTTTGGAAAGTGTTAATGAAGAAAAACTTTATAGATGTAAGAGGAAGTAGAAAATGCAGAAAACACAGTAAAAGAATCATAATAGTAAAGGAGACTAATATGGAGGCACGCATCTGACAGCATACTTGGAAATTTTATTTTCATTAAAAGAGCTATGAGGCAATACTAATCATAGGTTTTAATGCTTCTTCTGCCAAAGATAGAGTGTGATATTAAATTCTAATAAGCAAGTACAGATTCTTGTTTATTTTAATGTCCACAGATGGATCCAGATATTGATCTAAACACAAATTCCTTGCTAGTGTTTCTCTGAGGAGCATGTTTCTGTTCAGTAAACCAAATCCCAGACGAGTATTGATGCATATATTCATTGCAGTAATCATACTAATTAGAGATCAGCCCAAACAGAAACTGCATCTGAGAAATATGTCTCTGTGCACAGTGATGCTTAGGCACTAGAACTTTTGATTTGCTGAATCTTTCTAATGGCTTAAATGAAAATCCACGATTTCAGAGGCTTCAATATCCTTATGGTTTAGCTCTAGTTCTAACCTAGTATTCTAATTAAATAAATGTGGGGTTTTTTTCATATGTATTCTCAAGGGGAGTTGAAATTTGTAGCCTGTCAAGAAGCAGAATTACTGTTTGCATGGAAGGCAGAGTGAGGAAATGATGTTTTCCTTTAGGAGAGCATCACTACAGAGTTAATTCAGATTTTAAGGCAATAATAACTATTGCTTTTTTTTTTCAAAAATAATTTAACATATTTCACATTGCATTGGATTTTTTTGTGTGCCTTTTTCTTTCCTTCCTGTCTTTGTTTTTTTGACACCAAACTAGAAAAAATAAGAGCTGATTGCATAATATCTATGACTTCATTCTATTTGGTATTTTGCCACTGAGTTTTCACACCCTGCAGGGATTAAACTGTCGGTCATTGTGTGTCATCTTACATTCCTCACTATGAATTAGTGTAACTTTCTATGTCTTTGGTTTTTTAGTTAACCACAGAATCAGGAGTCAAAGATAGGGAAGACCTGTAGGATCACCCTAGTAAATACAATTTTTATCTTCAGGTGACCTAGTTGGGAAATTTTCTAAACCAGATTTTTTCTTCTGTTTTTTGCTGATTTTTGCTGATTAGTTAAAACAGATACTTTCTCTACAAAATGACATTCACTTCTTTGAGCTTCTAATGAAGTTCAGGGACCTGAACAAACTGGAAAGTAAACCTGCTTTTCAATTAGCTTGCCAATCTACCTCTAACGTAAGTTTAGCAACTGTGTTTTGCAGACTAGTCTGGGTAAAAGACCTTTGGGTTCTTAACTCAGCTTTAATTTCTCACTCCTCATCAGTCAACATTAATTTGGGTGCTGTGGCTAAACCGAATGCCCAAGCTGTGCTCCAAAGCTTAATTTAGTTGTGAAGCTTTCTATAGCAATTGATTTTGTTTGACAGTAGCACCTTTCTCACACTCCTGTAGGATTTTATAAAAAATGGGAAGTCACATGTTGCCACAGGACTTCTAATCTGCTTAAATGTAACTTCCAAGTTCCTGAACAGTGCTAAGTCCATCAGTGGCACAGCTTGTATTAGTTTTGGGGTTAGGGTTACAGATGAAGAGGAAAAAAAAATTACTATTTCTTCAATTCAGGTAAGGTCAGTTCAGTTAGTAATCCAGTATGTAATGCACTCCCTCTTCCTGTTTGGTGTGTTCTGCCCTTCAGATGTCTTTTTATAGAATGATCTGCTTTGACTTAAACAACTAATCTTTCTTAATCCTGACAGAGACAGTTAACTTCACTCCCCAGAAATATACTCTGTGAACTACCTCCAGTGTTTTGTTACTACTTTAGCAGTCCAAAACTAAATGGTTATATCTGGACTAAATGACACAAGAGATATATACACAGGGGTATTGGAGTCTCTTTAACTGAATGCCAACCAACCTGCATAAAATATGATTTAAATCTAAATAATGTGATGGCAAAAGATGTGACCATGTCACAAGTTTGTATTAGTAGTACTGATGAATAAACAGTATAAATATTTCAGAAGAATTTTTGTGAGGTTTTTTATGGGTTTGGGATTTTGAAATGCTTTGTTGAGCACTGTGTGATCATGATGCTTGGTGTGTCTGTGAAGAGAAAAACAGTAGTTTGAGGTCAGTATTTTTCTGGAGAATAAACTGACAGAATTAATAATAGCTGTGATTGCCTTGGACCTACAGTGGTTTGTGTAAGAATAAGGTAGAACAAGGTGATTAACAATGCAGAAAGCTTGTTTGCTGCCCAAAATTTATAGTGTTAATGCATAATTGCGTTACAAGGATTGGAGTTTTTTGCAAGATTGGGGGAGTAAACCAACATGCTTTTGATCTCTGGATATTGAGATAACGGACATTTACCTTCGAGATAAGATATGCTTGAAATATTGTATAATTCTAGCTACCCATAGTTATTTGTTCAGCCCGATTGCTATTTATGCGAGACATTCAGCATGTTGTCAGACTACTTAAAATATGCTGATACAAGGGTGTCCTGGTTCTGACTGGGATGGAGTTTGTTTTCTTATTAATACCTGGTGCTGTGCTGTGTTTTGGATTTAGTATGAGAGTAATGTTGATAACACAGTGAAGTTTTGGTTGTAGTCCTTATTCTAGAAACAGGTCTTTTCATTGTCTCAAGCTCTGCCAGCGACCAAGAGCACAATAAGTTGGAGAGAAAAATGGCCAGAGCATGTTCCAGGTGTCCCAAACCAGCTAAAGGGATATTCCATGGCATAGAACATCATGTTCAGTCTATAAACTGGGGGGAGCTGGCTGAGAGCCACCAATCACTGCTGGGGGATGGGATGAGTATTGGTCAGTGGGTGGTGAGAAACTGTATGGTGCATTACATGTGTTTCTTGGCTTTTATTTTTTTCCCTCTTTTTCCTAATATTATTAACATTACCACTACTACTATATATTACTTTATTTTAGTTATTAAACTGTTCTAATTTCAGCCCGTGGGTTTTACCTTTCCTTCCTGTTCTTCTCCCTGCAACACCAGGGTGGGATAGAGGGGATGAGCGAGTACCTGCATGGTATTTAATCGCTGTCTGGGATTAAATCATGACAACGGGTATGGCTGATTTAGTCAGGCGTATGTGTAAGCAGATCTACATGTACCACTGTATTACTTTTGTCTTTTATTAGAGAGATATTCTGTGGGTTTTGCTTCTTTGGTGGTGCTGCTGGTTGTGTTTCAGGAACACAGTTTGGGAGGGGGAGGTGGGAGGAGAAGGTTCCAGGAATAGCTAGAGTGCAGCATTCAGAATTGATTTCTGCTTATTATAACCTTGATAGTCTGCATCTGAACATCTCTCTCCCCTCTCCAAAAAAAAAAACAAAACAAAGCACCACTCTACAGTTTTGCTTTAGTTTCTTCATAGTCATATGCTTCTTCAAAGTCCTGTGAGATATCTTAATAGTACGAACTGGGCATCTTGAATCTTCCTTCAGCTGTGAAATTGCATACACAAAATCACCTACTCTTGCCAGTGCATATTTACACCTAGCTGAGTTTGCATGATGGTGTTTTCTGCTGAGGTATTTCATGCCACTGTGCCTGAGGGCAGAGTCTGCCTTAGGCATGGAGAAGTGTTCACTTCTCTTCTGTATCCAAAAGAGTAAAAATAGAACTAGAGAAAATGCTGCTTTCTAGTGAGCAGAATTTTAACGTGTGACTTTGAGGGTTTATAGAGAAATGGATCAAATGAAACATGTTAAGAAGAATACTTAAAGCATTTTTTAAAATATCTTGTCTCTCTTAGTATTCTAGAGAATTATCTTTTTCCTTTTGTTGTTGTTCCTGAAAGGATTAATAATAGGGATATGGAGGTTAGTTCAAGAACACTAGAATAATGGCAGGGTTGTAGTGCTACTTAAATGTTTTGTTATCCTTGTTTTGGTGCTATACTCTTAGCAGACCTGATGCTTCATATTGAAATAATCCCGGGCTAGAGTTTTGTTCTTTTTCCGTTTGCACTAGAAGATGGTCTTAACTTTCAAATGAACAGATCTGAATTCAAGAAATGTGGTTGAATCTGTTTAAATCTGTATAAACCTAACAAAAAAAGAAGAATTTGACTTTTTGTTGTACTTTGGTGAATGGAAGGTTGCCCAGGTTAAAGGCTTTAGGATTTGGCTCAATGTTTATTTTAAATCCTCATTTCCCAGACATAAACTGGTCTTCTAATAGAAGCATCCAGATATTTGAGAATATGCTGCAATTGTATTTTTGCGTGTTCTGGATGTTCTTTGACTAGAAAAAAATTGCAGATGTTTGAACCATGAAGTGTATTTTCCTGAGGCAAACCTTTCCCATGTTGCAGTAGCATGGTTTGACTACCTGGTGGACAGGCTTGTTACTCTTTTGAGGGGAATTTTTTTCTTTCCCTCGACCTCATACAGGTTTTAGTACAGTGATAAAGCATTAGAGATATAGACTCCATCTTTTTGCCCTATTTTGAAGCTAAATTTTGTAATCAAATAAAAAATATAGGATTAGACGCAATCAAGAATAACTTTTGATACTGAACTAAGGGAAAATTGACTTAAAACTAGAGATATATTTTGATTATTGTGTCTGAGATGGTCTACCATTTTTAGTACCATGTGTAGCTTCTACAGTCTTGATCGTGGGTGTTTTTTAGTAAAATAAGAAGGGCAAATGGCTGAGGTGGAATGTTTGGGTACCATTAGCACCTAGGTTTGACCAAGATTAAGGATTTCTTTGATTCCAGAAGTTCTGATCTTGAAAGAGGCATTGATTTAGAGCTCATATATTAATTCTTGGTGTATAACTTTTTTTTAAAGCATAAAAAATGCAAAAAATTTTTAGATGTTGAATTTGGAAGGAAGTGATGTTTCCTCACTCACAGCATCTGAAGCTAATTTGAAATCTACTGATTTTGCTCCCTGCAAATAAACTGAAAGTCTGATTCAACATCTGGGTAGGTATTATTTTTGGAAATCCCGTGGATGACTGAAAAAAAAATGAAGTGGAGGACCCACTTTTCTTTCCTCCTTTGCACAGGATTTCTGGAGGAGAATGGAAGCTTTCTTCTGAAATGTCAAATTTGTTATGCAGAGATCTCACAAAAAAGGGTGGGGGTCAGATTCAGATTGCCAGCTTTTCCTAACCACAAAACAGGATGTGCTTCCCTCTTCCCACTCTAGGAATCCATGTAATAATCAAACCATTCATACTTGTTTCAATCTGCATTTTAATACTTGCCTTTTTTAAGCTTTTCAAATATTTCTTAGTTAAAAGCTGATAAATGACTTTTGGCTTACCTGGTTGACATTCATCTTCAGGAAAGTGATTGCATTTTTGGCAGGAGAGATGAGCTAAGTTAAAAAAAAAATGTATAAATTAAATTAATAGCCAGTCTCATGCGTAATTACAAATATTTCATATGTGCTTTTCTAAATCTGGAGTTAAAACTAACTTTTATGGACAAGTGCCACCAGCTGCTTTGCTATCCGTGCTCTGTATCAACATCAACAAAGGCAGCCTTGTTAGGCTGTACAATGCAGGGTGCAGCTCACACAGCATTTCAGACATTAGAAGCAGTCTTATCAAGCTTGATTCAAATTATCTTCCAGGTACAAAAATAATATTTCTTCTTCTTTGGGATATGCTGGACTACAGTTCCCATTTTCAAATGAAATTGTTCAATATTTGGCTCCTTCTGGAATTGCTTTTTTATTCCATGTGCTTTTAGAGAAGAGACAAATTTACCAGTTGATTGTCTGCTGATTGAGAGTATGAGAATGTGGCATGCACAATGTTATCTTGCCATTCCAATAAATGGGTTTGAACCAAAATCTGTTTGCTTTTAAAAATTACACCCACAAACAAAACAGTATTCCCAGACATTTTGAGCTGGTCACATTTTTTACATCTAATATTGTTTGTTAAGGGTCACTTAGCATAGTGCAAAAATATTTTTAAAGGACAGGTTTCTAGTTGGTTGTTCCTGTTTTCAGAAGGGGTTTGGTTTTTGAGTCACTGTGGTTGATCAGGTTACAGTGGTTTATGAGCAAGCAATACATTTTTTTCTGAGGTACAAGCAATTGAGCTACAAGATTGTGGATACTGGTAAAGTTTGTGAATTCATCTGCCCTTACTGGAACAGTCCTGGGAAAGAGGACAGAAATGCTTCTGTAAGGAGTGCAGGATCAGGGTATTTGTGTGCTGATTTGGGTGATCTCCTTGGGATTCCTGCTGTTTCCTTGTAGTTCAGGTAAACCAAGCATCAGATTTTGTAGTATTAATGAGTGAAGACGATGATTAGCTTGTTTCATATCATTGTGTAGTGTTTGTTAGAATTTTGTCCTTTAAATTTGAACTTTTTTTTTCTTGGATTGCTGTGAATTTGAGGGAAGAGAGTAAGATAAAGGGAGAGGCCTCAACAACTCTGCTAATTTAGAGGAAGAAAAAAAACACCTAATGGTTTGGAATAATGTATGAATTGACTTCATCTATCTCTACTCATCTTCCATTAGAAGTTGATATATTATTTTAGTGATACCAATGTTCAAATTTAAACCAACCTGTTGGCTTAAAACACAGGAGGACCATCAGGAAAGCAAACGTGCTGTTTTCTCAAGTGGGTATTGTCTTGCAACTTCTTTTTTTCTTGAGTGCCAAAAATTGACGAGTTGAATCCTAATGCAGAAATAAATATAGGTTTTATGCAAGATATGATTGAGAATTCTGAGGCATTGATATTACATTTATGACTTACTGTAAGTCTGCTGTTAACAAATATGTTCTTACAAATATTTTTCTATTTGAATGAAAGGATCTGTAGCTACAGGGTCGTTTAAGATCCTATATGAGGCTGCTAATGAATGCATTTGGAGGCAGGTAAGGAGCATTAAGACTGTCATCTTGGAGGGTGGAAATACTGTTAACCTCCTGTGCTGGGGCTAAATCCCTGAGCTGCTGCTTATCCCTTTACCACCCCCATTTTCTCAAGAGGTGTGGTTGTATTTGGCACATGTTCATCTTTTCCTGATAGGTGTTTGGTGGTTGGCATGAGATGTTGTCACAAATGTAGTTAGAACTAGTGACTCAATCCATGATGTTTTCAAATAGAAAATGAACCAAATAGTATGGGGAAAACTACTGGAAAAACAGTGTGAATATGACTAGGAGAGTAACTTTGCCACTTTGGTGTTTCTTGTTTCTTTGTGTGAATAAAAAAAAAATATTGATTTCAGAGTCAAGTCCTGCTTGTATGTACAGCTGCCACCACTTAGGAAGAGAGGCAATAATATCTTTTTGTAGAGTGGTTGTGTTCTTGGAACTGCAGGTTTAGGTTTGGGAATTTGGGGGTCACTTTGCTACAGGGCTGTCATGTAAACGTGATAAAGTCAAGTAATTTTCTGTGGCTTGGTTTTACCTGTATAAACTAGGTAAGGATACTTCCCTTTTTTCCACTTTAAATAGTCTTGTGTACTGAAGTTGTTTGCTCTTTAATGTGCTTAGTTAGTCTGGGGACAGAGAAGGCATACCTTATTATTTATTGAAGAGTAATGTTTTTATGAGTAGATCGTGATGCCCTAAACAAAGGATAAATGCTTGTACTCATGCTGACAGTCTGTTCCTTGTTATATAATCACACTGACTCCAGCTTGCTTTAGCATATGTTAGTAACGGAGTCCTAACTTATTTATGCTACCAGTTGGTATGATGGTGTGAATTTTGCTGCTAACACATGTTTATCCTGATCAAAGACCTGAGAAGGCAGTTTTGGTGTTTGTTTGTTTTTAAAGGGTGTGTTTTCTTGTATCTATAGTGAAGCAACTTGGAAGTTTTAGATTAAAAAAAAAAATTACTTCTCAAAATTGTTCAGTGAAAAAAAGCAAGAAAATTATGTAGGAACATTGAATATTCAAAATGAACTATAATTACCCATTGAAATTCTTTTTAAGTGGATAGCTAACTGTGAGCATGGAGGGAATATCTTATTAATGGATAAAGCAGGAAAAAAGTTCATCTTTCAAGCGTTGTTTTCCCCTGATTTCAAGCTGAAAAATAGTTTTCATTTTTCTTGCTTAAAAAAACCCCACCCAACAAACTCCAACTAATTTATTTTCATAAATCCTTTCTATAATTATTGTTATTACCCCTACTTTTAGGGAGAACTTTCTCTTGCCTCTGTGGTAGATAAACTTTTCAATAATACATTAGTAGAACATCATTACTGAGTTAGGTATCTCTCAAGCTTGTTTTTCTTTCTGCAGCTTCATCTTGCCACCTCCATCACTTAAGACCACATGGCAAAGGATGAAGTTAGTTATTTTTCTGGGTTGACAAGCAAGAATATTTCTGACAAACTGACTGGCTGTTGTACATTGGTCTAGCTGTTAATGAAGAGAATCCTCTGTGTTTGAACAAACCCTAACATTTTACTTACTCTGGCACATTTCTTTTCTGAAGCTATAAACTTCATCCAAGACTAATTCTAGTCAGTTTGCTCATAAAGACCACTTTGAAATCCATGTTTATGTTCTAAAATGGTATAAATTTTTTGTCAGTTTACAGACAAAAATACTTTATTAACCAGATAAAAATTTGTACTAATGGAAGCGCTCATAAATAAAGTTACAAGGATTATGTAAGTCTTTACTGCTCTTATCTTCACTGTATGTAGAACCCTTGTCAGTAAGGGATCGCTGGCTTCCTTGCAAGATTGTGAAGAAAAACATTTTTTTTTTTAACTTGAAGGACAGCATGGTGTTTGTTTCTTTCTTAAATTTTCAGGATATGTTTAAATCAAATTTAGTGTGCCCTTCACTTAGTTTTAATCCTCCAGGATGTATACTTTGGCTCCTTCTCAAGAACAGATCTGAGATTCTCAGTGGACTCATTTCTCCAAATTTGAGATTCTTGCTCAATTAAAGAGATGCTGGGTTTTTGGTTTGGTTGGTTTTTGTTTTATTTTGGTTTCCTTTAAATGAGAAAAGTACATTATTGGATTTTCTGAATGAAGATTCATGTTGCAACCCTTTACTGTACTCATCTTCATGTGTTCAGAACATGCCTGATGATGATGAGGTTTTGTTCTGTCTTCCCCTGCAAGAAACAATCCTTTACTTTGTGATTGCTATGTTGAGAGCTCTAGAAGTTATATAGTGGTGAACCTGGGACCCTAATTTTCTTGGTGGGATGTGACTGCTTTACTTATTATTCTGGTGGGATACCAGAATATCATAACATCATTTGGTATCTTCAGGACAGTGGCTTGACTCCAAAGAAATACATAGTCAGACTTTATATTGAGCCTGGATATAAACAGATTAGAATTACTAACTGCGTGGGAAGTTTTCTTCAAGTTAAACTTCTTAACTTCCCACATTCAAATATTCTTGGACAAGGACACAATGGTTTGTTTTATAAACATGAAAGAGGTATTAAATCATCTTGAAGTTCCAGTCTTGCTCTTAAAATCTGGCTGAGAGCTTATCAAAAGTCTGAGGGAGTTTCTCCAAATAGTATTCTAGGGGAAGAAAACATTTCTACAGATGCTGTATAATAGAAAATTGATATGTGGAAGAAGACCTCCCACAAGTACGAGAAATTTGGCGACCTGAAAGGAGTACCACAGATTGCAGCCCCTTGAGTGTAGAGAAGTGTCTTAAATGATGTGTGCAGAAACATGCAGAGTTAACATATGTGCCTTGTGCTTTCTGGGAAATGTTTCTACTCAGAATAAATGCACAGTAAAGATGGTTTTTTTTTTCTTAAATGACTGTATGGAGTCTACCTTGCTGTGTGAAAACTGGACAAGGCCATGGGTCTGTTTGATAGGATTGCTGTTAGATATTTGTCATTCAGTGTTAGGGAAGTGTTGCATTTGGATAGTAAAATGCATCTGTTCCAGAAGGACTCTGTCTTGTAGAGATTATGGTTGTGTGCTTGTGAAATTTTATTGGGAGTCAGATGGGTTTAAGTATTACTTTTCCAGAATAGGCAATCTTAATGACCAAATCAGATTTACAGTTGTAAATATGTCTCCTAATATCTCCCTGGGTTCTGTGATTCTTTGGGTTCATCAGGATCCATTCCTTCTTCCTACTTAGAAGATATAGTTTGTAAGACAATTCATGGCATTCCTAAGTAGATTCCTGTAGTAGACTGAAAATTCTTTGCAATAAGAGGATGTTGCCTAGTGTATTTTAAGGAGAGAAGGAAATGCACAATTCTTCAAACAAAAAAGGATTTATTATCTTGTAAGAGAAACATCAGTTTGGAATAGGGACATTGCAAGAATGAGGGGCTTGTATCTGCTTTATGCACTTGATATCCTGGAGATACCTATTTTTAAAAATTCTGTTTCCTTTGGTAAACACTGTGGCTTTGGTAAAGCACTGTGTGAAATGCTCCTTTATTACCCGGATTTATAGCTCGCCGTTGCAACCCTCTGGGTCCTTTTTTTCGGTGAAGGACCAAGAAAGGAAGTTTATCCTTTCCTCTACTGGAATAAATAATGGCAGAGTTTCAAACTCTGCATTCATATTTGTAACGTCACTAATGACACTCATTTTTCAGTGTTAACACCTCTCTGATGTTTTATCATGCTTATATTCCTCAGAGGTGTTTGTCTGTGTTAGTTTTTTAACGCGTCCTTCATCTGACTCAGGGTTTTTTAGGACTGATGTCAGTGTAAGCAACAGCTGGCAAAAAAAAAAAGGCTTGGTTCTTTCTGCATCTTACATCAATTGACTTAGGGTTATTTATGTGTCTTAAAAGATGATGAGTGTGGATAGTGGTGGGGAAATGGTAACGTATGCCGAAATTTGCACTTTTAATTGCTGGAAACATCTGACTGAATAGCTGTTCCTGGCATCTGATAGCTTCTTAGCAGCTGTAAATGGAAGTCTCAGTCCCTTTCTGCTCCTGGAGATCTCTCTGTCATACAACTGTCTCCACATCTGTCCCTGGTTAATGTTGTGTTTTAGCAGTAGCACTGTGTGACATTTGATTGTCATCTGTGTTCTGAGTTTGCTGTTATTTTTAGTTTGAGTCTTGCCAGGATTATGCAACTGTAACAGCACAACTGTCTCCGGATGTCCGGGGAAAAAGGAACATGCTTTTCTTATCCCATGAAAATGAGTGAGGAGCAGAGTGATTTCTTTAGCTCCCAGTTACTTTCCTAGAGATAGAAGCTTGGAGACAGAAAAGCTGCTGTTGGAGGAAGGGTAAGAACGCAGACAATCTCCCTTCCACAGGCAGCCACCTCAGTGGCTCTTTTTCCTCTTCCCAGACCAATTAAGGAATGTATATGTATACATAATGAATAATGTTATGACTTCAGTGAAATGAGGTCATGAAGTTGAGTGCTTGCTATTTCAACTCCTGTCATGATGTTCTGGTCATAAAGCCCGAGGACACCATAGATCCCAGAGGTGTGTTATGTGAAAAAAAGGAGACTCTTTGACAGCTACTTCTTTTTGTTTGTTTGTTTGGTGTTTTATAATGGAAGTTAAGACCACTGTTTTTGGAGTGAAGCTTATTTTGGCATGTGTTAATTGTATGAGGTGGGTGTGGGGAGAACAAAGAGTGTACCTGCAACAAGCTTTAATGACTGTGAGATTCATAGAAAAGGCTGGAATTGAAAGGTGTAGGTTTTATTATATTTTTATTATTATTTTAGGTAAGTATTGAAAGATCATAAATCAAACCACTTAACCAAAGAACCCCCAACCCTGTCTCAAATTGATTGGTAAGAGATTACCAACACAATATAGATATGCCAAAATCTTATGGCAATCTAAGTAAGAGACGGTAGCAAGTTGTAATTTAGTTTGTCTGCACTGAAACTGAAATGGGTTATAATGTTAAGTTGATCTTTCTAACGGGAAAAATTAGTGATGATGGTGTCCTTCATGTTTTTAAATTTGGAAATATTCATCTACTTATGTCAATAAAGCGTGTTGACATGGATTTCCTCGCAAGAGTAGATACTCCTTTAAAATACATTATTCTAAGTAAGGTGATGACTGTGGTAGGCTT
This sequence comes from Manacus vitellinus, assembly GCF_001715985.3. Taxonomy (NCBI): domain Eukaryota; kingdom Metazoa; phylum Chordata; class Aves; order Passeriformes; family Pipridae; genus Manacus; species Manacus vitellinus. The sequence continues at coordinate 52,053,686 of NW_021939396.1, read as the reverse complement.
AAATTTTGAGGTCTTTTGTTAATTTTCTTTCTGTCAAATACAGCTGGGAAGCATAGTTCCTTTTCCTAAGATCTGAAAGGAAGAGGTGAACAAGGTGTTTTGTTTTCTCTCTCTGCATTCAATTCCCAGACAATATTTTCCACAAAGTTAAAATCTGTTCTAGATGGTTTCTCATGGAGAGAAAGCTTACTGAAGCTGCTGCTCAGAGAAAGAGAGGAAAGGAGAGAAAAATCAAAGCAAAAAAAAAAACACAACCCCAAACGCTTTGAAAAGTGTTTACTTTCCAGCAGTCATGTCTCCTGATGAATATTGACTGGTGGAAAAAAATGTGATTGTAGAAGTGCTGACATGAACCAAAAGCATAGTATTTGTCTGTTTATCAAAGCCCTGATGTTTTGTTTGGGTTTTTTTGTTCCAAAAGAGAAAAGTTTCCTATCTGGGTGTAACATGCAAAGCAGCACCATGTTGAAATGTTGGCTCAGGGTGGGGAGTAGATGTTGCCACGATGTTGTCAGCAGAGCTGTGTGATGTGGAAGTATTGGCAGTATGTACCTTGTCCTGAGCAGCCACAGTTCTATGTGGTTCTGTGCTGTACACCGTAGGCTATAACCATTAATTTTCTCTAAAAGGAGGATAAGATTACATGCATTTCACTTAACTATCTTGCATAGCAGTGTGTAATTCCACTCTCATCTGTCACAAGCGTTAAGTGGAATTACTTGGAAGTAATTCTGAAAACTGTGCCAAAAGTTAACCTCTTCTTCTGAATTCAGTAAGTAAAAATATAGTTCACATCTGTGAGCTAAAGTTCCCTGGGCACTATGCCTGTCAGATACTTGTCATTATTAGAAGGTATAGTTCTTGAAGAGGAACATTTGGGTCACTTTATTTAGTTTTATTCTTTAAAATAGGCTGTTTTACAGCATAACTATTTTTACAACGTGTGGCAATTGTTTCACTGTTACTGTAAAGAATATTGGAGGAAAAATTTCTGAAACAAATTTTGTATTTCTGAAACAGAAATTTGAAATTGAAGCTGCATTAGAAGATATAAAAATCAGCAATTTATAGAAGTAATTCAGCTTGTCTGTCTTTTTCAGAAACTGGTAACACACATTTCTTATCACAATAAACTTAATTTTTAATCTACTTGTTTTTTTATTTCTATTGCATTTGGTTAGTCACGGCCATGTCAAGTAAAAGCAGGAAATCCTCAGAAACTTAGAATGATTTGCACTAGTGTCTCTTAAGTTGAAAAGGAAATGTGACATTTGCTCCCTCTTTGTACCTTAACAGTTGTTGGCTTGTAACACTGTAGTGTAGAGGAGAGCAACTGCTCCATCATCTTTCTGGGAGATTCTGCTCTGTGAGTATTTAATACTGGGTCGTTTTATCGTGCCGACAGTGAATGAGTTTAACTTTTTAGTTCAGAAAACAATGTTCAAGTCCAACAGAGCAAGAGTGTACAGCTTTCTGGGTCTTTGTTTCAATATGGGGTTAGGTGGGCTTTCTCCTCAAGCATACTCCTGCCTCTGGGAGCAGAGGCACCAGGAATTGTGAGGAAGTGCTGGAGAGTAGTTTGCTGCTATTTGACTATATTGGTACTATGCACACGTGTGAGTTTTGGTTAAGGAATGCTGCATGCATGAACCATTAGAAAAAGGAGAAAAATTCTGTTTCCATTTCTTGTTATGTTTACTGGTTGATACTAAGTGAAAGTATTACTAGAAATTAAAAATGAAAAAAACGTAAAAGCTTTACGCAGGCATGAATAGGAGTAAAATATACTTTGCTCACCAGTCTTGACCTCTCCTCTCTGTATCACATTGTTGGAAAAACTTACCTGGCTGGCTTGCTTATGGGAAATGGTTGGTTTTTTGTTGGTAGCAAAGACTGTCTTCTGTAGCCTGTTTTAGTCATCTGAATTGGGTGCTACTTTCCCCCTGCTTCCCCCCCCCCCCCAGAATTCTGAGGATATAACTGGTATAAAATATCCCATATTAACTATGGGATAACTATGAAAAATTATAGCATCACAGACAGGAATCTGGTACTGAGTTCTCCCAGCTTTGAGTTGGACACTTGGCCTCCTGGAGACTGAGTAGTTTCGAAGATCATTCAGCTACTTATTCCCTTTCTCTTTCGTGTTTTGGTCTCTTGCTCTCAGAGATTTATTTCAAACTATGTGGGTACAAGAATGAGTGAACAGCATCAGCTCTGTCTTTCAACCAACAACCCTTGCCTGCTCAGGGTTAGGCATTTTTTCAGCACCACTTTTTCCAATTAATATTTTCAGTAATTTTTTTTTTTCTGGAAAAACAAACATGAAAGTTAACCCAAATTTTAGTCTAAAGGTACCAATCTTGAAGAATATAATTGCATACCTTTCTTAATAATCTTACCACTGTAAAATTGTTAAAACAGGATGCAAACACTATGCAATATCCTGCTGAAAGTAGAAGACACATTACTTCAGTGTAGTTGGCTGAATTAATTCCTTTTCATGCTAAAGCACACATGAGTCTGGATAGGATAACGCTAAGAAGGATGTATAAAATTCTCAAGCCTACAGCAGAAATATGTGGAGAAAAATGTCTTTACATACTTCTTGAACAGAAAGGGGCATAACAAGCAATACGTTATTCTGTTAACATTAATGACAGTGCCTTTATAGTAAAATAAATTCAGAAATAGTGAGTGCATGGTTAATTCTGTCTTCACCTTCCTTTTTCTTTTCTGTTGCCGTGGCTTTTGACACAATTGTAGCTTATAAATGAGGAGTCAATAGCCCTTTGGTACTATGCCTGCACTCTTGAAGGCTGTTTTTTTGAACAGGTAGTTTCCACTTCTGAATTAATTACCTCTTAAAATTTTTGTAGAATAAAACTAAACACACCTTTTATGAGGCTAATTTTTGCTCTCATTTCCATGTTCAAGCTTATTGCAAATTTCTCTATTGCCACTCATGTTGCCCTCCAGTATTTCTTACTTAACAGATAAAATACAAATTTTATACAAATCATCCTCTTTAAGTAGAGGAAAGGAAAGAACTGTTGGTATAAATATGAAATAATATGTAACAGCTGTTAGGGTTCTGATGTTGGAAAAACCCAGTATCTACATGTAGACACTTGGTGATGAGTCTAAGAAACAGTATTAGATTTCTTCAAATGCCTTCTTCTCTGGCTATCATACAATAATGAAAAATAAAATCTAGAAGGACAAGGTTATATAATGCCAAGGTTACATAATGCCATGTGATATAGGATTTTCTGTTTTTTTAAGATTCCTTTTTAATTTTGTATAGTTCATACTGTACATATCTGTCTTAAGGATAAATTGCATTTTTCAGCTTTCAGTTGGAACTCAATCTGGCCACTGGTGTGAAAAATAATAGAAAGTATTTTTAAAAACTTACTAACAACAAAAAGAGGGCCAAGGAAAATCTCCATCCTTTATTGGATGCGGAGGGAAACATTATAACCAAAAGTGAGGAAAAGGCTGAGGTCAGTCCTAAACCACTATTGTACTTTTTTCTGTGAATGCTTCCTTTGCCTCAGTCTTCAACTGTAAGACCAGTTATTGTCAGGGCAATCAGATCCCTGAGCTGGCAGACAGGGATGGGGGGCAGAATAGACACCCTGCTATCCAGGAGGAGGTAGATAGTGACCTCCTGAGACACTCACAAATCTGTGCATGTGGATGGGATCCACATGAGGGTACTGAGGGAGGTGGTGGAAGAGCTCGCCAAGCAACTCCCTTTATTATCAGTCCTGGCTAACCAGGGAGGTCCCAGTTGACTGGACGCTGGCCAATGTGACGCCCATCCACAAGAAGGGTCAGAAGGAGGATCCAGGGAACTACGGGCTTGTCAGTCTGACCTTGGTGCCAGGAAAGGTTATGGAACAGATCATCTTGAGTGTCATTATGCAGCACATACAGGACAACCAGATCAGGCCCAACCAGCACCGATTTAGGAAAGGCAGGTCCTGCTTGAGTAACTTGATCTCCTTCTATGACCATGAGACCCACCTAGTGGATGAGGAAAAGGCTGTGGATGCTGTCTACCTGGGCTTCAGTAAAGACTTTGTCTTAGATGACATTCTGAGCCTACCTTTAAAGGTTTGCACAATATGCATTAAACCAGAAATATTTAAAATAATCACTTATGAATGAGGAATTGAGTGTTACATGTTATAAAGTGCTCTTTTCTTAATGTCTAAGGGAAGGTGCTCCAAAGTACTTCAGGTTATACCAAGAAGAAGCTAGGTTTGCCACTAATTCTGTTCATGAATAGCTCTGCTTTTTATGTCTTTTCCCAATTGTGTATTACGGTTACGATTGGACTGTGAGCAGTAGCAGAACTTCAGAGAAAAAAAATAACATTTCTGGAGTTTTTTTAGTAGAGACTGTTAGAAAACTGGGTGTGACAAATGTGACTTAAAAAGAAATCTGAAGAGCAGAAAGTGCGTATGGACTTTGTGTGTATGATATGTTTACCAATTTAAGCGTTTTTGTTCAGTGTTTACTTTAGACAAAAGCATATTTTTTGAAAGTAGGAACCTGAAGGGTTTTCTGGATGCTTTGTATGAAAAAAAATACATAAGGAAAGGTTTGAATGGAGATGTAACCTCTGTTAATAGTCCCATTTATGTAGTGGTGGAGAAAAAAAAAACTGTTGAGTACATAACTCTAGAAATAGAAAGCAGTAAATTTTGAGGTAAATAAAGTTCAAAAATAATTCCTCTGAAATTAATTTTGCTAATCGATTAGACAATTTTGAGAACAGGTAACAAACCTAAAATGCTAAAATTACATTAATTTTGATAGTGCAAACCGACCAATGTAACCAAAATACCCAGAAATTTCTCTACCACTTGGTTTGCCAAGAAACTCATCTTTCAGGTGCTTTTTCTATTGATGGAATTCCATTGACCTCAAATGGGACTTTCCACTGTGATGGACATCTTTGTACAGCTTCTTTTGCAAAAGGAAACCTCTGTGAATGCCAGAGGGAGTGCAGAGGATGAGTGCATTTGGTTTTTTGGATCATCCTTTGTTGTTGTATCAGTGACAAACTGAAGCTGATTTTATGCTCTGCAATTTGTTCTAGGTAGTTTTGAGTGTCAGAACTTAGGAATACATATGTTTGACAAATAATGAAGCAATGCAGTGTAAATATGTAAATGCAGTGCGGCTGCTGTTTTCTAATTTTTTATCTTGCTAAAAATATATTCAGTCATGGCTCTTTGCTCTTGCACATTAACTTTATAAGCCACTGATATCTCCAGCAAGATGTACTAGACAAATGGAGATAAAAACAAAACAAAAATATTGCAGTAGGGAATAGTAAAAAATTTGCAGCTAAGTTTGGAATGTTTTAATGTATTAATTCTGAGAAACATATTGCTGGTGCTTTTGCAACTGCTTACAATAAATACAGGTTTTCCAGGCAATGTCTAGCCAAGGTTGCTATTTTCCTGGAGGATGCTTTTATGTAAATAGAGATTCTAAATATTTGATATAGATTTGTTAGGGAGACATTCAGTGATATCCGACTAATAAAGAAGGGTATCTAAAGCACACAGCTGCTGTTTTCTTTGTACTGAGAAGCTAAGTGCTAGGCGCTCTACAAGAAGTGTAGCAAGCTCAGTTCTGAAGAAAGAAGAAAATGTGTATAATATTGCACTGAAATCAGGTAAGCTGTTTAACATGATTAAAATCTGATCGGCACAATCCCTGGAATAACTGGATAATAGGATATTATTCTGCTACCAGAATGACTGAAAACATTGATCCTTTCCACTGAAATGGAAAAGCCTTCAGACTGTAGATCAGCCTTAAACTACTACTGTACCTTTTCTTATGAATGCCAAAATTTTTTTCCCATTCCAAATTAAACTTTTAAAAAAAAAAAAAGTTTGATTTATGGATTTGTCCTGATCTCAGGAGTGTCCTCTTTCCTCTTTAATGACATTCTTTTCAAGAAGACCACTAATGGTCATTGTACATCCTGTGCTCCTCTGCAGAGCACCCTGAGAGTAGGTTCGTAATAGCAGGGCTGACTCTCTCTTCTCAAGTACATTCACTTTAAAGCTCTGATAATTGCTTATGGAATTCCCAGTGGGATAGGTCCTATTTACTTTACCTTGCAGGTTTTTTATAGTTACAAGTGTAGATGTAAGTCTTCAGTTTAAGTCTTCTTAAAGGCTGTGGCTATTAAGAAAATTTAGTAAGTGACAGGAGCAATTCTTACAGGCTCTGTAAGAATAAGAAGCTACTCTTAAGATTTTGGATTTCACTCCGAAAAACCCTCTGTTAAGCTTCGATGGATTCTGTAGTCCTTGATAGATTTTTCTTTTTAAGGCTCATGGCAGAATCATATCAGCTTAGAAGTGCAGCATAGATGCTCCTTATCCTTTCTTCTTGCCAGAAATCCATAAATTTCACATATTTCTTGACCAAGCTGTAGATGTGAAGTGTATATCCAGAGTTTCTCTGTCAAGGCTATTGAGGTAACCTGGGAAAATTGTAGCTATTGCATGGATTTGTTAACTGAGAGACTTTGCAGTTTTAAATTTAGAATTAAAGTGGACAGATGTGATGAGGATGAGGACTGATTAATGCTTAATTTGTTAACTCATTCTCAGTATAGTCTCCATGAAATTTCAAGAAGTGGTGACTGAAAAAACTTCTTCTCTTTTGGAATACATGTTTCTGGTAGGACTAAGGCTGTATCCGTCCTCCAAAACCAAGTTGTTTTGATATAGCTGAGAAGACTTAATTGATATGAGTTACATTCCATGAGTAAATAAATGTAAAGGCTAATTCGTCTACTGACTCCTTAGCAGTTGGCTTATCTCTTAGGAACAATTGAATGTGGTGGGTCTTATATTTCGACATCTGCTGCACAGTGGAATTGCAGATTATTTTGTCTTTTTTTTTTTTTTTAATCTGTATGGAAGTCCATTTACTCTTCTTTCAGTGCAGAATGTGCATGACATTCTTTGAAAAGGTGAGCCTGGGGTGTAGCAATATTGTACTTGTTATAATGGCCTGCTGACGTGGATATTTTCAGAAAAATACACTTACACTAAATTTTAAAAATAGAAAAGGAAATAGTAGGCAAAATTAAGAGAATAATTTAATTCTTTAGAAAAATTGGCATAGCACCAGTTGCAAGTTGCTGTTCCTTTTTGATTGGTAGTTCACAATCTTTTCAGTAATAGAACTATGTAAGAGCAAATAATTGGATGACTGTAAAATTCAGAGATCTCTGTAATTATTTAAAGACATTGTTATTTTAAGGATAACAGGCATTCTATAATTTGTAATCTGAACCTACTTTATATTTCTTAGTTATTACTGATAATCCTTATTTGTAATATAATGAACCAGATTTTGGCTTCTTAAAGGCAACCCATAAATATTGATTTATGCATCCCTATATATTTTTGTGGAGAATGATTGAATGAGTTTATATGTGAGGAAAGTAAAATGTGTAAGTAACAGCTAACTTGTCCTTCATTCTGGACAAAGTCTTTCTAACTTGAATGCATCTTTTTCTAAACTTAAAATATGTATTTTAGAAGTTTGTTTGTTTCAGAAGTTTGTTTAATTTAAAGAAAATTACATAGAGTAGAGAGGGTGATTGTCCTTCTCTGTGCTGCTGCAGCCTCACCTCGAGTCCTATGTGAAATTTTAGGCATCACAGTATAAGAAAGATATAAAGCTATTAGAAAGCATCCAAAGGAAGGCTACAAAGATAATGAAGAGTCTAGAGGGGAAGCCATACGAGAAGCAGCTGATGTCACTTGATTTGTTCAGCCTGGAGAAGAGAAGACTGAGGGGAGACTTCACAGCAGTCTACAGCTTCCTAGTGATGGGAAGCAGGGGGCAGGCACTGATCTCTTTTCTGTGGTGACCAGTGACAGGACCCAAGGAAATGGCATGAAGCTGTGTCAGGGGAGGTTTAGAATAGATATTAGGAAAAAGTTCTTCACCCAGAGTGTGGTCAGGCACTGGAACAGGCTCCCCAGGAAAGTGGTCACAGCATCAACCCTGACAGAGTTCAAGAAGCATTTGGACAATGCTCTCAGGTACATGATGTGATTCTTGGAGCTGTCCTGTGTAGGGTTGAGAGTTGGACTTTTGATGATCCTTGCGGGTCCTTGCTAACCCAGGATATCCTATGATTCCGTTCAGAAGGACCCCAACAGTTTGGAGAGATGGGCAGAGAAGAACTGTCCAAAGTTCAACAAAGTCAAATGCAGTATCCTTCAATTGGGGAAGAATTGACCCCATGTACAAGTACAGACTGGGGGCTGATCTGCTGCAAAGCAGCTCTGTGGAGAAGGACCTGGGGATCCTGGTATATAACAAACTGTCCATGAGCCAGCAGTGTGCCCTTGTGGCCAAGAAGTCCAGTGCTGCATTAGGAAGTGCATTGCCAGCAGGTCGAGGGAGGTGATCCTGCCCCTTTGACTCAGCCCTGGTGTGGCTGTATCTGGAGTGATGTGTCTAGTTCTGGGCTCCTCAGTATAAGAGAGACATGAAGCTCCTGGAGCAGGTCCAGTGAAGGGCAACAAAGATGATCAAAGGACTGGGGCATCTCTCAGAGAGGTTTGGGTCTGTTGAGCCTCAAGTAGAGATGTCTGAGGGGACCTCATCTATGTATCTAAGTATCTGAAGGGAAGGCTCTTCTTGGTGATGCTAAGCAATAAGACAAAATGCAATGGTCAGAAAATGGTGCATAGAAAGTTCCACCTGAATACGAGGAAGAACTTCTTTATTGTGCGGGTGACCACACACTGGGATGGAGCCCAGAGAGGTTGTGGAGTCTCCCTCACTGAAGATACTCAAGTGTCTGGACACAATCCTGCGCAATGTGCTCTTGGATGACCCTGCTTGATCAGGGAGGTTGGACCAAATGATCCACTGTGGTCCCTTCCAACCTTACCCATTCTGTGATTCGATGATTTATTGAAGGCATAAATTTAAAATACTTGTGTAAAAATTGTTAAAATAAGTGGCAAAAAGTTGGCAAGGTACATAGTAAACTTAAATGGGAAATGCTTTGTGCTATTGAATTTGATTATGTCAGACTGATTAAGCAATATGTTCTTTTTCTTTTCTCTTGCAGCCTGTGCTTTCCGTTACAATGGGCTCTCCTTTGTCTACCTCATCTACCTCCTGCTCATTCCTCTGTTTTCAGAACCCACAAAAACAACGATGCAAGGTAAGGTGTTCATTGCTCCATTCTTCAGAATCTATCATGGGCAGAGTGCATGCAAAAGCCTTGGTGTAGTACAAGGTGAAGTCCTAAACATTTTCCCTTCATTAAGTGATCTAACTTGTAATAAATACTGTAAATTTCCTTACAGTGTAGTTTTACAATATGCTGGTTTTGGTGCTGAAGGACTTACAACCACGATACATTCTCACCCCAAAGTGTATCAGGACTGTCTGATAGTGCTAATAGGAGTTCCTTTTTATGGCATTATTTCACCTAGAATATTGACATGGTCTGCATGAAAAATGAGCTTTCTGAACCCTCCTGAAACCATCCCTCCTTTTTATAATGCCTCCTTTTTAAAAGCCCTCTTAAGGTGCTCAAAGGCTGCAATGAGGTCTTCCTGGAGCCTTCTCTTCTCCAGGAAGAGAACAACCCTAATTTTCTCAGCCTGTCTTCATAGGATAGGTGTTCTGATCACCTTCATGGTCCTCCTCTGGACCCTGTCTAACAGGTCCATGTCTTTCCTGTGCTAAGGACCAGGTAAGAGCTGGATGCAGCACTCCATGTGGGGTATCACCATAGTGGAGTAGAGGGGCAGAATCGCCTCCCTTGACCTGCTTGCCACAATGCATTTGATGCAGCCCAGGATGCAATTGGTTTTGTAGGCTGCAAGCACACACTGTTGCTTCATGTCCAGCTTTTCATCTGTAAGAACCTCCAGGTACTTCTTGGCAGGGCTGCTCTCAAGGAGTTCCTCTTCCAGTCTGTGTTCATGTGTGGGATTGCCCTAACCCAGGTGCAGCATCTTGCACTTGTACCTCATGATGTTCTCTTAGGCCCACTTCTCAAGCTTGTCCAGGTCCCACTGGATGACACTTCTTCCTCCTGTTGTGTCAACTGCACCGCTCAGCTTGGTGTCATCTGCAAACTTGCTGAGGGTGAACTCGATCTCACTGTGTTACTGTATGAAGATATTGAAGAGCACTGGTCCCAAAACAGAGCCTTGAGGGACACTACTCGCCACCTGGACATAGAGCTATTGATCGCAACTCTCTGGCTGCATCCATCCAGCCAATTCCCTATCCACTGAATAGTCCATTCATCAAATCCATGTCTCTCTAATTTGGAGATAGGATGTCATGTCGGACCATACAAAAGTCTAGGTAGATGACATCTATTGGTCTGTTGTCAACTGCTGCCATCACCCATCATAGAAGGCCACCTTGACACCTAAGGTAATGGAAAAGAAGTGCGGAAAATTGTACAAGGGTACTATTATTAAATAGGATAAAGGTTATAAATAAATAAAAGTTTTTCAGAAATTGCTTGTAGTGAGATAGATCTTAATTATTCCTTAATAATATTTATTGGGAGTCTTCATGAATTGCAGTTGAAGTATCTTGACAGAGCTATAAAACAAGGCAAGGAATCAGATGAGAATTAGGATGCTTTTGAGATCTGGTCTGTTAGCTATAGGATTCAAATCTCTCACCCCTTGGTGAAGAAACTGTCTTCACAAAGTATTATTGTACGGAAGTGGTAAAGGCTGGATTAGCATTTGTATTTTATGCCTTATTTCCTACACTCTACTTCCCCAACCATTTTTCATGCAGTTTCTACCAGTCACTCTAAACTAATTCACTGTCTTTTGGCAAGGATCCATACCAATTGAGTGGGCTTAGTTTACGTTGATTGTGTAAGTATCTAGTGGAACCAGGAAAAACAGACCTGAAAAATAAATAAAGTAAGCATAAAAGGTGGGAAATCCCACTCTAAGTAAGGCTGTCTGTCATTTTTATAGGGGTAAGTTACAAAGACAGTGTAAGAATGGAACATCAGTCCAACTGTGAGGTTAAGTTTCTCTTAAAAGTGCTGAACATAGTTGAGAGAGAAGCACTCACTGGGAATTTGCTTGCAGCTTCTCAGATACTATGCAATTACCCTGTTGGTTTTGTGTGTTCTACTTTTGCTGCCCTTTCTGTGCGTGCCAGGAGAAGTGATTGACAGGATAAACAGAACTATTTTCTAGATGCCAAGAGTGACAATGGCGAGACATCCTAATTATCTTCTTTTAGAGTCTAAAAAAGTCTATTTGATTTAAGTCTAATTCCTGTGTGATTTGATAGTCATCTAGTTTGCATCACTGATGGCAGCAATTTTTCATCAGAGGAAAATGTTTTCTTAGGACTTTGGGTAGTTTCCCCATGTTGTGTGTCATATTGCATTACACTTCGCCTGAATATCATGTTATGATGTGTCTGTGAGAATTAATTTCTTACATAAATTCAGTATTTCTGAGTGTAAACATTTTGCCACTGTCACCTGTTTTAATTGTGTGTGTGTGTGTAGGTGTATCTTTCTAGAAAGTGTTGAGGGATTTCTTTTTTTTAATGTCCAGAGAATGGAGAAGAAAGGGGAAATCTTTAACTATTTTAGCTAAAACGAGCCAAACCACCAGTAAAACAGAGTCAAAAGTTTAGTGAAACAAAGTTTATTTAAAAAAACCCCAAACAACAAAACTCAATATGTTTATATATTTTACTTGTATTCCCCCCCCTTTAATTTCTGTCACTCAAATAGTATTTTTGAATCTTCTATTCTCTTTCTGTTTTATTCAAGCTGTTGTTTTTTTTTTTCCTGAAATCTTACTTCTTTCAATTAAGTCTTTTTATTCTTTTGAGTTTTCTGGTCTCCTTCCACTAAACTTCTCTTTCCTTGTCATCTCCTGACTCACTCAACTCCTCAGTCACAATCTCTGACCAACATTCCTCTCTCTTGAACTTTCATCTGTTTTTTTCAGTTTACCACCTTGCACTTTCCAGTTACTGAACTTATGAAACTTCTCTCCAGCAGGCTATAGAATTAGAAATTAATCTGGAATGGATGATGTCAGTCTAGATTAATTTAAATTTGGTCAGAAACTTAAAAAGCTTAGAAACATCGGGGAAAATTATTATACTCATTGAAATAGTTCAGATGGTGTTTAAAGCTTAATGAGTAATTTTTTTTGCTTTTTTCCCCCCTTAAATATTTAATCTTCTTAAAAAGTGTAATTACTAAGATAAAGTACTATTAATCCTTAAACATGGGATATAAAGCATTGTCTGTGTCTTTGCCTATGTGCCATATGTTCGTTTTAAGACAATTTTAACTGACAGGTAAAAAATCAACGTCTTTTGAAGTCTAGGAAACATCTTCAGTTAGAACAGAAATACTGAGTTATTTAAAATGTAGCTGAATATGTTGTTTGCAGAAATGCTGCTAAGCTGTCCATGAAGCTGGCTGAACAAGGAAAAATATATTCCAGAGCTTTTATGTGCAGACAAAAACTCTCTTGTTCATCTCTATTATTTATAATCCTTGAAATCAGAGATTACAAATCTGATTAAACAGCAAAATATGCTACTCTGCATGAAAGAACTGTGAAAAAAGCATGAATTGCAAATAACATTTCTGGTCTACGGGAGTAATTTAAAACTTGACTGGGCCAATTTTCCAAGGGTTGCTAATGGGAACTGCTTTTGAGGCATATACCTCTTTGCATGTGTTGTGAAGCCATGTGATCTTAGCATTTTTCTATATGAATTATCTCTAAAATCAGTAACCTAGTTCTCCAGATATGACAAATATGCAGTGAACTGTGCAATAGGTTTCTGGCTTCTTTGATTGTGACACTGTTATATTAGTGATGGTTTCTGCTTTGTGTCTAACTTTTACTGTAATTATGTCCCCATCCTTAATAAAGGCTTGCGCATGATGTTTTTCTAGAAATACTAAAACATAGATTTGTCCTGTCAATGGTTCATCCAACAGTACTGAATAACTGTTTTATGTGCCTTTTTTCTTTTTCTCTAACAGATGTGAACTTACATTTAGTTAATTTTGACTTTACTGTGTTTAATTTTATAATTTCTGACTAATAAAACTGTAGCCAGTAACAATGCATGTAAAAAAAAAAAAGAGGGGGTAATCAGTTAATTTCACATATGGACTAGATTTTTCTGAGTCTGCTTATGTTAATGGCAAAAAGAATGGGATTGCTTCTGAGTTAAGATATACCATGACAAAACTTGTACCTCTGTTGAAAAAAATGAACTTGGCACAGCACTCAGATCAGTAAAAATGATGTTTTAAAAATGTGTAGATTGATAAAATGAGGATCAATAATCCAAATAATTGTTAATTGAGCATTATTTTGAGTTTGGTTGAAACCATGGTAAATAGAAGAGTGGAATTTGTTTTTCAGGTATTAAAGGGCTTGTGATTTGCAATAATCTACATAGAATTGCAAGATGCAGAGGGTTACACTAACAAATTTGGATCACCAAATATAGCTGAAGAGTTTTCAGGGGAGTATTGATCCAAGTGAATTTGGTAAAAAAATTATACAAATATTATTTTGGCTTTCCTATGCAAGCAATATTTCTGTGTACATTAATCCGTTCTATAATGCATTTCTTTTACTAGCAATCTTTTTACACTCAGCTGCACTCACTTCCAGGAGTTTCACGCTAAATTTAAGCATCTGACTTTGGATATCTAATTCAGATGTTCAAGATAAAAAATTGGGTAAACCTATATATTTACTGAATAGAAGTAGGATTCTCATGATAGTGCTCAGAGTTGACCATTTAAGCCTCCACTGAGTCCAAAAATATTACATTAGAAACATAATTTTAGACCTCATCTACACTGTGAGGTATTAAGACTTCTGAACAAAAAAAGGAGCTTAAGTGAGTATTTTTGTGTGGTACTCATGAAAGAGGAAAAAGATGGTTAACCTCTTAATTGTAAAATCTTGCACTGAAATATTCATGGTTGAGAGGTTACAGTAAAAAAAAAAAGTATTTTCTATATTACTGAATCTTCTGCTCTGATAAAGATTCAGTTTTAGCTTTTCAAAATTTCCTGAGTGTTGCTTCAGAATGAACTGCTACCCAAGATTTATATGTAGAAATCACTTGAAAATAACTTAAAAAACACAAACCAAGCGAACCAAATCACTGATTTTGAGAGTTTAACAGAATTCCTCTCCTTCATTAGTCCTGTTTAAAACCATCTTAGGGGTGGCAAGTGTCTTGCTTAAGCTGTATAAAAAAATTGAATGTTATATTTAAAAATATAACATCCTAATGTGTAGACTAACAGATACATTGGAGTAGTCCTTCATGCCTGCTATTATGAACTGCTGATATTTGCAATATTACATCTTTCTCTGTTTCAAAGCTGTGAAAAAGATTCTTAACATTTTTGATCTTTTCCATTTAAGCTAGCTATAATAATTTTCACCACCCAACAATGTTATTACTAGGATTTGATGAAAAACACAAATCATGTAGCTAATTTGGGGCTTTTAAACACCCTGTTTTTCTTAAATTATATGCATAAATAGTGAGTTGGTAGGTTGGAAATACAGATCTTGATTTTGGAAAGACTTGTTTTCATGGTTTCTTATGAAATGAATTAAAAACTCCTCCAAGTAAGGGAAAGTGATCTCTCAAGAAACATTGCACTGAGAGTGTTGGGTACACGAATATTGTACCTGTCTTAAGTTGTTGTGTATGATAAAAAAATACCTGTGCCTTTCTTACTGCCTTGTAATGCTGTTCCCAGATGGGATATTCCACTCTGAGAATGTAGAGTCCAGTTTCTGGGCTGTTTTACTTTTTGGCTTCCAGAGAACAATTTGTAAGCAGGGATTCACGGTAGGTGGTTGATTAGATGAGGTGCCACTCATTTTCATTTTTCTGTATTATATGAGTGCTGGCAATGTTTTTGGACCTGGGCATGGCAGAAACTCAGCAGTATGTTTATTGAAGACTTGCAAACAAAGCCAACAGAGCTGTGGCAAGAATGCAGAAGTCATGAGGAGAAAATTATTTTAACTTGCAATTAAGTAATTGATAGAGGCTTTTTTTTTTTGGTACAGTTATCAACTGTATGGCTCTTTAGAAAGATTCAAATATAAAGAAGGGTAGTGTTTCTCGGTACAGAGGACAAAAATTCTTCAGAGGGTTTTGAAATCAGGTCTTTGCAATTAGACTGGAGTGGGTTTTTTGGTGTGGATTTTTTTTTTGGATGGTAGTGGAAATCCTAAATTATATGGGGGAAAAAAAACCTTTTTAAGGAGGGTTGGTGCTATTACAAACCATTTTAATAGTAGAAATGAGCAAATTTATAGCTGCAGTAGATTTTGTATTACTGAATTTATTTTAAAGCAATATTTCTCTTTATGTATTGAATAACTTTTGTTTTGAGGGAAAAAATCAGTTTTGGTTTGATCTGAAAGTGATTTCTTTAGTTACTTTAATGTTTTAAGTTGATCCCAAGCCTATCCCCTGCCCTGGTGACAGTTAGCTTTAGACTGAATTTGTCATAGTTTAATTAACGTTGTTTAATTTAACTCTAGCAGTGACTACAGAACTAGAGCCAAAACAAAGCTTCCTTTTTATCCCAAGGTACAGGTAAATGCAAATTTATTTCATGGAGAAGTAATTTAGAGGCAAAGATAAGGAATTTTTTTCTTGGCAGTAACTTTGAAAACTTCCTTATTGCCCCCCCCCCATTCATTAAGCTATATGCAACACATAAATAGTAAAAATTTTACATTTTGTGGCTTGTGAGGATTACTTTTCTAGCTGTTCTTTGTATTCTTCTTTTTTAAAATAATTAAAAATTAGTCAAGTTTCTTCCTTTCCAGGAAGTACGTACAAAATAAAACTTTTAATATTGTTATATTTGGAAGGTGAAAGTGCAGAAATAGAAATCTAATCTAGAAACAGTATAGTAGTAGGAGTTTGCTATGAGCTAGCAGTCCCCCTATTTAACATCAATAAAGTGTCAGAAGAAATTTCTGCCATGAGCTGGAGTGAGACAAGGGCAGGAAGTGTGCTTTAGACCCAGCTGTGAAGTAGAGCACTGACAAGAGTGTTTTCCTGAGTATTCTCACATCCTCAGATTTGGGATCTGACGTGGGCTTGCTGTGCTTGTGAGAGGATTTTAAACTCAGAATGAACCTTGTGGCATGTTTTTAAATTGAATTAAATAATGAAATTATGAAAATGCATTTTAGAAAATCATATAAAAATAGCATCTTTGACTGTAGAATATGATTGAATATGTGTCATGTAGTCTTACAATCCTAATACTGATTAGATAGGCCACAGATGGAAAGAGGGTGTTGTTGATAATGCCAGTGAGCCAAATTTTAAGAATCTGTTCTCTTCTTCTTGAAGAATAAATTTCTGAGTTAAATTGCTTTTTTTTTTTTTTTTTTTTTTTTTAGAGTGTTTCATACGTAAATGATTGAGAAGTCTTAGGGTCCTTTTTGTTGTTCTTAGGGATTTTTTTTGTTTGTTGGCATAATTTTTTAATTTTATGTGCATTATTTGTTTGCATTTCAGAATCCACATTTGGAATACACCTCTGAGTGCAGAGGAGTCCTGATGTCAAGGGCTTGTAATGGAAATTAATTGTTGGTTGTAATTGTTGGTTGTATAGGTTTTTTTCTTTTTTGGAGATGTATTGGAAGCAGGCTCAGCTTTTAGACATTGACAAAGGAGATAGTTTCCTTGAGCACCCTTCTGCTCTCTGCTGTAGCTGTGACAGTGCTTTGGAGAGCCAGGCTGGCTGCTAGGAGTGCAATAGTGTGAGAGATCCAACACTCACCTCCTTTCTGCTGCTCACCCTGCACAGCACAGCAGTGAGCATGACCTTCCATCCAAGTCACGCCCTTTCTCCCGCCCTGTTTTCCCTGCAGCAGGGATAGATCAGTCCTTGGTGTAGCAAAGTCTCGTTGTGATGATTCTCAGATCGAGCTCTGTCAGAAGCTGTTTGATGTAGATATAAAAGGGACTTGAATGTTTACAGTGCTGTGGCTTCTTAGCTCTGTAAATCAGTAAGCAGACTGTAGAGAAATTGGAGGCATATTATTAAATCTACATCTACAGTAGAGTAATTTAGAAGTCAAAATTACATTTCAGGAAGGAGGTAAGAGGTTGATAAGATCTGACCGGATTCAGATAATACTAGAGGAGAAAATCAACACGCAATTGTTATGTTCTACTACAAATCAGAGGATGAATGATCCTAATAACCATACAACCAACTCTTTCCCTAAGGTAAACAACTTCTTTAACAATTACTGACTTGTGAAGAACCAGTGTTATTTTAAAATTGGGTTTGGAGAGACTAAGGACGTCAGAGAGAGTTAGTCATCACTATTCTTGTGATCCAAAATTAACAAAAAAAAAATCTTTAATGTTTTCTTAACCTGAAGTGCAACATAAGCTTAAGGAAGCTGGATAGTGACTGAAGAGCCTCAAGCATTTGGATGTGGTGACATTTCCTAGTTAAAAACGCAACAATCTTTCTACAACTCCCATCTTAAGCACTGGTGGCTTTTAGGGGTGAACTCCAGACCTAACTTGCTAACTAACAACTCCCACAAATAAAATTAAGAATAAACAGAGAGTTTGCAAGGAATGAGCAGAAGGGGAATTATCTTAAGAGGTCAGAAAGTGTTTAGATGAAATAGAATTTGCTAGAAGTCAAGCATAGTTAAACTCTGCAAAGGAAACTGAAACAAGGAATAAAAATGTGTTTATCCATATAAATATAAAGTAATAAAGAGCATGGCAGGTAATAGGGATGAAGTAGGAATTAAATATCATCTGTGTATGCCCCAGATTTTAGAGACAGGACTGTGTGCTTCAGTTTTGAATCAGGACAATACTGTTAAACACAGAGACAAAGGCTAAAGTGCCTGCTGGGAAGGAGGTTGGAAAAAGAAAAACTATTGTATGTGAGGAAGAAGTAAGACCCAAATAGTTTAAATGCTAAAGTTTTAAAGACTGTCTCCCTCCTAAAAGTGAGTTTGATACCCTAGCTTGAAGAATGAAAATAGTAGCTCAAACACAGAAAAAAAAGGGGGAAATGCTCTTGCATATGTAGTCCTGTGAACTTGTATTTTTCAAATTTTGGAATATATTTGTAAGAGGAGAGTAAATAAATATCATGAGGCAACTGGAAAAAGAAAGAATTAAATGAAAATATCTGTTCGAAAATGAGGTTATGCTAAACAACCTAGATAATACTTTGATAAGGTCAATTCAGACTGAGTCCTGATAAGGACTGTGTGGTGACTCAAACAAAGAAGGATGCTAATGTACACAAGTAAGAAAGAAGCAGTACGTTTGATTTATCTTAAAATAACTTTCCTACTTTGTCATTCTGAAAAGGGAAATAATTGTTTTGGATTTGGATTGGGGGATATTTGAGGAGGAGAAGGACTTTCTGTGTTAAATGTGGATGCTGGCACAACATCTAGAGACTGTGTATGCATGATGCACCATTGATTGTTTTCTAGGTTTCAGCTTCCAATAAACACGGTGAGCCTTAAGACCCATCTAATTTCAAAGTGGGATGTGATTCTTTTATGAACCAGAATACATCCTATGATGGTGGAAAGTAGAATAACCCAAGCAATGCCTCTAAACCCATATTATCCAAATAATTTGCTCAATGTCTCTGGCAAACCTGTATGTAAAAGGTAAGAGTCAGATAGTTTGCAGAAGTTTTCTGTCCATGTGTGAAGTAATTTCAGGAGGGTTATTGGGTTATTTTACATAGAATGAACAGCCAAATGAACAGTTGCTGGCTTGAAGCTTCCTGGTGATTTGGTTAAGATTATGGGCAACGTTGGAAGGCTTTGGAGCATTACTGTGGTCATTTGAACTGTTTTCAAGAGTTCAAGAGTCAGAAGAAGTGCAAGTTGTCTTGGAGGATTATGTTTAGATTTGGAAAATAAAAGAGTTGGAAGAATATAAAACACATTTTGGGCCTCCCTATTCTTATTTCTAATACCACTGTGTGTTACACAACCATATTTTACTATGCTGTCATAAAGGAAGACTACAAAAAGTCATTAAACTATTAGGTATGTGTTTTTATTATTATGACTGACCTATATGTGAGAGGGATTCCAATAAAATCGTTGTGCAATATTTTAAAAGCAGTGCAGCTGTTCATGTTCACTCCGCTGCTGTTGCCTTGTTTGAAGGCAGTCACATCACAGTAAGTCATGTCCTGAATCTACCACACTAGATGATGTCTGAAGAAGCAGTAAGAAGTGAGCCTTGGACAGTATTAGCCAGCAAGGCGGGTGATGACATTAGCATTACTTCTCATTGCAGTTCTTAGCACCATTTTTTTTTCTATTAATTACTCTCTGGTAATACCACAGATTTGTCCATAGAGGTAAACACTATTTCTTTAAAATTCATACATAATTTATTTTTCTTCTTCTTCTGTGTTTTTCCTTCTCACACTATCTCATCTTATTTCAAAAAGGTTCTGGTAGGGAAGCGAGGTACCTGATTCGTTCCTCAAGTTGAGTACTGAGCATGGGTTTTATTTTCTTTTATTCTGAATTTCATCCTCTCATATGGATGAGTATGTACACCTTTTGACAGGAGAGTATTATGACAGAAAATAATACTGGTTTATAGCACAGTCATTGGTAGATACTAGACCTCTTTTATCGGATTTCATAGCTAAACCTGACTTCCTGTGGATGCTTGTGTCTGTAACACATTTGAATTCAGAGTCTGAATCCCGAGGAATTTGGAAAGCCTCAAGTAGAGGTCTAGATTGATGCTTATTTTTCATAGATCAGCACTGTACTTACATGTCATAGTGAGCCTCAAAGACAATTTCCATTATAAGAGTACTGCAGCCTTGTATTTTTCTTTTCTTCTCTTGAAGCAATCTACTTTGCTTTCTCCTGTGTGATTTAACAGATCTGTTTTTTGGTCACTTAGTGCTTTTTTCCTTTCATGAGCACAGAACTACCCTTCTAAGTGAATGAACAAGACACTAGGAGGACACAACACATAGATACTGTTTATGAACTACTTTTTTTTTTACAAAGGATTTAAGAGTTAAAGGAGAACCAGGCAGCAAAGTCTTGACAGTTCACCAGTTGTGTTTCTGATTGTTCTGAGAAATCATTTACTGCTGCAATGATACAGGCCCTGGCATCTTCAACTGTGTCTAGACAAGTATCTTTGTAATTTGTATAGATGTGGTACTGCATTCAACCTGAGGACTTGTCAGGCCTTTATGGGCAAAGAATGAATAGTGGATTGGACCTCATGCCTGAAGACAGGAATACAGAGCTGGTCTTGTCATTTAGGTTTGAACAGACATTTAAGATCATAAGTCCAACTGTAGGGATAATGCTGGTTCTTAGGGTCTTCTGCCTTTAGGACACCTTGTAGTCTATCTGTCATCTGACTGGAAGGTGATTCTCCTGATTTCCCTGGTTTCCGTAGCAGTAACTGGTCACCAACAGAGGCACAATTGACAAGAATGCTTTCAAATTGTTGGAACATGTAGGTGAAAGAAAAATGTCCCCTCCTCCTGTTGTCACCATTGTCTGAAACGTAGGCAAGCTGCGTGGAGTTGCAATTGCAGGGACTGAGTTTTCAGCAAGAAAACTGCTCATTTGCAAGCTCTCACAAAGCTTGTATTAAATTATTAATGATAATGCTTTTTGTAACTGTTGTTTATATTTGAGTGACAGTTAATGTGAGTTGGACTTATTAGTAAAATAAACAAATAGCATTCAGCAGGCTAGGGAGGGGGGTGTGAGCATGTATGTGTGGAGCAGGAGGCAGTAACAAGATGCTGATCTGTTTGTCTTTACATGCCAAGAGCAGCATCTAACTCAATAAGTAAGAGGTTATCCATCAAATATTTATTATGCAGGCCTTCCAAAAGGCTTTTATAGGTACAAATGGACACCACTGATTAGCTGGAGGACAGAAGTTTTTGGAGTGTTTTATTTTTTCTTTCTAATGATGTACATGTGAGGGCTTATCCTGATATTTCAGTTGTAGCTCAGACATTATGTTGAGAGTGAGACACCAGACATACTTTAAATCAAGTGGGCTTTTTTGTTAACACAGAGGAATAAATTGTGCCCTCATACAAAGCACCCCTTTTTCAGTTCAGGGATATTTAGCTGGTCAGATTTTGCTCACTGCTTTGATTTCTGCTATTTCCGTGGATCTGGTTTATTGCATCTGTCTTAACTAAAGAAATGTTTTCTGGAAAATAAATAGTTCCATGACAAAGATGTATTGTAGTGAGCAGCTGTTTCACTGTAATGGGAGCCTTAATTGAAAGGATTATTGCAGCAAAACATTTCCTAGTTTTTTTTGTTGGATGATGTGGCTGACAAGAATACAATATAGTAGCAAATTCTAAACAAGAATGATGTCTGTTTTGCTTTCTGCTTGATCTTCAGGGTAGCTAAGCCTGAAGATCAGTTCACTCCCCTGGGATCAAATCTGCTGACCTTACTTAGGGAAAACTCCCACTAGCAGTGGGAAATTTGCTTCTGTTAGCAGTGCAGGAAGTGCCCTGTAATATATTAAGAAACCAAGTAAGTCCATAAGAAACCAAACAAAAGGCATTTAAAAGCATTCCCATTACTCTCAGAGAGAAGGAAGCAGAAAATTATTATGCACATGCTCCATAATTAACATTTAAACTTTGGTCTAAATGTGATTTAGAGGGAGCTGTGAACTCTTGAAAATGAAGCTGTTGGTGCAGATGCAGAGCTAGGTGTGCAGTTTCTCATTACTGGAATGCTTCTGTTCTGCCTCTGGATGAAGTGGGGAATTTTAAAACACATCCTCCTCTCCACTAGCAGATTTGTTAACATCCTGTTCTAATTCAGAGCAGAGACCTGAATCTGGTTTTCCTACACCCAAGTGCGCTTGGCTATCAGTGCCTTTTTGCTATCCTTCTTTTCCTTCAAATATCCAATATTCTTCAATAATGTTTGATTATTCTTGCAAAATGGAGCTACTACAGTCCTCGATGCCCTCCTAGCATCCATCCATGTAGTCATTGCTCTCATCTGAGGAATTATGAAAATCTCAAGATACTGAAAGTCTTCTTGTACTGAGTTGTATGACAGTGTCTTGTAATGGGCTTCTGAATCTTGTGAAATATTAGCAGCAACTTCATTGATACAAAATCTCTTCCCAATCCACTCTCCCATACCATAACTTTCCATATTTTGTCATGAAGTGATCATTATCATCATCAAAGTCAGTAAAAAGACAGTAAATCTGAATACTTACATATTAAATAGATAAACTGTGCTCTGAAGACATCAAGAACTCATGTGTAAAACACCAACTTGAGTGTTTATGTATTTTTTAAGAGAACATGTAAGCCCACAAAATATCCTCTTTCATTCTTCTTTTATCTTGTTTTCACATGTAATATGCTTGACAGTTTGGTGGTGTTTGTTGTTGTAAGAAAAACCAAAGTGATGCATTTAGTGTGTTTCCTATTTAAATAATATTTGAAATAACCATAACGGCTTAGTAGATCTGCAGAAATCCTCACTTTTTCAGACCATTTCAGTATAATCACTTACCTTGGCCAGGAAGATAAGTTAAATCTCCTCTTTTGAAAGCTCTCAGTGAAGAAGAGCTTTTTGCAGAACAAAAGCCAGAAAAGCAGGGAATGAGGTTTTCATCACAGCTGTGCAGTACTTGTCTGGATTATATTCTATACATTTGCACAGAAGAACAACATTAACAAGTAAGACCTATCAGATTAGGTAAGTTTGTGCAAAACCTTTTCAGAACTGAGAAAAATGTTTTCAGCATTTTACTATTATTTTCATTCACTTTATGAAAAAAAAATCGATAGTAAAAAACAGAAAGGGGGAATAACACAGGTTTTATTTTGTTAAGTTGTGAGGATAAAGATGCTTGAAAATGAATGAAAAGACAAGGGAAATCCTAGAATTTTGTGTCCAAAATAGCATTATAATTTTCTTTGCATTAAAAGTTGTAAGGTCCATTTTAAGAAGGATGATCATTTTTGGGGAGGTGGGTGGTTGTGAAGAGGAATTCTGTACTATCCATTCTGATAACATGATATGATTCTTGTTCAAGAATCTAAAGGAATTTATTCCTACTCTGTTTCCCACCCTCCTTTTTTATTGAGAGAGATACAAAAGAAGATATAGTAAAAAATAATGGAGCACTTCAAGTCACACACAGAATGGTGATGTGTAAATGAAGTAGTAAAATAAACAGTAGCTTCAACACACAATCCTTAAAAGGAAGGAAAAATTGAAAACTCACTCCTTTGTAAAAACAATGAAAGAGTCTGCAAGGAAACACAAGGTTAGTTATCTTTTAAATCCTTTCTTTGTTCATTCATAAAATTCTGTGGCAAAGCTGCTGAGGTCATTGCCTTCCCCTGTCTCAAACAGGACTATAAAAAATTCTGAGCCTGTTCTTTAATTGATCTTTCTGGGTGCCCTGTGATTAAATTCTGGGAAATTACTAAACTATGAGTCACACCATAAAAAGCAATTAGTGGTTGGTTGAGGGTTTGTCTCCCAGCTGAAGCCTCCAAGTTTCTCTTAATACCACATCAGTCTATAGGTTATTGCTGGCAAATGGCTTGATTTTATTTTGTAGAAGAATGTCGTGCAAAGTCACAAAGTTTATGTTGGATGCTGCTAACACTAAAGTTTTGTTTGAATGGAGCATACTGTCCCTTTTGGCATAATTTCACTGATCCTAATGCATATTGAAGTGTTGGGGTGAGCAGGGAAAATGAGCTTTTGAAAAGAAATTTTTTTTAAAGAATTATTTGCTGTTGAGGTTTGTTTTGTTTGTTGGAGTTTGGTTTTGATGCAGCTTTGTCCTCCAGCAGTTGCTTTTTGGCAAGATTGGAAGCTTGGTAGAGAAATTACTTCTGCAAGGTGGCACTGTGTGTTCTCCTCTAGCTACTGTTGGGAACTGTGTGTAGTTGCAGGGTTTCAGGACAGTCTCTTTTCTGGACAAACAACAGGAAATACACTGCAGTGATCTTTTGGGGTCACTATGTTCTGGCACACTGCGAGCGGAACTCCAAGCTGGGGAAAGAAGACAGTTATCCCGGATGGACCTCTGACTTTTAGGTTAATGACACTGTGATCCAATAGGTTTCAGTACAGGCTGGCTTGATACTGTAGGTGGTATTCAAGTATTAGTTCTCTACTGGGATGACCTTGCAGTGTCAATTGTATATATTTCAACAAAGAAATAGGGCTGAAGAGATTGCAGTAGGAAACATGTTTAAAAGTGAAGAAATAGCAAACAAAAATTATGATGAACATTTTGGGGGGGATGGGGGTAGTATTGAAGATGTCTTTATTTTTTTTCCCCCCTCCAGAAAGTTGGTGCTGTACTTAAATAATTACTACTAGCATATTCTTGAGCTCAATATCTTTCTTTACAAAAGTCAAAGCATAAAGTGGGCTAATGGAGCACTTTTGAAAATTTCTTCAGAAAACAAAATGCAAAAAACTTCTGGATTTGAGAATTCAAGTATAGTAGATTTCTAAATAATATGTGTAAAAATATGGTTTATACATAAATTATTAATGTATAGATCAATATTTTTGTGATAAAATTGCAGAATCTTGAGTTTATAGGCATTGTTATAAAAACCAGTGTTCTGACTGAGTTGGTCCATTACTGTTACTAGAGCAGATCCAGTTCAGAAACACAAGAGGCTGTGATGACAAATAGTCATGTAAACCTAAAACTGATGATAGGGCACCTAACACCTCCCGTCATGTAAGTTTATAACACAGAATAAAATCTTTTTTAAAAGTGCTTTGGTTTAGAATAAATGTGCTAAATGTTATTTTTCACATTAGCCATGAGTATCTTTGCATTTAATTTATATTTTTTGCTTACTGTTTACAACTACCAGCCTGCTTCAGTATAATCATAAGAGGATAAACAGAAACCTTCAGTTAGGAGAAGTTGAGTCCATAGTGGGAACATTTGCTTTTAGCTGGAAACTAGAATTTATTATTTTTTTAAAATTTATTTTCTTTTTCTGATGCATACACTGGCATCTGAAAAAAAAGTAAAATTGGTTGCATGCAGATACTGGTAAACAGAAAATACACCCCTCATTTAGTTTTCTAAGGTCTTCTCTACAGTCTTTTGTAATTTTAAGTACTTAAATGTCTAGCTTGGGTCCTGGAACCAGACTGGGCAAAATGCAGTGTGGGTCACTCTGCTACACTGCTGCTGCAACTTTTACAGCCTCTCTCTGAAATTTAGCTTAACTGTCCTTACAATATGATGTTTTCTG
Organism: Manacus vitellinus; assembly: GCF_001715985.3. Taxonomy (NCBI): domain Eukaryota; kingdom Metazoa; phylum Chordata; class Aves; order Passeriformes; family Pipridae; genus Manacus; species Manacus vitellinus. Next base: position 52,028,260 of record NW_021939396.1, on the reverse strand, counting down.
CAGTATAGACACTCTCCAAGGCAGAGAGGGGTTGTCATTTACCATTCACCATGCATGGGAGCAGGGAGAAAACCACACACTACGGAGCTTGGGAGAGCAGAGGATCTCTCATTCTGTTATTTTAGCTTTGAATCCCCTGCATACTCACTAACTAAATTACTTTGTATTTGTAGAAATGCTCTCATTGTGATATGATCTCCAGCTCCTTATCTTAAGCAGGCCTTAATACTGTGTTTTGTTTTGCTGTGGCTGTTTTGTATGCTCTTGTGCAGAAGTTGTATATGTTAGACCATTCCAGAAAGCGTAGTACACCCATCACCACCACTATGACAAATATACTTACATGTAACCCTATGTTTTTGTTTGGGTTTGTCATATATATTTTAGATTGGAAAAAACTCTAAGCTATTATAGTTCATTATTATTTCTAATAGAGTGATTACAAAAATGTGTAGGGTGCTGTGTGGTCTTGTAGGCCAATATACTTTCTGCCACAGAGAGTTTACTAATGAGATATTGTTGAGATTATCATATTCATCACTTAGAAAGGGTGATTTTTGTTGCTTTGATGCTTCCAACTGGATGTTTATAGATGGTGTGCATTTGGGATTTTAGGTTGTTTGCATCAAGTGTCCGGAGGAAAGGCAAAAGACATGGATTTTTCTGTAAAGTCATCCCACTCTGAAAGGTTCATCCACCTAAAATCACAAATGTGCAGCCACACGTGAGAGAAGGGAATATAAAAAATGCTTCGAATTTCTTTTGCAGAAGCTGTTTTGTTCCTTGGGTTGTTTGACTTTGCATATCTTACAGTGGGTCTTCTAAGTGGGAGGTTTGTGTTGGTCAGTTTTAGTTTCTTATTCTAAGTAAAAAATATAATAGAATCAAGCTGAAGTCCTGTATAAATACTTTGAGACCAGTAGCAAAAGTTAGGGATACTTGCAGTCCACTGATGTTTAGAATATGTGTTATTGCTGGTCACAAACCAAGCCTCACATGTTTGTCTTGGTTCACAAGATGCTCCTGTTAAAAAAAAAAAAAAAAAAAAAAGAAAAGAAAATGTAGTCTCAGTAAGAGATTCAGTTTTGTTTTTAATATTAGCAGCTTCTCTGCTTAGTGAAAAAGAAACATTTTCCTCTGTTTGCTAGGTAATGTAAAAGAAGTGCTGAAGAAAACACCAAATTCTCTCAGAGCCTCCTTCACAGCCACATTCATTACAAAAGTATTTCTTGTGATGGATGTTGGGCAAGTAGCTTTGAGCAGTGTGCTTCGGGTTACGAAGTGCTTCTCAGTCAGGTAGGACAGGCTACGTCTGTCGCTTTGTATTCTGCTCACCATGCAGTACGTGGTCTGAGAAGATGTCTGAGCTGCACACTGGAGAGGGAGAGCGCCTTTGGGGCTGTGACAGAAGAAGGGTAGTGAGGTGGTAAGGTCTTAGGACATCTTGTATTCCCTGTTACTTCCTGCTAGAAACTGCTTACCTTCAGATGGGAACAGCTTCTGCAACTTTGCCTTGGCCATCAGTGCTTCTGGTGCTGCAATGATTACTGCTGCAGTAAAAATCACAGTCATTGAACAGTGACTTGTCTCACCCAGCTCTGTGGCCTCTGATGTGCTGTGGGACAGATCATCAGGTTACAGAAAAATGTGCTTTGAAGAGATTTTTATGTGAATACCTTATTTTTTAATTTTAAATTTTTTTAGTTTGATTATAAAAATTTCCTCAGGCTATAAAAGCAATAAGTGTTTCATTACGCGCATTTGGTGCTGTGTCTTCTGTGGTGTATAATTTGTGACTGAGTCTGGTTTCAGTAAATTGTACTTATTTTGACATTTGGGTTGACACAAATAAAGTAATATAAATACCAGAGTTGACCTCTGTGAGTCAGATTTTTGTTGTGGACTGCTCATAACTAGCACGCGCAGCCCTGTTGTCAGAAACTGCAGCATAGTACCAATTTGTCTCACAGATAAACATAGGGATATATACCTGCCACCATTCACTAACATAAACATGACCCCGGGACTTTACCGAAACACTCTTGCATTTGTAGGTGATTGGTCAGGAAACATCAGAAATTTTCTGATTTATCTGTGTTCTTTACTATATCCTTGCCAGTGGGGAGGCAGTTGTCTCCCCCATCCTATATTTCAAAACAGGATGATAAATTGTACCGTGATGGGGGATGAAGGTTAGCTTGTGATAACACCTTGAATTTAGTCTCTCTCATAACCCTAAAACATGAAAGTCAGGGAAGACTGACTGTTAGAAGACTCATGTGTTGATTGCCATAGAAGAAGTAGTCCTGACATTTTAAAACACTCTTCTGGAGTTTCAAGTATTTTTATTTTCCTTTTTTTTTTTATTTAAATCTGTAGATCAGTTTTATTAGCTGTTCTTCCTGACCTTAAAGAAGAATCAGGAGGAGGTCGAAAAGATTACTAAGTAACATTCAGAGGCTCAATAATGTTTTTTTTGAGTTCACTGAAAACATTGCCATAACCTCCAGTTAGTACAGAATCAGGCACATAATAAATAATAAGTTGAAATAGAAATACTTGAAAAAAATGTGCTTAAGATAACAAAACAGGGGAATTTTTTGTAAGGCATTATAGTCCAAACAGTTTTCATGATTTATAGTTGTAGAGGCTCTGACTCTATACCACGCAGTACCATCTCCTAGGTTCTTCACTTTGTTTGTCCGTGGAATGTTTCAATGCTGGTGATATTTTTTCGTTATTTCATTTCATAAGAAATTCTATGTATTCTGGCTTGGGTCTAGGTCAGGAAAAGAGAAGCTGTTATAATTTCTCTCCAGACTTGTAGAAAAGGACAGAAACTTGCAGTTCCGGAGGAAAGGACTAGACTTGCCAGTCTGCAGCTAACATTAATGCTACATTTATTTTGTCCATGAGGCAGTAGCAGGCATTGTGACAAAGGCTTTCTAAAACCAGAAGGAAGGACCTCAAAAGTCTGTTTACTCCTGAACAAAACCACTATTATTTGTATCTTCTTTAATGACATAGCCACCGATTCAGCGAGAAAGTGATTTTGAAGAACTCATCCAAGGCTTGGAAACCATGGGATTTGCCTGCCAATTCACGATTTCAAGTATTTCTTCAATACCCCAGAATCAGATCTTTGGTTAGAGCTGTTTCTTGTGCACACATTCGCATAGAGCTATGGGCAAGGAGTTTGATGCTTGGGGCAATTCCCTTCTCTGCTTTCTCCCTTACTCTCCATACTCTTATTTTTGTACAGCATCATATAATGCAGAGGCAAGGTTAGGCTCTTATCTCTGTTTGTATATCAGACATTCACCTTTCATTGTGCATTAGAGGAGCTGTTTGTTAACAGCACTGGAAAAGGACTGTTGCTGATGTATCACACATGGAACTTTGGTAGACTCCTTAATGTATACGTGGCTCTGCCTCTGTCTTTATCATAGTTTCAGTTGTTTGAAGTACTGTGGTTTTTAGTCATGATATTCAAAGCTGTTTTGCTGATACCCTTTTCTTAGTGGCTTGTTCACATCCTTGTGCAGTTTCTGGGCCCTACTTATAAATATCTCTTAAATAAAACCCTTAGGGGTAGTTTCCAGTATGTCATTAGGAATTATTGACCTTCAGACTGAGTAGATTTTTATTCTGAAACCCACAAAGAAATGGTGTTAACTGTAGCTATTAATTCTTGAGGACAATGAAGGATGCTACATGACTTTGTGAGAGACCACTGAATCTGTGCTGCCTTCCTAACTGAGCAATTATTTTTTTTGAGTATTTTGACTGTTATTGAGATAAGAACTCACTTGAAAAATAATTTCTCTCACTGCTGATCTGGGTAGGTTTGTTGGTTGGTTTATTTTTGTCTGAAATTATTTCAGTGGCGAATTTCTTTATAGTGGAATAAAAAAAATTAAATGGAAATTTTCAGTGAATTTCATAGGATATATATTACTGTTTAGCTGTTTGACACTTCCTTGGCTGTTTGACATTAGCCAAATTTATCCTTGCTAACCAAGTTTCTGGTGAGTTGATGGTGAGTAAGGAATGAATTTTTGAGTACAGGGCTAGAAGTTTACCTTGGTCTTGGCTTGAGGAAAGGCTTTTGTATCTGCTTTTGTACCTGCTTATAATTCTTATCTACTTGATAAATGGTATTGAGAAATTTAATTTTGTACAGCCATGTTCAGACCTGCTAATTTAGGTGCCTAAGTTTAGAGACTGGTTGCACAGTCTCTAACCACTGTCTGGGTTTCATCTGTGTGTGAATGTGGTCCTGACGTCAGGGAGCCAAAGAAGGATCAGAGAAGGTGAGCATGAAGTCAACTTGGTGTAAACAGGCAGTCTCTCTAAAATTATTTGGTTATTTCTGCTGGTTCTCCTCAGAAAAAATAACAAACAGTGGGGGAAAAAAAAAAAGGTTCACTGAAGAGCTTGCAGACTCTGGTGCTATGGGAGAATGGATTTATTTCTGTAGTCTGAGGGTGCATGTGCTTGCAGCCTAAGTCACAAGAAAAGATAATTGCCATTTTGCAAGTCTGTTTGTCAAGGGCTATTAATTAACATGTATAGATCTAGATTGCTTTTTATTTTGTATTGTCTTTGTGGAAAAATCTGTGTGTTAAATGGGGCAGTTTGATGTTCCAATGTTTTCTTCCATGACACATCTTTTTTCTCAGACAATATGCTAGGTGTGGGAGCTCAGGAAAGTGATTTGGGATTAGGGGCTATTTAGTAAAAATGAGGACCTGGCACACAAGCACTGCCCTTTGTTATACAACAGTATAATTAATGCTTGATAAAAGAACTGAAGTACAGCATCTGGATGATTCTCTAGTCACTTATTTAAAAATTTGTTAGGCCTAGTGTCCATCAAATGCTTCCACATGTGTTGAATGTGGCATATAAAGAACTGCTTTTAAGAGACCCTTTACAGGGTACAACAAATTTTATTGAACTGACAACAACTGGGCAGCAAATCTATTGATTGCTTCAATGTCTGCTAAATAATTATGTGTATACAGATGTCTCTTTTATGGAGTGTTCCTAACCCTAATCCCTGATCAGAATAATCTTTGTAGAAAAGTCTCTAACTTTCTGATAAAAAGCAATACGTAGAAAACTTGTCCGGTTCCTATTGCCAGATTTTTTAGTAAGGCTTTTATGCTTTTGGCCAAAAAAACTGAGGATTTGACATTCAGGGTGAAAACAGTAGGATTTTGGCTTTCCAGTGAAAAATGTCCTGAAGAAAGCAGGCACTTTCCATGAAAAGTTTTCATTTCTGTATGAAAGTTTTATTAGAGAACAAGCATAGGCAGAAATATTTTAGGCAACACTAATACTCTAGCAGAGCTTTGCATAGATGGATCAATGTTGGCATTATTTTATGTGTAGACTGTGGTGTACATTTCTTCTATATATTTTTAGTTCCTGTCCATGTGCTTGACGGAAGAAAGCTTACTTTATGTCTCACAGGTGAAACCAAGGCTGATGTAATTTATGAGAAAAGCAGTGTAAGCATATGTGCTTGACGAGGATCAATATCTAGAAGAGCTGAAGTCTGTCCTGTATCAAGCTGGACACTGGTTGTGTCTGCACTGTGGGAAAATGGATTTTGTGATGCACCCCGTCAGCCTCACCCCCAGTCATACAGCCTGGGAAATTATTAGAGGCTGTTACAGCACCTTCCTCCTTTCCCATCCTTGCATACTGTGGGGTTTTTTCCAAAGTAAAAAAAGGAGTGCAACAAAGATGGTACCTGCCTTGTACTGTAGGCACAGTTGCTGGAGCACAAGAAAGTGGAGGGCTGTTTGAAGGCTTAATCTGCCTGTACAGAACAGTTTACCATGGACAAAACTGCACAAAGAGAGAAATCATAGAAGGAAATCTACTCTATCCTCCCCACGGGATCCTCAAGGGGTAGGGCATGTGGGAATGGAGCTGAAAATGTGACGCTTGTGCAGTTGTTTGTAGCTAATCTCCTGGAGCTTGAGCCTGGCTCCTCTGGGCCAGCTGGTGAGTGGTAGGTTAGGGCTAGCCTGTGAATACAGCATAAATATACCTCCAGGGAACCCTCAGTCGGGTGAGCAAAATGACCATAATCCAATAATTCAGGTTAATTTACCTTCCACTGTTAAGTGTGTGTGTGTTGTTAGCACTGGAAACTGCTATTTATAATCCTTAAATTGAGTTGTCTTTATTCTTCTTCTGTGTAATTAATCCTGTGAGTCTTGTTTGAAGAAAAGAGATGATATTTAAAATGATTACTGAGACTATGGTGCCCAGTGCTTTTGGTGGATAGCTCTCCACCCTGGTATTTGGACCATGTCTAAATCTACTTAGTGGTTGTAAAGCAGTTGGGGGTGGGGGTTGACTCTGTTTTAAAAAGCTTTTCCCTATATTATAATCTTTTTCATATCATTTATCTATTCCTTTTTTCCCTCCTGATACTCCAGGATGATGAACTTTGAGAAATGCGCAAAAGGATCTAATCTGTCTTGCCCTCCCTTTTTCAGAGTTTGCACATTGGCAGAGGTGATCTAGTGAAAGATGTCCCTGCCCATGGCGGTGGGGTTGGAATGAGATGATCTTTTAAAGTCCCTTCCAACCCACATTGTTCTATGGTTCTGTGATTCTAGGTAGAAAATGCAACTTCACTGTTTGTCTTTTTCCCCCTTGATTGGGCATTTTAATATACTACCTTGGTGTATGTCTGCATTTATCACTTGTGAACGTAGGCATGGAGAGAGATCCTCTCTTTTTTTCCCTTTCCTCTTTTTTTTTATATTTTTTTGTTAACCATACCCTAGCACATCAGCAACAGGGTGTCTATGACCCTGATTCCTTTCTATTTCTCTGTGACAACAGCAAGTTTGAAAACTCTGATGTGCATGGGGCAATGCTGCATGAAAAGCAGACCAATGAAACGGGACTGATTTAACTGCATGTGGGGACTGGTGAGAACTTCTTTACATATGTACAAGCAGGCATCAACCTCTATTGCAATTGTGGGAATGTTCAGTACACCCTATTGTTAGTGGGATAGAAACAGATACAGTAACCACAACAGAAAGAAATTGCTTTCTGACTTTAGTTTTGAGGAGTTTACTCCATGTCTTGACCTGCTGATTTTGTGAAGTCAAGCTGTGTGCAGCACATACTGCTGGCACCTTTAGGCATTTCGTATGCATGTGGTGCAGTGTTACAGGCCCTGGCCTATTTTTCAGAGCCAATTTCTATATACTCAGCTGGCAATGAACAAAAAAATGTGCTTTTGGCAGAATGGATTTTGGCATAAGCATTCTGAAGCCCCAGAATTTCAACTCTTGGAGTTGTGACAAGAAATGTTTAATTAAACTGGCAGTTTAGACCAATAAATGTTTAAACTAATTTTAAAAGGAAAACTTAATTGCCATATAGAAGAGGTATAGATCTTGCATGTCTATTTCTTACTGAAGGAGCGCAGTTGTTTTCACAGCAGTCTTTGCTTGGAAGCAGTGGTGTGGAGCTCGAGATCAAAGGGGCAGAAAAGCTGAGTGATGGATAGGTCAGAGATACTGTGCTTCAGCTACTGCACATCTTACAATGTTATTTCAGAATAATTTTTGAATAAGAGGGTTTTTGTGTAGGGGAAATAGAAGGGTGCAGAGAAAGTTAGAGGCCAGATAGTTTTAAAGGCAAAATTTGGGGTTATCAGGTGTCTTCCACAGTACTTGAATATTATCTTAATAAGGAGATGAATTTAGAATAAAAAAGTTACCCCAGCTTCCTGAATATTATTAAAAATCTGTGGGCAATTCTCCTGAAGTATGGCCATCAGCCCTTTTTTCCCTAATTAGATGTATTGGCCAGATTTCAAGTTTAACAATTACAATTTGTGAAGAACTGCAAAGAGGAAACCATGGGAACTCAACAGCAAGAGGTCTGAGCAATCTGATGATACATAGCTTTTGTTTTGAAATGTTACCTACTGGCAGCTTCTCAATTGGTGGAATACATGTCCTTAAACTTAAAATTTATAGGGCACTCAAGATACGTTTATATTTACCTTATTGGCTGTAGAGTTTCCTCAGTGAGGTTCAATTGATCTGACATTCTCTAACTCTGGCATAAACCATTGTGTAGTGTTGCTTTGATTTGCAAGATAACTGTTGTACTCCTTTTTGGAGTCAATTGCATTTCAGCTGGGGGAAACAGCTCAGGATCAAGAGGCTTTGTAAGATCTTCATAAAAGTTTGAGATACTTGAGCAAGATAGTACACACAGCACTGGGATTTGTATTAATAAGATGATTTCACTTACATTGAGAAAAACTTTCTCATTATTGCCTTTAATAATACATTAGTTTGTGAGCTTGGTTTTACAAAAAACTCACCAGAGATGAGTCCAACCCCTTAGACTTTCAACTATGAAGTCACTGGCTTGAATCCCCACTTCAAACCCCAAACTATAGCTTGGCTCCAAAGCAACTCCAAAACAAAGACCTTGTTTTGTGATTTGTAAATCCCCATGTGAGCACTCTGATTTCATATCTGAGAGGTTTATTTTGGATTGCTCTGAACGGATTGAGAACTTTCCTGCTAAGCTGCAACAAGACATTTCCAAGTTGGTTCACCCTGCCCATACAGAAGTTTTAGGTGCTGGTAACTCTTGAATTTAGTTTGCTTTTTTGGGTCTTCCCCCCCCCCCCAAACCCTTCTGGGTAGATTGAGCTCCGATGAGTATTTGCTCATCTTTGAGGAAGACAGTAAAGTATTCAGAGTGACAGAAAATTCCCTTGCTATTCAAATGCATAGGCACTGAAATATACCTAGGAATCTGTTTAAAAGGTTAGAAGAGACTGTGTAAAATGTAAAAATGTGTTATTTTTGTGCACAGTCTTTATTCTAACCTGTGTTTAAAGGTGGGTGAAAGCAGCAAAAGCTTTTAGTTTTGGCAGGGTCAAGAGTTTTCTTAAAAATTATTGGCCAATGTGGACAGCTTTGCATTCCTCTGTGTTTTACCCTGGCCACCTCCTACTTCCACCTCTGCAGTGGGAAGACTATACTAAAATCAGGATTTCAGTTCATCTGATTTGTCTGTAAAATGTGCAAATCAGCTGCTAATTTTGAGTGTTATATTGATTCAACGATAAGAAGTAATTAAGCTAAAGGGCTAGAACAGGGTAAGCCAAATAAAAATGTTATTACTGGAAGTAGTTTTGGGAAGAACTGTTGCATCAGCAAAGGAATTGTAACCTGATAATGGCAGTCTGTGTTTTAAACCATTAACTGTAGAACAGTTACAAGGTCAAGGCAAAGTATTGAAATCCACATTTAAAATATATCTAATATCCTAAAAGACTGATTGGAAATAGGACAAGCCAAAGACTGACTGATTTATTATTGGCTTTGGCTTTTGTGTTGGTTTTTTTTTGTTTGTTCGTTTGTTTGTTTTGTTTTGTTTTACTTACCAGTTCCTGATAATAATCCAATAATAATCTTCTGAAAACAAGTATTTCCTGGTCGAAACCTCACATTACGTTAATAAAATGAGCCAGACAGTAAATAACTGGAAGCATCAGAGAGACTTTAAAATGCTGTTTAATCATTTCTAAACCTGTATCCCTTTCCCTTATTATTTTCTTCATATGTTTGTTTGGGTTTTTTTGGTTGTTTTGGGTTTTTTTTGTGGGGATGTAGGTTTTTTTTGTGGAGGGCAATGTTATTGTGTCCTGCTTGACTGTGGAAATAAAATTTAATTAGATTGTTAGGAAATCTAGAATTACTGTTATCGAACAACAGACAGGTAATTCTCATTCCTGTGTTGCAGTGGTATAGGCCATGGTCACTTGCAACTATCTAAAATATTTGGATTTTTTCGGAAATTTCTTGCTACTGTTAATATCTTAGTGAATTTTTCCATCAATTTCCTCACTTCTGTGTTTCCTAAATATCTCTTCAGTTATCTGACATCTGATCTCAGCAGCAAGTAAGCACTTTGGACAGATCATGGATAGAAGGTTGACAATAATCTCTCCTCATATTTTCACATAAAAGCTAAGGGTCAGGGTTGTTCCATTTCCTTTTATTGAGGGCATAAGAAAGTCTCATGGAGTAAGATCTTTTATTGTATTGCCTGGAAAATACTTGGCTTTACTGTTCATAAGCAAGCTATCTCCACACTGAGACACACATAGCCAAGAGAATGTATTCCTAAAGAAATATATTCATAAAGAAAAATCTTCATTTTGTAAGGATGGGGTCAGTTTTGGCTAGATGTCTTCCTGTAGCAGATCAGCCAAACTGTAGTTGGCCTCCACTGATACTCAGAAACAGCAATGATCTGGACCTGAAATCAAGTGGTGTGTAACGTGTTTTGAAATTATTTGCCTTCTCTGGGGACTTTGAAAGCAGTCATTAACATTACCAAATGTGCAGCCTTTTCCTCACAATTACATGCCCCTAATGATCAGTATATATCTTGAGCCAAAAACATCAGCATCAGTGGACACCAGAAAAGAAACTTATTACATACACCCATATTCTTGGCTATTGCAGGAAAATAATGATTGGAAAGAGAAGTTACTAAAGTAGTGTCTATTTTTTTACTACTACTACTACTGATGCTTATCACCATCGTAAGCACTTTGTAAGCCATATGGGGTAATTTATGGTGTTGTGTGCTTAACTCAACAAGGTTCATTATGCACAAAAGCTGGTTTGAGGTTTTTCTGCCTTCTTTGCTTTTCCTAAGACTAAGAGCTTATATACAGGTGAAATACTATGTAGGCAGTACAAATATGCTTTATCCTCTATTAAGATGATCTATTGTGTCCTAAACTTGAAGTTTTCTTCTGCAAGCCTTTAGTTTCATTTCAGCACAAAAATATGACTGTTTAGAGAAATCTACTTTTAACCTCAGCTTCTTTATTTGGTGGTTTAACCTTTCCCAAATCTGCAAAACAGAAATGACCATTGTGGGGTTGGAGACAATGTCCTGATTATGAAAGAAGAACTTGGGTGAGGTTTGGCAGCTAAGTCCAGAATGTGCACTCTTTTGTGGCCTTTGGGGATTTTTTTTTTCTTGGGCATATGGGAAGGAATAAGGTTCTGGAATGTGACTTACAAATCAGGCATTTTAATACAATATTAAAAAAACCATTTTACCTATGACTGTGTAAAAACTTGTCTTAAAGTTATGAGGATATTCAGATGACTAGATGAGTACTTCCTCAGGCTGTTGTATATCTAGCAAAGAAATTGATAACAAAATTAAATTAGATAATTCTGGAAAATAGATACCATTATGAAAGATGCAGGAAAATCTAGACATAAGCCAGGTTCAGGATTTACCATGGGAAAACAAACATTTTTGATTCAATATCCACAATTCACATTTCTACTAAAAACCTTCTGTGCACACCAGACTGCTTGAAAAGCGCTTCAGTGATTATTTATAAGCTAAACATTAGACTACTTTACTAAAATGATCTAAAAGTCTCTCAGTCTTACAAAATAATAAAGTTTGAAGTTCTGCTGACTTCCTCCTCTACCCAGCAAAACATATTGCTTTTTATTAAGACATATCTTCAAAGAAGAGTATTAGATTTGGAAGCTCCAAAATGGGTTTAGGCTGTGTCTTCGTCTGCTTGTTTCTAGATATTTAGCTCTCACTTAAATGACATAACTAGATGTATGAGGCATAATGACAATTGAGATTCAGCAATAAGACTCATTATGGTGCTAGATAAAATCTTTTATGGATGCTCTGCTGGAAATAATCTATTATGTAAGAATTAGGAAAATATATGGGGATATTACCTGTGTTTTTTGTTTATTTATGATGTGTGTACGCATATAAATTTTTCATGATGAATTCTTAGGAGTTTTATTATGTTTTGGAATGTGTATCACCACTTTTTGGTTTCTAAAATAGATGGTAGCATTTGAAAAGCTTTTTTCCACATGCACACATATCCTATCCATTAAGTGTTGTAAGCAGACACTTTATTTGTTCTAAAGATCAATAAGAGCCTGCTCAAGGAAACCAAATTGGTTGTTAACAGCAATGTGACTTTTGAAAAATGTATATGGTGGTACACATTTTGCCCATACTCAGAGAATGCTTCCTTCCTAAGTTATATTGTCACCATTACAGGTATTCACTGACTGCATACATTGCATGTGAAGGTGCATCTGTCACCTAGCAGGAGGCAGAAGGGGATGCACTCACTTGCTTTATGATGACGAAAATCATCCCTGAAGATTGCTTCTGCTCTTGAGGGAGGTGTCTGCTGAGAGTGCCCTTGCAGTACCATCTCTAGGCCTTCCAAACCTGGGGTAAACTTATATGGGAAATGGTAGCCTGTGAGACTGATGTTCATGTGGCACTGAATATCATGAGGTTCACGTGTTGGTGCGCAAGGCATATCTTGAGGTTCTCTTTCATACTCCTTTTCTGAATGTTTCACCTCTCTTGAACCAACTGCACTGGATTAACCTCATCCTTAGCCCCTTGTACTTGTGAAAAAAGGAAATTTCATGTTTCCTCCGATATTTAAAGAGGTGAAATCTATGTAGTCCTAATTTAAAGCTGCAGTGGTAAAATTTCATCTGAGTACAGATGCGTGGAGTTCTTATTGTAGGCTTGTACTCTACTTTAAGCTGGAAAATTTGAAGCAGAATTTTAAAAGAAGCAAAATACAGAAAGCTCTTGAGAAAATCTAAAGTAACGTTGGGTCAATCCTTTGCTTTATACGTCACACTCCTTTTTTAAGTTCTTTTTCTTAAAGCACAATAAAATTGTTTGTGCACACACATATAATACATACCAATGGCATTAATATGCAAAAAAAAAGAAATTTAGAGGAAAGGTTTGAGATGAAATGTTATTTAAAATAAGCATAAATTTTCAGTACAGTGCTGTACAATAAAATTACATTGTATGGAAGCCTTCAGTTACAGCTGAATTTTTAGAATAGCTTGGTCTTACTTTAAAATACAGATTGGGTTCCTTAAAATGTAATTAAGCTCATTTTAAAACATCAATTCATTTCAAGTATGGTCATTTTTCAGATGAAGTGTTGCCAGGATTCATTATAAACTCAACTTTAAGCCAAATATAATTGAGTCAAAAAATGGGCCCAGCTTGAAAATTGCCATATTTACTCAAGTTTAAAGGAAGTGTGTGAACCTGGAATGTTTTTTTGGATGAAACCTATCTTCTCAAAGTTAATACACTTAAAATACCTAAACAAATAAAAAACTCCAGCTACAACCTGTCCCCAAAAGTAAGTACTTAAATAACTGCAGTATTCTTCCTTTAAAATTTTACCTTAAAGTTAACACTGTCTGTTATTTCATGTTGGAGGGTACAGAGACTCAGTAGTTCTGATTATGTTCCTGATGTCTTCAGTTCAAGCTACATGATGTTTGAGATCAGTTATTTACTGTCTGCCACAGAACCATGCCAGTATATTTCTTGAATGGTGTTTGGCATTATGAATGCCACACTGCTGGGAGAACTGCAGTCAGCATGCTGCTTGTCAGCTACTGGAGAACACAGCCAAGCAGTACGGAAGAGTATTGAACCAGATCTACTTCAGTCTCCACTCCTTGAGAGATTGTTTTGTGATGACACATGGTTTTAGCTTAGTAAGTAATCTCCCCTTGCACTTTCCATAAAACCATAGCAAGTGAATTACTTTTTGCTGCAATAACCTAGTGCTGCATTGTAATTCAAGAAGGGTCTAAAAAGGTGTGATGCCAATATAGCTATATGTGTTGGCAATAAAGAAATTAATTTTTTTGTTTTAAAATTTTTAATGGAGAGGAAAGTTCAGCAAGAGCACATGTGTGCAGGTGAAGTTGAATCCATCCTTGCTGTAACAGAGGTTTTAATAAATTGTAACTGTATTGCCAGCAACCTTTTTGTGTGTATCTTTGTCTGTCCTTTGCTGGTTTAGATTAAAAACTCTTTTAGGCCAGGCTTGTCTTGATGAGAGCAGGGACCTTGCTACTGAGGTCTGTACTTTTCCTTTCAATCTATATACCTTACCTAAGATACTACTACCAATTAAAAACAACGGTTACAAAGGCAAGAACATAAACATGTTGGACAAGGCAGTGAGAAACATGGTCACAAAACAATAACTCTTTTTCAGAAATAGAGAGAGAATGAGGATACTTAACTCTACGGAGATTCTGGCTCTCAGGGCATGAGTCACACTGCTAGAACGTTATAGCCAATTCAAACAACTCATGTCCAATAGATGACAAAAATGAAAATGAGTCTCTCATCCAGAGACCAAACCCATGATTATTATTCATAAATTACCCAGGCCTGACCAATTAATCTACTTTAAGTGCTTTAAGATACTTGTGTGTTTTAGTAGTACAGGAAATAACAGAAGTGTTTGAAAAAGTATTTTGTTAATTTTAAGCAGAGGAAAACGCTCACAGAAAATCCTGTGAGGCAGTTGGTGCTTTAGGAAATACGTAAAAGTGGTTATGGAGGGCAGACACCAAATTGACTGCAATCTGAATTTGACAGATGATACAGCATCCTATAACCTGGATAGTTACTTCAGTTCTTTTGCAAACAATGCCTCAAATAATTCCCTGACAGTTTTCTTGAAAACTTTGCAGAGGTTCAGGCTCATCTTCTCTCTCCCACCCCATACCTTTTTTTTTTCCACTCTACGGAAAAGTGGAAAAGTAGAGCAAAATCAAACCAACACTGCAAGTGATCAGCTGACTGCCTTTTCTGAAGACAATTCAGTGCCATGTTTCTGTATTATGAGACCAATAACTCCAATAACTCACTGCCTGTACAGTGACATCCTAGGATATAAACCTAAACCCAAAGCCCACCTGGATTTCACAGTGTTATATTTTGCCACAGTGTTTGGGGGTTTTTTATGTGTCTGAGGATAAAACCACTCCTAAGGGTAGAACAGTGTTGTGGTTTAACACCAGCCTGAAACTAAGAACCACACTGCTGCATGCTCACTGTTGCAAACCACCGACCTCCAGTGGGGAGCAGAATTAGGGGAAAAATGGTAAAAGTTATGAATTGAGATAAGAACAGTTTAATATCTGGAACAAAGTAAACTATAATAATCATAATCATAATTGTAATGCTAATAATAATAGTTATTGTTGTAATTAAAAGGAGATAGAGGAAAGGAATAAAACCCAAGAGAAACAAGTGATACACAATACAATTGCTCACCACTCACTGATTGATTCCCCACCTTTCCCTAAGCAGCAATCTGTGGCTTCTGGCCAACTCCCTGCAGTTTATAAACTGAGCATGATGTTCTGTGGTATGGAATATCCCCTGGACCAGTTTGGGTCAGCTGTCCTGGCTGTGATCTCCCTCCCAAACTTCTTGTACACCTGCTCACTGGCATACCAAATCCAAAACACGGCTCTGTACCAACAACTTAGAAGAAAATCAACTCTCTCCCAGCCAAACACAGGCCAAACAGCACCATGTAATTTCAGCTGTACTGTTATCCACAGTATAGGGCCTTGAAACAGCTGAAGCTGATGCTACTTCCTCAGGCAGGAAGCCTATGCACACAAAGCTGTATTCAAAGATCCAAACTGCTTCCTTACAAATAGGAGGGACAGAGAATGGGGTAGGAAGCAGATGGTTAAACAACGCATCGGAAGTCAGTGACCTGCTCAGATGTGTGTGCTGCACCTAGGTGAGTCTCAGCGATCCCAAGTCTAAGTTAGTCTCCAGTTAGGGAAATGATTAAAACTCCCGTGCTTTGTAAGGGAATCAATGAGTAAGAAAGAAGCTGGTAGTTATTTGGCTGTGATAAACATTACAAGAAATATGAAAGGGAAGCTTGTAAACACATGTGGGCAGCCAAGAATAAAGGTACATCTAATGAAAAACAGGGTTGGTAAATATATGGGAACAAAACTACTTTAAAAATGTGTATCCAATTTGGTTTTGTCCTTGCATTCAGCTACTCACAAAGTGGATGACAAAGGACAGATTTTTCAGAGATGCTATGCCTGAGCTCTTGGAAACAAGAGGTTAATTGGGAGCAACTGCCTGTTCTCACCAGCAGCACACACATAAGTTATCCTTTCTTCTCTCCTGCTGCCCTGATGAGGGTCTCGATTGTTCCAGTGCACTCCCCTGTTCCAGGGTGCTCTCCTGTCTGTTGTGGTCATGACATGGAGGAGAGATTCGAAGTCCTGTTTCTTGCACAACTTTCCTGCTGCTTATGTTTGCAGGACTTTTTACTTTTTTTTTAATAGCATAAGTAGTTTCTACCTGACAGGAAAATAATTGTAGATTTTGTATTTTCTAAATTAGTAGAATCGGTGGTAGAAGCTAGGTCACTTTTGCTCCTGGAGATGTTAGTTATTTTGCAAAGGGACGTGTCCAATTCAAAACCTGACCCTGGTTTCCAAGCTGTTTGTGGTGGGGCCAGGTGCTTTGGTATTCTTCTAAGCAGTGACGATATGAACCTCCTTTGGGGCTCAATGCAAGGCTTTTAGGACTCTGAAAGAGGTTATTAAAGTTACAAATCTGGTGTTTACTTTTAAAAGTATTTTCGTAGTTAGTTTCTCACTTATCTGAATGCCCTGGACATTCATTTAAAGACAGGGTGACCCTTCACAAGAAGGGTTTTTTGTGAAAGTTTTCCCCTTTTAAAAATCCAATGGAATTCTGAGAAAAGGAGCATATAGAGTGGTAATGAGACAGACATAAAATAGGGCATTCCATCTCCATTACAGAATTCATCCATCTTTCCTGAGCCATCTGGTAGCTAAAGATAAATCAGTTTTGTCAGTGGAAAAGCAACAATATTTTTAAGCCCATGTTGGATATTTGCAGAAGTCTTCCTTCTGCCAAATGTTGCCTTTATATTACCAACAGAGAATTGTACAGAGCCATTTCATTTATACTTGTGAATTGGAGGTGAGAAATGCAGTCTGTCTGGCATGTAGAATTTCAGAAGAAAATTGGGTATGTTTGCCTAATACTTGTTTATGTAAAACAGAGCACTGATTCTTGGTCCTCTTTGAGCAGCATAGTATAGTTTACTTCAATGGAGCAATGTTGATTCACACCAGCTCAAGCGTTCACCCTTCACATTTAGCTTTTCAGTTCTTTTTTTCAATAACCGTGCCTGTTAATCCTAAATTAATATATTCAAGTCCTTCAGTGTAGTTTGGCTGGCTGATTTCCTAATCCAGTGCTTTATGTTTCACTTACAGTATTCAAATTTTACAGGGCGTGGAGGTTTTCTCTTTCAGAAAGTAATAGATTTCAGTAAGAGAAAGAGCATTTGAGTTCTAGAAAATAAGGTAGTGTTATGTCTCAGTCTTTTTGTATAGTTAAGCAAGCAACACTGAATGATGACTCAGAGTTTCCCTTAATTGTCTGTCATCTCTTCAAAATAATTTTGGATGGCAGACAACACCTGTTCTGGTTTTTAGACCTTTTAAGCATATTACAAATTCCAGAATGTTTCCCTTCTCCATTCAATAGCCTGTAATTTCCAGGTTAAAAGGAGAGTCTTTTTAATTTACCATGCCATTTCTTCTGCATGACACATCTGTTTTTACCTTCCTTTTTTTTTTTCTTTAAATACCGTGTTTTTATTCAGAACTTGTTTCTAGTATTTAATTCACATATCATAAAATGACTTAGGGTCCTTAACTACTGTTTGGTTTTTCCTTTTTTCTCCTACATTAATTCTGCTGGAATTTGGTGGGTGGAGGAGGTAAGCACACATACAGGTGCATGGAAGTTTTTCCTCCTTGTCTTTGCAATCCTTGAACATGAAATACACTTCTGGAGTGAATGACTGCATTCCTTGAATCTTTTCAAAGCCTTCTTTTGTAGACCCTCTTTAAACTGTAAACGTCACTAATTTTTAACAGCGCCCTGACAGATTACTTAATATACCCTCTTAACATGCCTGATGATACATTTGCACTAGACAGAATCTTTCCTAAGAACTCTTCTGTGCTTCTATATACTTTGAGACTTGGTATTCCTTCTGAGTGCAGAAAGCCCTACAGTTACGGTAACACGTCAACCATTATACATTTTGTGATCAGACAGTATAGTTAGGATGTACTGAGGAATTGTGGGTTTTTTAAACTTTTAATAATGTAGAATCTAAATGCTTCGGAGAGTAATCATCTGGGACCTTTTCTGATTACTGGAGTCTTGCGTATATTTATTGCAGATGCTCGTGAAGACCTAGACATATATTTTCCTAAACACATTTTTATTAGAAAGAGGAGCAGTGATACCTCAGTAGGTGTCTCTGAAAGCTGCTAATAATTTTCAGAAGTCAGAATTTGGCTTTGTGAATTGTTAGTCGGTATTAAATCTGGGAGTCTTTTGAATTATAGAATGGCTGGAGTTGAAAGGGACCATAAAGATCATCTAGTTCCAGCCCCTGGGACGAATGGTTATGCTAATCATGTAGCTGCCTGCTCCCTAACTGGCCTAGCAAGACTTTAGGAAGTACTTAGGGTAATGGGAGTGACTGAGAGACAGGTTGTAGATGAAGATTACTGAATATTTTTCAAAATATGGAATAACTTCCTTCTTATTCCTTTTCTCTGTCCAGATGTCAACTCTAGAAATTCCTAAGCTACCTGAGGACTCATGCATTCAAAGAAGAGTTATTAGAGCTCTACCCATAAATAAGTGTATCTGGCAAAGGAACTATGTGAAAGATCACTCTTGGGTCAAGAACTTTCTGAAGGAGTTTGGGGTGAGAAGATAGAATTCCAAGAGCAATTAGATGCTTAATACTGCCTAAGTGCCATTTTAGATGTCCAAATAAAAACACTGGCTTCCTCAAAATCTATAACCAGCTGCCTGCTAACCTCAAGTTTCTCAAATTCGTAATATGTGAGCTATCCCCAGTTTGACTTGGCAAGGCTGTGTTGTCAGGTATCAGTGCCATAGCCAAAGAAAGATTCAGATTCCTGTCCCTTAGCCTGTGCTCCCTAAGGACAAAAGCTGGTAGGTTCAAAGACAATGAAAGCAGATAGGTTAGTGGTTATGGCATGGGAAAGTGAGGAGAGCTGTGATGGAGGACTGTGTGGTTCATCTGACCATTGTGTAATGCCTGTTTGAGGTGAGCAGACTCCTAGGTCTGGGCAGGCTCAGCCAGCAGCCTCTGATGGTGGTACACTGGATAACGGGATCTGAATCCCGCAAGAAGGCAAGAAGGTGAGGTTGAGTTGCCGTTCAACAGGAACAGAGAGTTGAGTGCTCTGATGTCCCAGAGAAGGTGCCTGAGCACTGTCAGTGGGTGGGAGGCCTTGCCCAAGAGGTCTTTCAGGGATTGGTTAGTCATTCTCTTGTTGGGCACCCTATGAGCTTGTTTGTCCCTGAAGTAATGTGCTCCCTTTTTGCATATGATTTGACACCATTGTCTTACTATCAGCAGCAGTGGGGAGAAGCTAAAAATTGCTTGTCAGCACCCTGTCATGTAACTGTGATCACTGAAACACTCATAAATAATTATTATGGAGAATTGAAGTGACTATATGAGATTGGTATTGTCAGTGCAATTCTCCCAGTCACCTATGCTTTCTTGAAGATCCCATGGAGTATTGCTGGTTGAGGTGCATCACTGCTGTAACATTTTGCAACACAGCTGTAATTATTGTCAGTGTTCCTTGGAAAAGTATCTGTAGAGATCTTTGCATGTCTAAAAATGTCCAGAATACTGCAAATGGGAACTTTCTACCATATTCCTTAATCTGTTATGCTCTGTGTGTTAGTGATTAGGTATTAAATCAGTCTAGGAAAGATATGTCAGTCAAACTGATACCTGTTTTGTACTAGATTTCTTTTTATTTAACTAAACAAAAGAAAATAGTAGTGTGAAGGTTAAGAGTTGTAGTAATTGCTTAAACCTCAAAAACATGAGTTCAAGTTAAACTTTAAAGGAGGCTCCTTTAGCTTCAGGACAGAGAAAAGTTAGGCCAAATGTTAATCATACCTAACGGAGATTGACTCAGCTGTAAATAAAATAACTAATGTACTTTGATCCAAGCCAAAGTTTGCTGTAATGACTTAAATATGTGGGATCATGTCTTGCTGATATGTTCACAATAATTTAATTACAAGATGGCTAGGATATGCTACCATGAGTTGGCTACATAGAAATGTGTTCACATTTGAGCAGACAAGGCTGTAAATAAAAATGCTAATTCCTTCTGGGAGCTTTTTAAAATGCTTTAAAAAAAATAAATAAAATTTACTTCTTTTCTGAAGATTCATTTTGCTTGTCTGGAAAGAGTACAGTTCTCTGTAACTAAGGAACAGTTGACATACACAAGGAAACGTGGTATAATAATAAAGGAGAATACTCCTTCCCCCTCTGTCTGGGGAGAGCAGAAACCGAGAGAGCTGTTCAACTACTGTCATGGCAGGTTGTCTCACTCCCAGTATTTGTGTTGGGCGTCAGCAGAGGGTCAGGGAGTAAAATATCCATATCGCACTGCTCAAAACTCAGCTTATGTTGACAGTGGAGCCGAGCCTAGCTTCCAGGGGAGGGCATGCATGCCCTTCGAGGGATACCGAGGCAGACCAGGCTGATCTGGTCCATCCTCTCCAGTGCTGGGCAGCTGGCAGGGGTTGTGTGTCTCCCTGCCAGAGCGCCTGGTGCAGTGTTTCTGCAATGAGGCCAAGGTGGAGTATTTTTTAGGTTTTAATACCCTAGCTTTTAGGTGTGGGACAACATGAACCTGAAGTCACGCTAATGTAACTGCACTCATGAGTGCGCTCAGACATACATTACAGAGAGAGAGCTATCCACTATATAGAGAGATCAAATGTTGCCGTGGTGGTGTATAAACACAAACATGGTTATTTTAGCACGTGTTTGCAAGGTTGCATCACTTACATGTGGCAAAAAGCCCTGAATATGCTCCAGGGTTTATCCCCAGTAAATGGCCCTGAAGTCTTTGTAGCAGCACTTGCTGTCATCTATTACACAAACCCCACATTTGCATGAAATCAGCCAATTTAGTGCTTCTTTAAGATATCAGTAACACTACAGGTGTTACTTGTTAATGCTGTGTGTTGTTGCTGGTTTTTTCCCCAACATCCTTTCTCTTTCTGTGATTTTGTAACTTTCTGTGAAAAATTCCTAGTGAACTGTTATTTATTCAGAATATGTGCTGCAACAAAATCAGGCTTTTTTTTCTTTTTTTGTGAGAAAATGTTGACATTTGCCAATATGGAAATTCTTTGCCATGTGGAAAAAATATAAAGAAAATACCTAAGCTTTGGTAAGTTCAAACTAAATAGTTGTATTTTTGATTTTTTGAGCTGAACAGTGGCATTTCTTCCTTCCTGCCAAATGTTGTAAAAGTTCCTTTAGCAACTTGAATTTCAGCCTGAATTATTAAACATTGGCAATCAAAAATAGAATCAGTCTTCCACTTTTGCAAACTTTGTGAACATCGCTTCATATTAAATATTTTTAGTATGTTGTAGACTAAGAAAAGGTCTGAATTTGTCTGACTGGAAAATAGCTTAGGCTACTGACTCTGTACTGAATACACATATGTTTTATACCAGGAGGATATATGTGTAAGATTGGGTTTTTTCATTTGTTTAAACTATATTCCAGTGTTTTAGTTAGGATGCTGGAGTATAACATCAAATACACATTTCTCCCTTCATTAATAGTTAAGCACTTTTTGAATTCTAATAATCCTACAGAATTCACAGAAATATGATTTTTTTCTGACACTTCACTCTGTTATACACTAAGTAACACATGATGTTGGAATCTGAATTGCTTCTTTGTAAAATATATAGTTCTACTTTAGTCTTAACAGACAAGGAGCAAAGTATTATGTATAATATTATGCAAAATCTTTCCTTTCCCAATGTGCAAAATATGCTGTGCTGGAACTGTTGAAGGACAAGTGTTTGGTTATAAGGCTGAATTTAGATGACAAAATGGATTTTATTTACTGTTACCTCTCAGCATACAAGTAAGACTATTACTGTACTGTGAGCTAAGAAAAGATTGTCTACTTTACATCTATTTATGTGACCACTGTATGTTGTGTTCTTTTGTATGGACCCATCAACTGTGTATATACATACATACTGCTAAATTGAATATGTCCATTCTTGTCTCCCTAAAAATTTTAAAAGAAAGCTTTTTTTCTTATTTCATAACAATATTTTTGAGGTTGTTCAAAAGTAAAACCAATCTATATACAAGTGAATGTGTTGTATATTTAAATTTCTTTCATATTGGAAAAGTTCTCATTCTCTCCTTATAAAAATTGTATTTATATATTTCAGGAAAAAAAATATTTTTCTCAGTATATTTATAACAATAATAGTGATAATGAGATTATGCTAACTGCAGATTAGGCACTACACTGTTTCAGTGATGTCAGTGACTTCGAGGACATTCAGAAATTACATAGCCAAATAAGAGTTTTCTTCTTGTCTTCCACACTTGAATCTCCACGTATGACAGATAAAAAATAATTCTTTGATTGTTTTTTCTTGGAATTGCAGAGATAGGAGAGATATGTATTATGTGCACCCAAGCTTAGGCTGCCAGGGACTTTTGAAGACTGAAACCTCTAGTGCCCTTCAACATTCAACAAAGGGCACAAAATGCAGGATTACGGGGACCTTTTGGACATTTGGCAGCTTTGAACTGATATTTTATGGTGTCATAATATCTCTGACTCATATATATATATATATATAACCTTCTGGCTGATTAAAAACACTTAAGTTGTCTTTAAAGGTATACTTAGCTTCTCTTCCTGCATAATCTTGGAGAATGGTAGAGATACATTTTCTGGTCATTTCTCCAAAGCAAGACTTGTAACTCACACTCCATGACAAAGAACTGAAACTAGTTTTACTATTTGTAAAAAGCACAGGAATACCTTCATCCTTCGTATCCTCCATAATCTCCACACTTTATACCTTTCAATATTCCTTTTGTTGGTTTGGGAGTTTTGTTTGTTTGTTTGTTTTGTTGTTGCTGTTTTGTCTGCAAAGGCAACATCATTAACCATCTAAAAATCCTGGCCATGAAAACAGCAAGCTACTCTGTTGCACTTCCTTTCTTTGCTGAATGCTGAAACTACACCCTGTGAAGCATGGCAGTACATATATTCCAATCCATCATCTTACGTACCATTTCCAGTTGCACACTTAGGTTTCCTACCACAGGGAAAAGTATTTAAAATTGCTCCAGCAGCAACCCTTTCTAAAAAGCATCTAAAAAAGAAGTGTAGATAGCACAGTCCTCCATTCCAGTCCCTAGTGCCTCTTGCGAGAGTTGTCTGAGGTTGTTGTCCCATCAGCCCTACTGTTGTCCAGTGAATGATTCCAAATTCTTCTACCAGAAAGGCAGATGTGTGAGAAATCCCAGCTGAATTGCAGCGATGTCTCATATACCACTGCAGAGGCCTCTTGGATCCTGAGACGCTGCTTGGACAACAATTGAACTACATGTGTGCAGAGCACAGATGCCAAGTTCAGCTTCAGTGTTGAAGCAGTTTTACTACTTTTGGCTGCTGGATTCCCATAATTTTTGCTGTACGTGAAAGAATGAAACTACTGATCCTTTTATGTCTACCCCAGAGGACAAAATGCCAGATATAGAAGATCTAGTTGGACGTGAGCATTACTTAGCTGATGTCTTGCAGTGAATGCTTGGTAATTGGTTATTTTTAATGAAGAAATATAACTATTTTGAAAAACCTTGATAAAATCCCACAGGGCTATAGAAAAGAACTCAAGTATTTATCTTAAGAGACTTCGTGTACTTTCCTTTGGGTAGTTTTCGGTGTGTGTATGAAATAAACTGGTCTATGAGAAACTTGATTCATTGTTAGGCCTGTGGTCTCACTATAGGTTCCAGGCATTAGAATGGATAAATTGTGTTTTGACACAATTCGTTTATTCAGAAGTAACTAGATAAAGCTTACAGTCTTTGGAAGTGTCTAATGTGACAACAGAATTTTGAAGGGTATTTCCTGTAGTGAAAATTGTTGGAATTTCAAAATGAATATTACATGTTTAAAAGGGCATACATCTGGTAACCTTTATACATTCAGCTGCATCTCTGAGGGAAAAAAAAAAAGGTGATCCCTTTAGTCGGTGAATGCACTGGTTGCCTTTTACCCCACTTGTGTTCTTGTGGGACAAGTGCATATCAAGGTAAAGTTTAAAAGAAAAATAATCACACATAAACCAGTGGTCATTGAGCTGACATTGGCTCTTAGGAATGCAGTTGAAGGCTTGTGATACAGGCATCTGTGGAATCATTAGTTCAGAGCCTCAGCAGATGTTGAGAAAATAGATGTGAACATAAAGGAATAAAATGGAGAATGAAATGGAGCACTGTACTGCTGTATAAAGCCATAATGTGTCTGTATTTTGTAGTGGTAGTGCCACCCTACCCTAAAGGTGTGATGGAGCTCTAGCTGAGAAAAGATGCAAGTGGAAGACTGAATGATTGAGAGGTACAAAATGATGAGTGATGAGGAAAGGATGGATAGTGATAATTATTCTTTTTCTCGTAATGTGAGAACTGGGACCAATCAAAAAGATGTTGTTGGTACAGTGAGCCATTGACCTGTGGCAATACACATATGTATGCTGAAAATTCACATGGCTGAGAATAGTGCTGGGAAATTTCACAAAGGAGAAATTTACCAAATAGATCTGGTTCCAGCAATCTGAAAAAGATTAGAGACTTGGAGGGAGTATTAATCTTCTTGTTTGCTTCCCCTAGACAACTGTTTACGGCTGCTACTGATTACTGGTGAGAATGGTCTTTTGGTTTGTACAAGTGTAGATACAGACATTCTTAGCTTCTTTTATGTTCACAGTTTCTAGTATTTTAACAGTGTGCTGTAGGCTAATGGATACTCCACATTATTAGTCAGTTCCACTGTTGGTTTGTTGGTTTTTTTCCTGTTGACATGTCAGTCTTTTTAGTTTCCTTCTCATGAGCTTTCATGTCCTCAGAAATTGTTTTTTTTTCCACCTGCTTAAAAATAATTCTGAAAATTCAAAGGGAAATGTTCTCCCTTCTAGTCTTGGGCTTGTAAAATTGAGATAATTTAAAAAGTCAGTAAATTTATTCCTGCAAGATTTGTGTTTTAATGCACAACCCTTTATCTTTCCTTTCCTTCATAGTATCAACTATTCATATTTTTCACAAAAGCAGTTTAAGATTTCAGAATGTTGTTACCTGGTATGGATTTTATCTTTTAGCCTTTAAATGTGTGAACTGTTGCCACCAAATGCCTGGCCCCCAGTAGCAACCATCCCAGGAAGGAAGAGAATCACTGTTCATTTATTATCCAACTGTACACTTAGCTGAAAGACAGCTTCCTAGCATGTGCTTGGCTTACTATAATGTTACCCACCTTTTTCCATTATGTGAAACATAGTAGTTGGGTGAAAAATTAACTGTTTGATTCTCTCTGGAGTTATTGTCCAAAAAATGTAATAGGTATTTTCATACTGAAATGTGATGGTTCATCTATGGTTTTGACCTGTAAGCTTATCAGGGAAACTTTATAGTAAACATTTTGGAGTTGAATATAATGGATTATTTGTGCAAAATTCCTTTGTCTGATTTACCTAGAACATGATAGGCAATATTAAAGCTATGATTTTACATACAGAAAGATTAAGAAGAGAGAACTGTTGTGTATGCGTACATGGAGTTGATATAATAGTGAAAATACAGATGTAGTTGATGTTCTCTGATTGGTTTGCAGGATGTTCCAATGAATGGCTTTTGCATACCATTTGAAAGAAAACACTGGAGATGTCTTTAGATGTTCGGCATTTCACAGAGTACCACTCTTCCTTAGTGTAAACCTTTCATGAAACATTGAAAAATGCTGTGATTTCTTCTCCTGAAGAAATCTAGTGTTTCTGTAAGCATAGGTGAGTTCCTTTTGGTCCAAATTTTATGTATCTTTGTAGACTACTGTCATGTTTTAACCCTGGTAGTCAGCTGGGCCCAACACAGCCATTCACTCTCTTCCCCATAGTGGCATGGGGGAGAAAGAAGAGTAAAAGTGAGAAAACTTCTGGGTTGAGAAAAAGACAGTTTCAAAGGTAAAGCAAAAGCTACACACACAGGCAAAGCAAAACAAAGTATTCATTCACCACTTCCCATGGCCAGGCAGGTGTTCAGTCACCTTCAGGAAAGCAAGGCTCCATCACATGTAACTGTGACGTGAGCAGAAACACCATAACTCCAAACATCCTCTCTTCCTTTTCCCCCAGCTCCATATGCTGAGCATGACACCATATGGTATGGAATGTCCCTTTGGTTAGTTGGGGTCAGCTGTCACAGCTGTGTCACCTCCCAACTCCTTGTGAACTCCCAGTCTCCTCGCTGGTGGGGTGGGATTAGAAGTAGAAAAGCCTTGACTCTGTGTAAGCACTGCTCAGCGATATTGAAAACATCCTTGTGTTATCTACACTGTTTTCATCACAAATACAAAACCTGTGCCATCTACTATGAAGAAAACTGACTATCCCAGCCAAAAGCAGTACATCTAGATCCATTTGATCACACACATAATATGAGTACTAGGCAGAATGTAACAAAAAAAATTAATTCTGTCATCATTATGGGAGAAAAAAGTATTTTTGTTCTGAACCCGTTGCAACTGGACTGGAAGACAAATCAAAAGTTACCATCAGCCAAAACTGGTATGTCCCAAGATGACATATCCTCCATTCCCATGACAGATTATTTCCTTTAAATCCTTTGACAGACGTTTGTTCTTCTGAAATACTTGCCAGAAGTTTATTGAAAACTAAGTTTCCTGCATCATCTAAAATATCTTTCTAAAATTTCCTCTGGTTTCCATTAAGATTTCAAAGATCCGATGGGCATGACCATTTTCTGTGGTAACTACCTGGACACCTCAGCATACGGTTCTTACCTGACTGTCTGATTCTCATCTGTGTTATAGTTTTTACCAATTTGCCAAGCATGGAAGTCAAATTGTTCTTCTTTTACATCCTATAACCTATTTCTCTACAGAATTTTACAGAATATGCAACATAGACTCTTGGGAAGTTGGTATCTTAATTTCCTTAGAAAACCACCTGATTTCAGTGAAAGGATACTACTAATGTTTATAGAAAGCTCTCTGATCCTCTTCCATCTGCCCTCTGGAACATGTGTTTTGAAAGTGATATTATTTTTTTCAGAGAGAAGTATGACCATGTGGCATATAGGTATCACAGTATGTTCTTCAAACACCATGAAACTTCTAGAACAAAATTATTTCCACAAGTAATTTGCTTTTCCATCTTGTCTTTCTACTTCCCTTAAGCACTTCTGGTAAAGGGAGGGAATGAAACTATGCCCTTGCATATCTTACTTCAGCTCTATGTTGGCAGGAGGGCTTAACATTTTTGAAATGCAAAGTTGAAGTTGAAATGCTAATGCATTTTGGCTCAGGGGCTCTTGAACTGGGTCATGAGCTGCTTTATGTTGTGCTAGTGATACTGGTGCAAACTCTTTGAAAAGGGGTAAAACTCTTCGCAGCACCTGTGTCTGAGCTGAAGCAGCCTCTAGAACTTCTGGGAAAAGTTTTGCCAAAGGTAGAAATTCATACCCCAGCTTCCACTGCAAGTTCAGTACACGTACTTATGCACACTTACTCCCTTGTGAAAACATCGTGGTGCAGGGTTTGGTTTTGCCATAGCTGTATTAGTCCTATTTACATAGGCTTCTAGCCTTCCTCTTTCGCTCTGCCCTGCATCACATTTGTTTACTGCTTATGAACACGTGGGTAAGTATTCAAGGGAGAAAATTATTCACCTCCTAGTAAGTAAAGATTTTTTGAAAATGTGGTTCATCACTAACAGACGACCTGCTGTCATCTCCCATTACTTGGGAGTTTCTTGAACTCTCTGTTATTGAAGGAATTTAGTACTGGATAGTTACCTACTCTTTATGACTGTGACAGAAATGAAGAAAGTAAGTTGCAAGCACTGCTTCTAACAGACAATAATGGCTGAATTAATTTGAATTCAAAATAAATATTATCTTTTAGTGACAAACATGGAGAACCTGTCTCCTCAAGGGAAGTAAATGTAACTCTGTATTAACAGCCTCAAACCCTCTTGTAAAAGAGCAGTTCTGGCTTAAAATTGCTCAGTATTCATATGCACTAGTATCTGAGATGATGTTTATTTCCTGTGTTTAACTTGGTACAGCCACCTGTCAAATTATGAAGCAGACATCAAGTAGCTGTTATTTGCTTTGAAAGCTTATGAGTATTATCTGGAAAAGAAGTGAGCAGTTGAGTTCTGAGTCTTGTCTGACAAAATATTTTGTTAACAAAATGGGTAAATTGCCTGTGTAAACTTGAAAGTCAGAGATTATGACTAGCTTGAACGATGGCATTGTCTATTGATGCAGAGGATATAGTTCAGTTTTAGTAGTATTCTGGGCATGAAAACTTCTAGGAAAAACAGGAAATCCTGCAAGAAGCTGGAGTAAGGAGATATTTTTTAAGCTATGCAGCACTTTCTATGTTTTCATTTCTAAATAATTTTTTTTTAATTACACATAGAATTTTTCACTGTGTTTACCCAAGTCTGGTTGGCACTCCTGAAAAGTAAGTGTCTATCTCTAGACTGGCTTTTTTTCCTTCCTAGAGTGCTGTAGTATTTTAAAAAGAGAGAGAAGCAGAAAGAGAAATATAAGGAAATAAATAAGTGTATAAAAGAGTATAAATGAATGTGCATTTTTTTGTGCAGTTACAAGCCTGGAACAATGTATCTTACTCTGCTTTTAAAAGTAATGTAAAATTTTCAGGTAATGACATATTTTGTGACAAACTGTTACAAATTCTCACTGGTCTATCATCTGAGAGATAATATAATTTGAAATGCAAAGGAATACATTTTAGTACAAAGAGTTGCTTGAAATTAAGGAATTATGGCTTTTTTGTAAATGTTTTAGAAAGTTTTTCTATTGGTCACAGTTGTGGATTGTGACATTTGACTACTACACATGGGAATAGGTGACATTCAGGAAAACATGGACAAAATTTCAAATATTGGGAAATTTTTCTCGAAATTCTGAATCTAAAACTGATATGTTCTGGCTTTCACTGTGACTCCTTAAGCACAGAAATTTAAACACAACTAAAAATAATTGCACGAAGTCTTGAGCTGTTGTTTGTGGATACACATTTTCAGGTTTGGGCCTTGGTAGGTACAGAACAGACCATGGAGTTAGTAATTGCTCTCTATTTTTGTCTTGCTGCTGGAAATCCAGTGAGTAAACCAAGAGGTTTTGTATTTTTGCAGTGATGATGCCTGTCCACTTTTAAGGCTTTAGTAAGCTCAGATCCTCTGAATAGAAGATGATTTTGGAATACAAGATACTCTTTGGGGGGAAAAATATTAATGCATTTTGTATTAAACTAAATATAGATGTACTGATAAATATGCTTACTGTGCAGCAGAAGGGTGGCAGCACTTTCAATAGCACTATTTTAACCATTAAAATAATTCCTGGCAGTATGATTTAAACATCATCTTTTTTTGAGTCTACTTAAGATGTTCATGTAAGATTTAGTGAATAGGAGCTGATATGCAGTTACTTTACTTGGTGGATCAATGCCTTGACATTGCACAATATACAGTGTACAAGGCACACCATTATCAAATTTTATTCTTAGAATACTCCTTACAAATAATTGCCTTCCTCTATCCCTTGTTCATAGCTTTGTCCCATTATGTTTTGGCACTCAAGAGGCCAAACCTCTAAGCATAGCTATGCTGTGCACATAGAACTATGGATATTTTACATCTAGGAAAGGTTGTTTAATAATACGTATAACTGGCACTAGCAGATATTTAGCATTGTTCTTACAGAACCTGAAACTGGAGGGCACTCTCTCTCTGTGCCTCCAAAAGTGCATGGGGAAGAGAAGCATCGAAAACAATTAGATTATGCCTACCCTCCCCATGTGGACATAATTACACATTGCATCTGTAAGGAGAAAAAGAGAAAATTAGCCTCTGCAGAGCATTGATTTGAACAATGCATGGTGTAGAGGTATCTGAAGAGATTTGACTTCTGCTGATTTGCAGGCTGTGTGCTTTAAGATTGGTCACATCAAGTATTAATACCCTAGCAGTGAAGAAGTAAGCCTTATTTTATGAACCTTTTATGCATCACTGAAAGCTCTTCAGTCCCTGTGCATATGCTCAAAGATATGCATGTGTTTAAGTGCTTTCTTGGACAGAGCTAAATTGCTTTGTGCCTTTCTGACGTAACCCTGTAGTCGTCTGGAAATCTCAACTGAATTTAGAACTCATTTTAGTCCTTTCTTCATCTTCCCTGGTCATCAGGACGTGTCCTGCTGAGTTAAGTGTCCATTAGTGTACAATAGTACTGATGAATTCAGGAAAGGGGACTGGCCCGTATTCTTCAGTGTTGCTGAATGCCCACACTGAAATACAAAGTTTTCCTGTCAAATGGAAGAGGGACATATCAGTGTTTATTTCATGCTTATAAACTTTCCATTGAGTATATGTCTAAGTGTGTGAATCTACATTTAACACTTGTGGCCAAAGTAGTGGCTGATGTTCAAAGTGGACTCAGTAATGATATTTTTCTGATTATCGGCTGGAACCAACTCTATCACCTCTGAACTTTTGACTAAAACCAGTTTCAAATTGGAACTCTTTTCTTGCATTTATGTCAGTAGGTTATGTCAATTAATGTTAGGTGTGATATCTTGAGGCACTTAAAACAGAGCTGACCAAAGGTAGGATTTCTTTTATATGGGAAATTATGTTTCCTTTTTTTTTCTTTCTTTGCAGATCAGATGACCCCCAAACTTCCAGATTTTTACAAAGGATGTGTATTTTTAATTAATTTTTTTCTTAACTTCCCATCCCAAGGTGCCCCAAGCTACAGTATAGGTTATGTTGACAGACTCTTATTTGGAACCATGGAGCAAGAGATTAAGGTCTCTGGACCCTGATGGAATGTCAGGAAGTTAAGATTTTAAAATTCTAGCTAAAACAAATTCTCTGGGACTGACTCATTCTGTGCTGCAGAAGTTTATTGCAACCAAGCCTTGCTCGCAGAGCTCTTTACTTTTATGTTTGTCACTTACTGATGAAGAGGTTTATTAAAAAAAAAAAAATCCTCAATGACTGTAATAGAGTATCTTCATTAAATGAAGTGTCACTAGTTCAGGAGATAAATGCACATTAATATTTATCACTCACTGTATGCTATCAAAGGTTATGTGAAAAATGAATTGTGCTTTGGTATTTCATCTACTGTGATCTGAATAAAAAGTGATGTGTAAAAAAATTCCCAAGCATAACTATTGAAGAAGAGCCTTGCAACTGTTTAGAGTACAGTATTAGGCTAAAAGAGATGTTAGAATTGTCCCAAAACCAACTTATGTCAGAAAATACAACCTTAAGGTTACATTTTAAAAAAATTCCTGTGCAAAGTAATAAAAGCTTTGAATAATACATCCAAAAACTTAAATCTTTAGGTGAAGTCATTCAGCATACATATGATGGTGATGATGGAATTACACTGTTGGAATACTAAGCAGTCTTCAGTTAATTTTTAGAAATTATTTTCCTCCTCAAGTTTCCCTTCCCTGATATCATTATGATATACAGAATGGATACTGACCCTTTGAATTTATCACCTTTGCATATAGATGCTTGGTACTACTTATTAAAAAATCAGGATAAATGGTTAGCAGTATTATTAACTTTGTTGGAGACAAAGTTAATTTAATTATGCATCATAAATAGATCCAAATGAGAAAAAAAGTAGTGTGGAATGAAAATGCACCTTACAAGCAACTGAAGATTTGGTATGGTGTGATTTTTGTAATAGACCAAGGCTCATGGTCAGATTATATTGTAAGAGCTCATATATGTGATTTTAAAGCAGGTCTCAGTGGCAATTGGCCATTCAGTTATTCCATGTCCTGTTAGCACATCTTTTTGGTAAAAGCTCTGAGGAAGTTCCAAGTGCACAAAAAAATTAAATTCTGTCATACTCTTGCTGTTTTAGGGAAAGGAGTAGCAGAAAAGATCACAGGACTGCTTGTCCAATCATGAATGTACTGTTTTTCATCGTTTCCTCATTGATGGAAGTGATGTGAGCAGCAGGCTCCACCTTTGTGTACAATCATGATGTAGGCAGTCAAGAGGTGATGTGTGTGTTGGAGACAGAAGTCCTACAAGAACACATTAAAATAGGTAGTGGTACTGACGTTTCATGCCTGTGGCTGGGGGGTACATGCCATTACTAATCTGGCTCTTGGCTGGATTACCTTTGAAAAATAAGAAATGGGTTCCTCTGCCACATGTGAAAAGCTTTTGGCCCTCTTGAGACCAGTTTAATGTTGCACCTGAGCTGAAGAGAAAGAGGGTAATGAAGCATTTGCATCCTGTCTCGCTTTCTGCAGACTTGATCAGAGGGGAGAAAGCCCTTTGCCAGGAGTTTTCTGAAGGGACAAAGAGAGTGGAGCAACCTCCTTGTGTGTTTCTGAGACATGAGTACATTTCTAAAGCCACATGCCTGGTTTTGGTCCCACTGGTGCCATTAGGAATGACACCTGAAATGGCACCTGAAAGCAAAACCACTTTTCTTAGTCCTTCGGGCCAGTTCTGAGACAAATCTGCTCTGTCTTTTCCATCCTCCACGTTTTGCTGAAGCTAGTGGTGGAGTAAAATCAGAACCAAGCGTTCAAGCTACAAACTGAGGTGTTTTGCCATTAGATTTTTCTTATTTTAGTCTTAATGGGCATAGACAAGTCTATACATCTAAGACAGAAATTAAGGAATCAGTAAATTGTGACTTTTGATGTTGGCTGGGGCAATCATCTCTTGCACATCTTTTCTGTCCGCACAGGTTTCTGAACAATATGTATTTCCTTCTCTATGTGACAGTCAGCTTCCATTCATGTCCCCAGGGACTTTCATGTTAGGGCAACTGAACAGTTAAGGTATGTTTTAGCAAGTAAATTGTAACATTGTGAGTTAAAATTTTGTAAGTTACAAAAAGAATTTAACATTGTGACTGAATTAGAATAAATACAAATTAAAGAAGGATGACAAAAATCTTTCTTCCTCATCATAAGAAGCTCTGTTGTTTTTCAGGAGTTTAATTTTAGCTGTCTCTTTTCTCACTCTCTCGGTTCTGTATGCATACAGGTAATTTTTAATTTGTGTCATTTAGAACTAAGTTTACAGAAGAAAAAGAAAAATGTAAGTAAAAATATAGTCTTTTATCCAAACCCTGAAACTCATCTCTTATCCAGATCAGTCACTTCTTCCTTGGCATAAATTATGTATCCAGTTCACCGAATTCCCATTTCTCCCAGGTTGCTGATAACTCTCCAAAACTTAGTATTTCTTACTTTTCTTCAGATACTTTATGTGTCTACTTTCTGCTGGCACAGATGAATGTGGGGCAGGTAAAGGGCTCTTGGTCAGTAGGATCTGGTGGTGATCTTGTCCCACTGATAGCCATGAAGAGAATAGCCCTTGTAGAATGCTGTAAACTGCACTGAACATAACTAGCTGCCTTCCAGCTGTGTGTTTACCCTACCATATTTACCAGTAAACTGAGAGACTGTTTATTATGATGAGTATTTATAGTCTTTTAAAATTTTCCCTACTTTATGGAGATCTTTCTTCAACATTTCAGTATTTCAAGAAATACATTTTCAGCATTTCCTACATTTCTTAAAAGGAGTACAATCGCAAAAGTTAAGGCTTTTTTAAAGAAATGCTTTGTTCAATATAAATTCAAATGTGTTTGTTTTCAAATTTAAAAAAAATAAGTCTAAAACTGAAATATATTTTGGGGAGGTATGACAATTGAAATACTGAAAGATGTACCCAAGGTTTTCAGAAGTTTTATTTCTTTATGTGGAAACATGAAGTTTGGGAATTGAATGTGCATTGACTAACTGTATTGCAGTTTTTCTCCTTTGAACATTGACTCAGGGAATTCTATCAAAAAATTCAAATCCACTTCTGTATGAAAAATTCAGTACTTTATATCTATCAAATTGTTAACTCCTGAGCACTGAGGAGAGTTTGTGACTCAGAACTTCATAAATCACCAAACTGACTTTAAGATCTGTACATTTTTGACACAGATGTTAAGACCATGAAATTTGTGTTCTCAAACTGTTTGTCCTCAGCTTTGAGATAGGTAGTTTTTTAGTTCACTTGTGTTCTGAACGTACATCTCTTGTAATACCATGAG
The DNA here is from genome assembly GCF_001715985.3 of Manacus vitellinus. Classification (NCBI taxonomy): domain Eukaryota; kingdom Metazoa; phylum Chordata; class Aves; order Passeriformes; family Pipridae; genus Manacus; species Manacus vitellinus. The sequence continues at coordinate 51,993,951 of NW_021939396.1, read as the reverse complement.
CATGGGATCTAGTAATGAAGGAACAAACCATCAAATATTGAAATTTGCAAAAAATCGTAAAATATAGCAGTCCTTGGATTGCATTAGATATGACATCACATCTGACATATTATTTAATAGCATGTAGTTTGTCATATATTCATTCTTCTAATATTTTTGATAATATGACCTGTTTAGTTATTTATGCTTTTACAGGACTTAGAAATTGTCCTAATCCAGGACACTAAGCCAGCTTCTGCAGAAAAAGAACAAAAAATGACCCAAAGAATTTAATATCCAGTCTTTTTAGTGTAATGCTCTGCCACCCACGTTACCTTCTTTCTGTGTGGACTCTGTGACTAGTGAATAGGTCATACAAGGCACATATCTACTGAATGTATCTTCCTTTTCAGATTGCGGAAATTCATGGATTCATTCTTACCATTTTTAATTTTGTTTGATCTGTTTACTCTATTAAAAAAGGGAAGTTTATTAAAGGTATTTGGTATTCAAAATTTGCAGTCAAGATAGTGATCATATAATAAAAGTTTTGAGTCTGATGGAATGAGATAGTCTACAACTTTCTGAAATTGTTGAATTGTGTTTATCTGATTCTTTGCTTTATAAACTACCCTTCAGGCCATTGAAGACATGCTTGAACTATAACAAATATAAAGCAAGAAGCTGATTTATTGGCTAGATACAGAATGTGAACCATCATGTTCTTTCTAGTAGTTGCTCATATCAGACACTTGCAAAATAAGTATGAAGAAAGCAGGCTTCATTTAGAGTGGACATTTCACAGGTATACTCTGCTAGTTTTGCCACCCAAAACCATAGCTTTACTTATAGCCTTGGGTAAGAATTCCAACACTGCTGTTTTTTAATCCATAAATTAAAAAATTACCCTTCAATGTACGAAGCAGGTGCTGTAAAATCTAGTATAAAATACTTTGGAGATAGACTTTTTACTGCAGATAGGTTAGGTAGGGTGATATTTAATGTTGTCTTTTATCAGGAATTTAACTTTGTCTTGAAGATGCATATTTCCTGACATACTAATAATTTATTTATTCATACCTTGCAAGTTTGGCTGCCTGTGATTAAGCTGAGTGTTTCCTAGAGGATTTATAAGGCATTTCTAAATCTTCATCAAACATTTTCTATTAGCTTTTGAATATATATCCAACAAATCATAGAGAAACTATGACCAAATGTGGCTGGCACAGGATTCTTTAGTGTATACTGAAATTTATTTTCAAAACTTCTAAAGGAAGATAAAGAGGGCAATCGGCACAAAGCAAAGCATTCAGTGAAAATATGTCTATACTCCTGAGCCAAACTGAGGTTTTTGTGTTGTTAATCCCCCTCCCATGTAATTTGTTTTGTAAAGTGTAATTAGATTAACAGGTTTTATTTTCTCAAAAGTAGAAGTATCATTCATATTTTGTCTTCGTACCAGGTAATGTGGTGATAAACATTATGATGTTGTTAATATTATTGATCTAAAATTGCTGTCTGGACACTTGAGAAACTTCCTTTTTTTAATTAAAAAAAAAAAACCACAAAATATTGGTAACAGCAGTCATTGCTGTTTGTGATTAAAGTGTACTCAAAGACACTATTGGTAATAGCAGTCATTGCTGTTTGTGAGTAAAGTATACTCAAAACCACTATAATTTAAGTATGACTTTTGCTATAATTTTGACCATGAGGGACAATCATGATTAATGTAGAACTGACTTGTAGAAATATGCTTGATCAAGATGTTTTTACTGGTTTTAAACTGAAAACCTTTAAGTTTGGAAATTCACCTATTATATGTATGTATACTTTGTCTTTTAGGGCATACAGGACGATTATTAAAATCTCTGTGCTTCACCAGTCTATCATTTCTGCTGCTGCACATCATCTTTCAGATTACAATAAACAGTCTTGAAGCTGGAAAAACTATTGAACCTGGTTTTAACTGTGAGTAAAACATTTTAGTTTTTATTAGCATTTTAAACATCCAAATGCTTCAGTGGTTTGAAAGGTGAAGGGTTGATGAGAAGGCACTTAACAGTGTGCTCCTGTGGGTTTGCAGCTTGCTTCTATTATCCAACTTTTTACCTCAGGAGTTACTGTCAGTAGGGCAAGAAGACTAGATGGGTTTAAGAAACAATAGAAATGAATATGTAACTATTATATATATATATATATATATATATATACACATATATATATAACTATTTTGTCCCCACCAGAGATGCAGTTTCTTTAAGTTTACCACTGACTATTGCATATCTTTATTTTTTAGGCTTTCTCAAAATCATCTCAGAACCTGAGATAGCTACATCTTTGTGTTATTAGATCATAATCCAGTGGGCTAAGAGTAAAATGAGATATAGTAATGAAACCCCCTCTATCCATGTATTATGCCTCTCTCTGGCATAACTCTCTCAAGTTTTTAATTTATTTTAACTTTAAATCTTGACTCTTAACATTTCTGTTTCTAAACAGTATTCATCCCTTTCTTGCCTGTGCTGTATAGGAAGAAGGATTTTCAAGTTTTCATTTATGTGTTAGCTCTACTTAAAAATATATTGCATGACATTTTGTATCTTCCTCTCTCAGGAAATGTTGTTCAATAATTCAGAAAGCAAACATTCTTCATTGTGCAGAAGTTAATTAAAATATCTATCCAGTGATTTAGATATGTAACCTCCAGGTAGAAACTATTTGTACTTGTCTTACAGTGTTTGCATTTAACATTTAAACCTGTCAACTCACCTTTGATAAATGTCCATTTAATTTTTCACAAAGTATGCTGCTGCCACTTGAGTAAACAGTTGTACTACAATTCAACACAAGAAACCTTATATGAAGTAAAGCATTTGACTTAAAGTAACAAAATCCTAAGGAAACATGGAGTAAGCATTACCATTTCACCTTCAACTTCCTTAATTTCTTAAAATAAAAGGCATAATTGTGTTCATGAAACACCAGTTTTAACTGGAATATCTTGGGCTTTGTTGTTCAAATCAGGCCTTCACAATCTAAACCTACATTTTCTTTTCTTTTTTTTTTTAAGTGTCTATCATTCTTTGAGTGAACTGGATGAGTTGTTTTCCTGTATGTGTTTTGCATTCTTATGGCTATGAAGATGTAATTTTTACTTAGATTGGAGTAATTGCATTATCTAGACACCATTTGTATGAGTAGAGAGTTCCTAACTGTCCAAGACAGAGATGCAACCAGTGAATTTTTCCTCCTTTTATGGTGGGAACTAGGGTCTGCAGTGGGAATTAAAATAATTATTTCATCTTGAAGAGTCCACTCTTCAGGATAAAATGTGCTATTTGTGTCTGTTTATTCACAGTTGTCGAGCGCAACAGTTTATATTCTAGCTACCATTAATAATGATTTTCTTACTTGGGGCCTCACAGGACAATGGGTATAGCTGTAGGAGTACATTAAATATGCCTCAGATTGCTCTCTGACACTGAGACCAGTTGAAATGAGATGCCCACACCCTCACCATTAGCTCTTTTTGCTTCCTGGGCACAGAGTGTGGTATGACATTGCCTTTTGGGGATGTTATTTGGCCCAAATTTTGCCTGAGTTGTTTGGGAGAGAAGGTTAGCTGACCAAAGTTGTTTTGAGTTTTTTTTAACTGTTTAACAACACGAAAAATTTGGCTGTTGAATTTCAGTGCCAGAATGTGTTTGCAGAGTGAACTGGCACCATTTAATTTTCTGGTATGGCTATAGCTTATGAGCTTCAGGTGAAGCTAATAAGGAGGGGCATGTGGTTCTGGCATTATAGATGCCGGACTCCCAAGGTACTGAAGGAGAAGCTAAAGAATGTATAAAGACCATTGTGAATGTAGGGGATAGAAAAGGCCAAGGCATTTGGTAGATCAGGTAGTAAGATCAATTATTGTCATTAAATGGTACCAGAACATAGATGGTACTGTGTGGGTGAGGAGAAAAAAGAATTCCCAATCCAGAAAGTACTTTGGTAGCACTTCTCCTTGTAACTATTTGGTGCCACAGCTCCACTGTATTTCCTGTTCCCCAGCTATATGAATAGTACTTTGCAAAACTGACTGCAGCTGTGTGCTAAACCATAGCTGGAAAAATGACAGCACTTTGCCCCTAGCATCTGCAAAGTTTTATCAGCCCTTCATTTTAGACATGGTTGTTAGTGTTTATGCAACTCTTTTTACTCACTAAGAAGTTCAAAAGTGTAGACTGGAAGACTGGAGTTTTCTGCTTCCCTATCCAGACTCAGATCAACTATTAATAACATCATTTTACAGCTAAAGTCTTTTCTGATGCTTATCATTAGGAAATTTTTTCCCCATTAGTCAAAATACCCTGTCTGCATCTTTCAGCCTGATGTGGAAATGAAGAAAAGCTTTCCGTTAGTTTTTATGGTTACCTCTTATGTATTTGAAGGCTGCAGTCATATCTGTCATATGTGCTCTTCTCTCATTCTCTTTTTACACAGCCTCAATCCCTTCAAACTTTCTTCGTGCATCATGTTTTTCAGAAGGGAGATTAGTCTTATAATTGTTGGTATAATTCTGTTTTCTCCAAGAGTTCCAGATATTTCTTGAAGTTCAGTGTCCAAAGCAAGGCAGTATTTCAGCTGAGAATTTGCTAGCATATACTGAAACATAACAATTACCCAAGTGTCTCCTAGTCAAACTCCCTGCATTATTGTATGGTACTTTTTGCAATGGTAATATTGACTCACACTTTACTTGTGATTCAATGAAACCCACAATTCCTTTTCTGCAGAACAGACCACTGTTTTCAATCCTGTATTTTTGTAGGTGAGTATTTTTACAGTGTAGTGAAAGTTTATGTTTGTCCATTTTTTCCCAAAATGGTTTTATTTATCAAGATTGTTCTGAATTCTATCTCCTCATTTGCTAGTGGCTCCTCTTATGGGAACCATCTGCAAATACACCTTTAAGGGTTTTTGAATATACTGAAGTGTTTGATTTTTCCTTTAAATATAATCTGTGTTTTTATTTTGATGGAACTGTAATGTCTCCCCCAGTTTAAATAAATTAAACCATAGAGTACTGAAGGGGCTAGTGGATGTTATGGCAGGATCCCTTTTGATTATCTAGCAAAGGTCATGGGAGTCTGGGGAGGTCCTTGCTGACTGGAAGCTGGCCAGTGTTATTCTAATTTATAAAAAGGGTGTGAAGGAATACCCAGGAACCTACAGTCCTGTTATTCTAACCTCAGTTCCTGGAAAAACTGTGAAGAAGATTATACTGTGTACTACTGAAAGGCATTCAAAGGTCAATGCATTCATCAGGCACAGTCAACACAGATTCACAAAGGGAAAGTCCTGTTTAACTTGTTTGATATCCTCCTATGATAAGGTCACCTGCCCAGTGGATGAAGGGAAGGTGGTAGATGTATTTTTCCCGGATTTTAGGAAGGCTTTTGCTATTGTCCTTTGCAAGATCCTTCTGGACAAGTTGTTCAGCTGTGGGATGAGTGGGCTCAAGATGTGCTTGGGTGAAGAATTACCTGAAGGGCAGGGCTCAAAGGATTGTGGTGAATGGGGCCACAACTGGCTGGCGACAGGTTACCAGTGGTGCTCCTCAGGGGTCAATTCTATGGCCAATTCTGTTCGATATATTTATGAGTGATCTGGATGTAGGAGTTGAGTGCAACATTAGCAAGTTTGATACCAACAATACCACAGTGGGAGGTGTTGTTTGGGACAAGCTGCCTTGCAGTGGGATCTAGACAGATTGCAGCACTGGGCTGTGATTAGTGGGATGAAATTTAACAAGTTTCTGTACCGAGGATGGAGTAATGCCGGGCACAAGTAAAAGCTAGAAGAGGAGTGTCTGGAGAGCAGCCCTGCAAAAAGGCATATCCAGGGGTGTTGTTTGGCAGCAGGCTCAAAAGGAGCTAGCAGGGTGCTCTGGCAGCCAAGAGGGCAAACCCAATCCTGGGATGCACCAGCATAGCATGACCAACTGGTCAACAGAAGTGTTGGGGAGGCCTCAACTTGACTACTCTTTGTAGCTCTGGGCCCCACAGCTGAAGACAGATGTTTGGGTACTTGAGGAAGACAACAAAACTGGTGAAAGGACTGGAAGGAATGCCCTATGAAGAGCAGCTGAGAACTCTGGGTTTGTCTAGTTTAAAGAAAAGGAAGCCGAGGGGTGATCTTGTCACTCTACAGCTTTCTGAGGAGGGGAAGTGGAGCGCAAGGTGGTGATCTCTTCTCCCTGAGATCCAGTGACAGGATGCTTGGGTATAATTCAGAACTATGCCCATTAGAAAAAGTTCAGATTGAATATTAGGAAGCATTTCATTACCAGGGGGATGGTCAAACTCTGGAACAGGCTTCCTGGACAGTTGATTGTGCCCAAGCCCGTTAGCCTGTCAGAGGCATTTAGACGGTTTCCTTAACAACATGCTTTAACTTTTAGTCAGCCCTAAATTGCTCAAGGAGTTGACAATCACTGTAAGTCCCTTCAAAATTAAATAGTTCTATTCTATATACTGCCTTCATGTAAATGAGGTGTGTGTAAGGTAATTGTGCACTCTTGCTGTGTTAATTTCTAGGCTGAGTAAAAAGAGAATACAAGGAGGAAAGTAAAAAAATTACAATAGCAGAAAGAAAAAAACCCTTGCAATTATTTTGGTGTATATATAGTTGGTTATTTTTGCTATGATAAAGCATGGGAAATTTTCATATGTTCTTTTAGTGATTATTCCATCACTTGCTTTCATCCTGCAGGAAAATTAGTTGATTCTACAAATCCATAATTTCCACCTCAGAAATGTTCTAACTTAATTCTATACTTTTTGTTTAAAAAATGTATGGTCTATATTAGTAGTTAATAATCTAACTCCTGACAGTTTCAGAAATGGGTGAGGGGGGTGGTACCTTTGTCTTCAAATTCTGTAGGTTAGTTTGTGTCAGTATTTTCAAATGCCAGCTTCTGAATCAAAAGATCATTTTCTGGTTTTAGCTTTTCTTTTCACCCTGCTGTATTAAAGCCTCTGAAAATATTTTCATTTTGGTAGCATAAACACTTGAAAAATGTTTAAATTAGAGGTGTGATACAAACTATCACCTCTTAAACCTTATAGAGTTGTAGTTTCATTTTGGAAATGAAGAACAACTATCCTTTTACATCTAGAAGCAGTTTTATTTGGGCCATCTGCAAATGAAAAGCAGGCATGTAGAATTTCAGGCTCATTTCAAAATATTCTGGTATTATCCTGAACTTATGTAATTCAAAATCAACTGATAGACAGTACTTAGGATAAGTCCTGGAATGTTTAACTTCTTTGGTTTGTTATTTTTTCCAGCCCTTTTCTCCTTTAGAGTTCATATACCTTCTTTTTCAGGATGGCTACAAAATGATACAGCATTCTCTAGATTATGTTGGTGTATTGATAAAGGTGTTTAAGAATGTTTTGCCAACTGAAGGTTTTTGTTTCTTAAGAGCCTTATGAGTATCGCCTAGCACTAATAAAATTTTGTTTTTAGTAGCCCTTATTTAGCTTAATGAAAGATTGCTGGTTAGCCACAACCTCAGTATGTGGAACTAACATTGGATACCTCCCGGATAGTTTCTTTTTTAAATCAGATTTTATATAGAAAGGAAAAGAATAAGTACAGAAAGAGTGAGCTGGGCTGATCTTCCTTAGCCATGAAGAGCTAGGTTATCAGGCTGGTTTCACTGATGATATTTCCGTATAACACAGAATCTGATTTTGAAATGTAGCAGTATTTATGCAGTAATACAATTTCATTATTAAGTTTGTACTTCTGATGGAATAAAATTCTGATTATTAGATTAGGTAACAACTTTTGATTATAGAATCTGTGAGACAGGCAATTGAAAATTAGATCACATGGTAATAGAGATTTGCATTCCTTAGTATGCATGCTATAGTTTTTTCCTAGTACTAGTTTTAAACATCTTTAAAAATGACATTACCACCAGCAGGATTGTTTTCCACAATGTTAATTTTAAACTTTACTTCCAATAAATTAGTGCAATTATTCCTCATTGTAATACTCTGTAAGTATACACTCTGTTACAGTATCTTCTCTTCTGTTTAAAATTACTCTTGTTTCTTTTTCTCTTCATTGTAGTTATGTACATCAATTTTTTATTTTCTGCTGACTACCATACTACCTTGGTCTTGATTTCTGGAAATGGATCTACCTAAATACTTATTCTTCCAGAACAATAATTTTGTCCATGAGAAATGCGACTTAGAATAATTAAACTACTCACTAATTAAGTTTGTAGTCAATGTTTGTTAGAATACCAAAAACGAGCATTTAAGGTTATTTTTGGACACTTTTCTTATACATCAAATAATAGAACCAATGGAGTTTAAATAGATACCTTAAAATCCTTCCAAAGACTTTGTATAATCTTTGCATTTGTTTATTGTGTTTAGTTTGAGTGCTTTATTTACCAAATGGTTATATGAAGAAAAAGGGAGAATAAATTTAAAGCACCAAGTTGCCTAGATAGCTTCTCTGTTAGATCATGGGAACGAAATTCAGATAATTCTCTGTCCCCGGTATGCCATGGTGAATGTCAAACAAATGCATGCCACCATTATGGAATCATAATAACTTTCTACTTTAGATAAATTTTGAAATGATTTCTTGGCTTAAAAGACCATCCTGTGTTTGCATTACTACCAGCATGTCCCCGAGGTTTTGGGTTATATTAGGAAGCAGCAATACCCAGTACAAATAAATTATGTTTCACCATTTATTGAAAGCTCAGACTGAAGACTGCAACTGAACTTTCATAGGAATGAATAATTACTCTTTCCTGTATACCTAGTGAGACTTCATGTCTTTTATGCACTTCTGAGTATGCTTTTAAGGTTATGATGGTTTTGAAAAGTATTACGTTGGTAAAGGCTGCTGTATTTCTTGTTGGATTTATTAACCCTCTGGAAATAAAGATGTTGTTTTTACTTATGAAGGGGAAAAAGATTAAAAGATTTCTTACAGAGTTTCATATTTCTGTTTCAAAGGTGTGTGTCAGATGCATGCAGGTCTTTCAAATACCATGACTTACTGGTCCAGCTCTTGCCTGGAGTCTGTATCTTATGGGCTCTTTTCACCTGTTTTGAGTCACCATTTCATGAGAAACTGCCTTGAAAACAAATATTTTGAAAATATGGGAAATTTGAAACATCATGTTATGAAACAAATATTCTGATGATTTCCTGACCATTAATTATCTTGATAATTTTGACAATCTTAATTTCAAAAATGTTACTTCATTTAATCAAAATGGCATTAAAAAGCTAGTAAGTTTATTATAAGAAGCTTCTGCTGTTGAGCAGAACTCATAGCAGAGTAAACATTTCATTTTAATCCTGGAAAAGTCACTATGTCCTCTCCAATGCTTTTGCTTTCCAAAATCAAATCTGGGAGTTATCCGCATTACAGAGTGCTCAAGAAGTTGCGTCCCAGGCAAAGCAGCTCCTTCTTCCCTAACAACACATCCATTTCTCACTGACCAGGGAGATGTGCAAGGTGCTTTCCAGACAACTGGTTTAGCTGCACATTTATAAGATCTTCAGTCACCTCCATTCTATGTGTATCGTATGCTTCCTTTTTTGCTTAGTGAAATCTATATTTCAACGTTCTGCCTCAAACCAGAGCCCTTCTTTTCTCACGTTTTTTTTCTGAAATTTGTAAACTGAAGTGTTTACTGTCTTCAGCAATTACGTTGGACTGTTGTAGTTGACTCTAAGAATGGATGTCATCTGTAAGCTTATCTCAGTCTGAAAATGTATGTTTAAAAGCAAATCTTTATTCCAGTAAGAGTAGGCATTGTCTTGCAGAACATCTTCATTTTAATCATATTTTTGTGTGCCAGCTCAAGGATTATAATCGTGCCTGAATTCTGAGTAAAAATAATACCTTTAAATGTCTCAGAAGCAGTTAATTCTGTTATCACAGAAGTTGTCAGGTTTTATTCGTGTGGTGTCTGTACAAGCATCAAGAGAAGAAGGTTCAGAAATAAACTCGTATTTCAAGAACAACAGTGGAATATAGTATAACAAGGTTTTTATAGGATGAAACAACCAGCCATAGCACTGCAGAAGAATCAGAATAACTTTTCATTGAGGGGATATATATGTTAAACTCAACATTGTCTAAGCCTGTGATGTCCATTACAGCAAATGTAGTGCAAATTTAGTTTAGACATTTAGCTAGACTAGTTGTAGAGTGGTGAGTGGGGATTCAGTGGGGAAAAACAAATTTTATGCCAATATTTTAGTAGAAGAGATTGTACAGGTTCTGCATGCTGTCCATCACCCATGTAAGACTGACAGTACTAAATCCCATAATATAAAAGTCTAGTTTTAATGGAATTTAGATACCTACATATCTTTGAAACCACGAACTACAGTATTTATTAATTATTAAGTCAATACAGACAACCAGTTGCCTAGAAAGACTATTTGTTCAGTTTTTATGAGAGATGAGTGTTGTGGTTTAAGCTCAGATGGCAATTAAGTACCATGCAGCTGCTCACTCTCCTCCCTCAGTGGGATGGGGAGGGAAATCAGGAAAAAAAAAAGTAAGAAAACCCACAAAACTTATGGGTTGATGTAAGAACAGTTTAATAATTTCAAGAAAATAAATTACTATTACTACTAATTATACTGAAAAAAAGAAGAAAAATAAACCCCAAGAAACACAAGTGACACACACACAATACCATTGCTTACCACCCACTGACCAATGCTCAGCCTGTCAGCAGCCATTGGTCCCTTCCAGCCAACTCCCCACAGTTTATACACTGGGCATGACGCCCTATGGTGTGGAATATCTCTATAGTTAGTTTGGGTCAGCTGTCGTGGTGATGCTCCCCGACAGCTCCTTGTGTACCTCCTCACTGGCAGAGCATGAGACACTGGAAAGTCCTTGATTTAGGGTAAGCACTACTTAGCAACAACCAAAATATCATTGTGTTATCAACATTATTCTCATAATATACCCAAAACACAGCACTGTACCAGCTACTAGGAAGAAAATGGACTCTGTCCCAGTGAAACTAGTGCAGTTACTTCATGTGCTTTGGCTTTGAGGTATGTCCTCACAAAACTGTTTGAAGCTTTGTTGCTTATATTACTAGCAGGATACTAAAGCCTGAGCATATGAGAAGCTGAAAATGTTTCCAGAATACAGGTTAATACAACTTTATAAAAATCAAAGCAAACTGTGAAAACCACTGTTCTTTATTCAAAGTCAACATACGGATTTTGTCTTTTATATCCCAAGCAGTAACACTGTCTCTTGGTGGTACTTATATCTGCCCAGTACCAAGTGTATTTAAAAACCCCTGCTTTGACTGAGCTTATAAACTCCTTTGAGAAGAGGCTTTTCCTGTTCTGTGGTTTGTACTACATGACCTGCAGCAGGAGACGGCTGGGTGGCTGGGGGCTTATGGAGATATTATAGTTTAAAGAATAATGAAAATAGGATTTCTTCAGAGCTTCCCTCTTATCAGTGACTATGCCTGCAGAATGATGAGTTGCAAAGCAATGAATAACCATTTGTCCAGACCTCCACTGATAGAAAATTCTGCAGATATAAGTGCAAGTGGTCCACATGGGGATTGAAGTAGGGCATTCACAGATGAAGATCCCATTATACTATTTCACATGGCAAGTACCTCTGAAATGACAGAAAGATAGGAGACATGACTTTAAGGAAAAAAACCCAAACTAATATAGATGCTGTCATTCTCTAGTTTCATAGTATGCCATTTTTTGTGTAGGTGATGTGCAGAGTCTGAGTCATGAATAGTGTAAAAAGGAATTTCTTTGTGGAGTCATGGAGAACTTGGAACCAAAAAGAATGCTCTGCTGTAAAAACTGCAGTGAGATCTAGTTGTGGTGGCACAAATATGGTCATTGCACAGGGTCCTAGAAAGGTGTGTGTTGTTACAGTATTACCAATAACCATTTATGACTGTCATTTCAGTGTTTCAAGAGTCAAGAATCTTTAACATGTGGAACGCATCCTATGGCAAACTTAATTAGTCAAAGGTGTTAGCATGTCTTTTTTGCCTCAACAGAAACTTGCAACAATAGCTTATTCTATGCATGAAAGTTAATTTTCCTTTAATTCAGTACATACTGGATGTTAACATTTCTTCAACACTTTCTATGCAGCTTTATGTAGCCAGGAAATTTATTACTGGGGAAACAGAAGCTTCTGTAATTGCTTCTTAGGCATGAACGATAAGTCCTGCTTAATTTCCTGCTGGGTGTTGCTGCCTTGCAGTTTGGAAAGTTGGTGTTCATTGAACCTATGGAGTCTTTATTTCTGGACTCACAAGTTGCTATGTAGAAACCGAGCAATATTAAAAATAGTCGCTTTAAGACATAATATGTAACACCTTCTGCATAATGTATATAATTATGCTGTAGTGGTGTTAGCATACTCAGTTGTGTTCCACCATCTAAGAGAACCTGACACAGGAGATGGTCCTTCTCAGTGCCACTCACGGTTTGTGCTTTTGGTGGTCAGTGTTGCATTGGAGGGAAGACCTGGGAAACTGCTGGATGGCCCATGGGGTTGTACAGCTTCTTTCTGAAGCTGGTGGACTTTGGAAGGTATTCCACTGACGCTGTGGTGCAAACTGGGACAATTTTTTTTTAGTGTCCCAGTTGTAGCTAGGATAAGTACACTCGACTCCAGGGCAGTAGGAAAGAAGTGTGAGCATCACTGTCACTTTGTTTTAAGGCTGTTTTAGGAGAGAGAGAGCAGCTGTTTTCTTTCTCCCTCTGTCCTCTTGAAGGAAGAAGCAGAAGAGGAAAAACACAAGGAAGAAATCAAGACCAGCTGTGAAGGAGAAGGCACTCAATAAAACTTGAATAGAAGAGGGGAGAGCAGAATGTATGTGTGAAAGAAATTAAAGCAGAAGAGTGTAACTGGTTTTTTAATTTATACTCTGCATTAGGGCTATTAGTAAATTAAGAAGTAAACACGAAGAGTAACCTTCTATGTTTTTGTAAGTAATCACTCCCTTACTTGTCCTGCTTAACCTTCCTATGGAAAGCTTACCGGACAGTGTGCATCACCAATTGCTTTTAAGTCCCAAGTTATGGGACAACAGGAAAACCTGTTCTACATATTGTGAAGTTCTTGAAGACCAGCAAAATCAGAAACAGGCTGCTCACACACACAGCTACAGTGAGAAAATTTGTCTACAGAGTTAGGCCCTTACTCTGACACCAACCCTACTGTTGCAGTGGTTATCTTGGCTCATTGGCAGTGTTTTGCTGTAGCAGTATAGGGTATATAAGGACAGCACTACAGTGCTTTAGCAACCAGCATCTCTGAGCTGGTGTAGAGCAAGCACCATGTTGAAATGTTCCCTTGTTGATCATTCAAATCACTGTAACATAAATATTTTACTGGGAAGCCTTACTGTAGAATTACTGTTCAGGAGTAGGAAACTATATATTTGTGTGTTGGACACTGTTTAGACAAATACTTTGTCTGAGAATAAATATTTCACTTTATTTCTGAGGATCTGTCTTTTCTGTTTGGCTGTTTACGTCTTTATGTATTGCTCTTCGTCATGTAATCATGTTGAGTATTTTTGGAAGGCTTGATAAGTTAGTATGACACTGAGCCTTTGCATGTGCTTCTACCCACATTGCGAGTTTGAGGGGGCTTTTATCCCTTGGTCAGAGCCCTTGGGCTTGATCCTTTTGCACCTCTTGGTGATTTACATCAGCAGCATGACTTCTGTCTCAGCTGGGAAGCAAACGGCGAATTTGAGCTGAGATGATGACAGCTGCTCACCGCAGCCACTCTGCCGTGGCTGGACCACTAGTTGGACATCTCAGCTGCAAGGACAAGTGAGGTGTTGTGTCTGGGGGTGGCAGCTGTGAGGAGCCATTCCTGGTGGTGCAGCACTCCCAGTGGGTGGGCTTCCCTGGGCAGTGTGAGCTGGAGGCTGCTTGGGACAAAAACTAGTCCAGCCTTGAATCGAAAGGACTGAGTTTACTAAGCCCTTCATGAAAGTTGTGATGTAAAACAAATCACCCTGTAAAACAAAGTGAAAGGCGTTGCTCACATAAATATAGCTTGAAGCCATCAGGAAAAAAAAATGTTTTCTTCACAGGCTTGGGTATGAAATGCTTTGGTGGGCTCTCCTGCATCAGTATTAGAACATAGTCCTAAACCTGGGTCAAATACTATGTGAACTTACATACTTTGAGTTTACTTCCAAATGGAAAATCTGTCTTAAAATTCCCTTCAAGTTCTGCCAGACATACGAATCTGAATCAGTAACCACACAAGATACCAGAAAGCACTGTACTTTACACCCTTTGTGTAAACAATGTGCAGTGCATCTGTCATGCTTAAGCTTAACAAAGAACTAAATAAATAAGCAAAATTCTGTAACACTCACAAAAGAAGAAGAAATACTGTTTACGTCTTTGGAAGGAGGAAAATTCATTATATGAGTTTTGAAGGGTAGACTTGATTTCCGAAGTCTTAAACATCCCTTGTTTCTTTCATTTTAGCTCTAGTATTTACCTGATACCTAGGTCTGGAGCATTGCATCATCTCCATCCATATATACTGTATTTACTGCTGAATTTTATCATACTACATTCCTTTAGGGATTTTGTTTAAAGCAAAACAAACATTTCAGAGATGTCATCATCTAGTTTGAAAACAGAAAGATTTTCAACAGCACCAGTGAAAGGTGTAGTAAATGAAGAAACTGTAATCCTGTCTTTCTGTGTCTAGAAAGGGCGAGTAGAACACTGTATATCTTTCAAAGTGATTAAGAGAATGAACTTGGTTTTCAACTATCATCAGATATCACCAAATGCTGATTTTAAAACTGAAAACAATTTTAACACTGTTTTCACACTGAAGTAGTGTGAAACACCAAAATGCATGCACTCCAGCCAGTGGCTGACAAGAATTTTATTGAGCTTTTTCAGGTGTAGAACAATGTATAGAAGTAGTTCCTGAAGGGAATCAGTAGTGTTGTAGTTCAGAGTACATTAATTAATAATTAATACTTGTATACTTGTATATTTAAGTATATAGTAATATGCTTCAAAAGACAACCAGCCCCCAATAAAAAGAATATAGTGATAAGAACTGAATAACATTTTATGCTCTTTTGTTCATATATCGCCTTACCTACAGTCACTGTCATCAAAAAATATCATATAGAAAATTCTTTTTAAGGTTGGCACATAAATTCTTTTCACACAGATATTTAGGACACTGAAATGCAAAAGGATGATTTTTAACACATCCTTTAGAGCCAGCAAAGTTTGACCTGGCCATGGGATTGTGTCCCTGTGGTTTCTTGGTGATGCCACAGTTGGCTGCATAGCAGATTCCAGGAAATTCATGCTCTATCTAGACTCCACAAGTTTGTCTGTAAATAATGTAATGTTTCACAAGAGGACTCTTGTTCTTACCTTCACTATAGACATGTTGAAGGACTCAAATTACACACAGAATAGGCTCCATTGTAGAGTCTAGGAAATTACTGTCATTCTTAGAAATACAGACTTCACAGTCCAGGTGCCAAATTGGATTTTAATCCTAAAAATCTTACATACACCTGGAGTGGTAATTAAACACAGCTGCAGTGTGAAACTTGTGGAATTACAAAGACATACTGGTGAAAGTCTTACAAGCACCATCCCTGGAAGATTTCAGAAAACACATGGAAATGGCACTTGAGGATGTGGTTTAGCGGTGAATGTGATGGTGGTATAAGGTTGATGGTTGGACTTGTTGATCTTAGAGGTCTTTTCTAACCTTAATGATTCTATGAATCTATGATTCTATGATATCCAGACAAATATGACATGAATAAAAAAGAATTGGAGCTGATGTTGTTGTGCTGGCAACAGTTCCAACTTTGTAACACTTATTGGTCTCCCAGTTCTCATTATTTCAGAGATAAATATTTACGTAGTTATCCCTTGCCTTATTCTTGGCTATCTGATGTTTTATGTTTGACTAAGAATAAAATACAAGACTGGCAGAAACACTAACAAGTGCTGTCTGAAGGGGGCAAGAGGTGCCTTTTAATCTGGTATCAGACTGTGCTCAATTTCTTTCTGTTTCTATAAACATTCATGGTGCCCATTTTCATTTTCAGAGGCCTCATTGATTCCAGCAGGAGCTTTTTGTGATTCTAAGTTTTAGTACTGCTCATCAATCTTTGCATTTTCAGGAATCAGGCTGATTGAATTACCCAATTAGACAGCCTCACTGAGTGGGGGAAGAGGACATTTCAGCACTATTTTTTCAATAATAAAATTCTACAAAGTTGTCCAAAGTTTAGAAAGCCATAGGTACCAGTGAGGAAGGAAAGTGCTCTGTAGTGGTTAATGGCATAGAAGTTCAACTCTTTTGACTCCAAGTGTGGGTGCTTCCAAAAATGTGAAGAGAGGTATAAACTGGGCAATATTACAGAGGATGCAATATTTTGACATGTAACAGAAAAAAAAAAGTCATCTTATCAAAATGGAAATAGTTTTAGTATTGTTATCCATAGATTTGTCACACAGTAAATAACTGTTTTCTGCAGAACAGAGATGCTGAGCAACAGTGATTTGTTGAACTTGCACTTCTTGGTAAGATGTCCAATAATTATGAAAAATGCAGGAGGAGTGGATAAATGAAAGAGAAAGAGAAAGTCAGCAGATACACATGGATACTTTCCACCTGTCTCTGGCTAAGCATCTCAGAGTCATTAGTGGACTTGATTTTCTGATATCCTTGAAGCTGCTAATCATGCAGCTTGTTGCCTCAACAAGATTTGGGGGAGGGAATCAACATAAAGAAATAATTTTTTTGTCACAGCACTAAACCAAATAAAACCTTCTTTCTCTAGTCCTACCTCTAAGTTTCATTAAGAATTTTGGACAGTTTGTAAATAACTTTTGGAGTTGTCTGAGATCAGGTTTGTCTTGCTGGCATATAGGGGTGAGCCATGGTTCTGCCTAATGTAGTAGTTCTACAGCCATGCAGGACTGGCCCTTCTCTTCTGCTACTGCAGTCTCATTGTATCATAATTTTATGAAGATTTCTAACCAAAATAAATTTCAGCTCATGAAATTGCATTGCTTTAAGAGTGAAGTACGACCTGTTCATTACCATCCTGTTCTCTCTACAGGCTTTCCACGAGTTAAATTACACAACACTTATGATACATGAATTTTTAAATTATTTTTATGACTTTTCATGTCCCCACTGAAACATTGTCAAAATTCTCTCATATACGATAAAAAAGAAAATCCTGAGCAAGGAAGTTCACAGAATACATGTCCACATAAAACAAAGCTGGAATGCTGATACAGTTCCATGAACATCTGGAAAAAGTCAAAGATGGGTTTCCACATCTATCCCATGTCATTCTGGATAACAATAAGAAAATGATATCACATTTCCCTTCATAGTTCACAGTTGTTCCAGTCACTTTTTTTTTAGCTATAGTAAAGAGTGAAAGGTTCTATAACAGCAGCTGCAGGAATTGACAATAAATATTGTATTATGTTGGCAAGTAAAGTATTTAGTTAAAAGATTAAAATTTACTTTTGTGTTTTGCTATGTAATTTTCTCAGAGAAGAACAAAGATTTTACCTTTTCGCTAGAAGCAGTCTTGATTTCAGAGACTTCTCAAAAGTTGGTTAAAATATTACCTTTGTTATTTTGGGAATACTGAGTGTCAACAATATAAATTGAAGTTATTTTATTCCTTTGTGCAAGAGTTAAATTTTGTTGTATAGTAATACAGTTATTGTAAACACCACGAAGTATTTGCACTTTCCGAGGATATTAATTTATGTAAAGAATATTAATTTAAAATAAATAAATATCACATTAGGAGGCATTGAAAGTCATAAAAGTGATCCTGCATATATCATTGCTGGTGCTACAGTTAAGCCACTGCATACACAGCAATGATGTGCCCCTAATGCTGGGTTAGCAAGAGAGAACTGCCTACAACTGGTAGTTCCTAAATTTTTTTCCTAAATGCATTAGATTTTTTCTTTTTTTTTTTCCTTTCTGAATCCTTCATGTATATAAAAGCAAGAAAGTGCATTGTTAGTCTGTTCCATGGAAGTAGAATGCAAGGCTTAGCTGGGTATCTGCCCATGTTATGCAAGGGGTATTTAGGAAAAGCAGTCACAAACCCTTGCTTTCTGTTCTCAATTGGGAAAAGTTATAGTATCTAGTTCTAAGAATAAATAAGGTGAGATATGAGGCTTACATGACATTATGCTAGGTCTCCTAAGATTTGCCAATAGAGTCTTGATATTTAAGATATGATAAAAACCTACCAGATTATGGAAAATAAGAAAAATATTTCTCACTTGCTCTGCTTCCCTTCCCTCTCTGCCTTCTACATGCCACACAGTGACTGCATTCATCTCTAAAACTTTCACTGTCATGTTCTCTTCTTTGAGTTAGCAGCGCTGCCAAAGTGATCTAATGTTTACAGAGGCATGTTTTTTGGTTTATGTTACTGTTGGTGGTACAAATAACTACTTTCACCTTGGAATTGTGCTTTTTTTTTTTTGAATGGTTTTGATTCTGAGGCAGTATCCTCTATGTTTGGGTCTGTGCTCATAAAGCTTGGCTTCTGTAATTTTCTAGTAATATTAATAAAACCCATCCCCCTAGCATATGGGGTGCAGGAGACACTGCTAAGCAAGCTGTTATAAATCTCAGAAAGGTTTATGAGCTGAAAAATTTCAGTTTAGAGAGGGGAATGTAGACTTTGTGATTTCCAAATGCTGATGCTAAATCCATTCAGATGTAAATCAAACCCATCATCAGCATTCTGCTCTTTAGATACTTTGTCTTAACATGTGTTTGCTCATTATTCCTTCCTCGGTTGGAGGTTGTGTATGAAAGCTGTTAAAGTGAAATAATTAATGTATTCCTATGAAGAAGATTAGTATATTTTGGAACTCAGAAATGGCAAAAATTTAGGTAATATTTCAGCATAAATAATAATGTGAGTGAGATTTTTTTTTGTTTTGAAATTCTTAGTCCAGGATGTGCATAGTTAGGTCATAATCTCTCTGGATAGTGTTTGGCTAGTCTCTAAATGATGATCTCTGTTACTGGAAAGCTTGTGCTTCTTTGTGTAGAGTAGAGTCAAATAGTAGGGATTTTGAAATAAACAGCATTCACATATGTTTTCATACGTTCACATACATTTCCCCTGGACATTTTTTTTAATTGGTGTGACAGTATCTCACCTAGTGCTTCTGTTTTAAACTTAATTATGTTTGTTGCACACTAAAAGTACCTTAGGTTAGAAGTATTTTTGTGACTCCATCTACTCTGTGCTATTCTTGGAGACCTCCGTGACTGGTCTGTCTATGCTGTTGCTCTGTCTGGGGAATTGAATATAGCTTTTCTGTTTAAACATTGGCATTCAGTCAAGATATACCCACTTGTAATTCTTGTTCTTGGAGTTCGTGACAACTCAACTTCCTTGCTATCAGACCTTTGTTGATATCTACAGTGCCTGTATGGAAGCCCTAAAACAGTGCATCCCCTGTAGAAAGACAAAGATGAGGTTGAAATCTCTAATTGAATAATTTCTTGAAATCATTATGAGGAGGTTTTTTTCAACAGGAGTTACAGCTAAGACTGTGTTCAAAAGCAAAAATCTAGTATCCTCTTATACAAATGACATAAAGAATAATCAGAATCAGGTATGATCCCTGGTCTTATGTCGTTACTCCAACTCATAGTAAGTTAGACTGGATTTTGTGAGCAAATGTCATCATGGCTGTGGAAATACATTCAAGTGATAGAAGAATGCAGTCAATTCAAGAATGATGTGTGTTTACCATAGAGAGTTAAAACTCCTTGGGGCACAAGAGATTGTGCAGTTGATGGAAGGCAAAGAAGATTTTCAAGTTTCCTTGCATAGACAGCTTTTTCATGTTGTGGTCCTGAGCATGTCTTGCCTGCCAGCCTGTGGGAGAAAACTTCTCATTGTGAGTGTTCATTTCTTACTAAAATAAAACTAATAAGCCAGTGATCTACATTCTAACCTGTTTTCTTACCCTGATACTTCTACTGGTACCTTCAGGAGCAGATTTCATAGAGTTATCTCAGGGATCTTCTTGGAAACCTTTTCTTCAGTTTATCATGTCCTGGTTCTCTCTCTTGCTCACTGTTTTTTTCTAGAAGGAAGTATTCTGTTTCATCAGTGCAAAAGCTTATAGGAAGTAAGACTCCAAAAGACTTACATTGATACATTAAAAAGTCAAGCAGTAAGGTAATAATTATTTAAGTATTTAATGTCCTGAGTAAACATTATAGAACTTTACTTGGAATATATATCTATTTGCAGATGTTTTCAGCAGTGGATCTATTATCCTTCTGATGCAGATGCTGCTTGTTCTTGAACAGAAACTTCTTTCACCAGGGTCAGTTTCCAGTCTGTCAGTCAGGAATTTAATTGGCCTTTCTCAGCTTATTTGGCTTTTATCACATACAAACCTTGACAGAGGTGTGTTTTCCACATTTGTGTTCATTCACTGTAGTGAATTCACAGTGTTTCATCACCATGAAAAACAGGTGATAGTTTCCTTTTTTATCTGTGAAATGAGTTCCTTTTGTGTAACATTGTACCCTTATTGCTACTTCTCATCTAATGTAATTTTCTTAACTGGCTAATTACTTTATCCATATGCCAAACACAAGTCAGTCTCTGTGGAAGTGGCAGTCATTAGCTCCATCTATGTTCACTTAGCCCAACATATCTTGTATGTTGTATTTGGATTTCTTCCTCTTGCAATACTGCACGTATCCTGGGAGCCTCCCTCATCCTTTGGCTGCAGATATCTGACTTGCTGCATTAATGGAATACCTTATTTTTCTCCTTTTACTTGCATTTCTGATTCCTGACTTGCGATCAGCAGGAGGTCTCCCAAAATTCACACTTCTTGCAGAAGTGCAAATGCCATTGCTAACCCGTCTGTCACATAAACATTTGACCTGAGTATTTTTGTGGCCCCTTTCTGTTGACAGTGAAAGAATAATCTCTTGAAAATAAAAATAAAAAGCTGTTTTGGTAGTAATTTGACTCTCATAATCCTGATATCACTTCTTGGCAAATACACTTTTCTTGCATGGACACCAGCTGCTCACTCCAAAAGTTCTTATAACATTTCCAACAGCCAGAAGCTCTGGTATGTTTTAGGCATACGCAGAGGTTCCAAATGTCAGGTTTTGAGGTACTTGGAAGCAGTGGTGAAAAAAATTCTGTTTTTCAGTGACTTCCAGTACTAATGGTGAAAATAGGATGGAGAGAGGGAGAGATGTGATATACAGTAAATCAAGAAGTCATTATTTTTATTTTTTTTACTTTATACAAGATTTGTGCTCAAGACAGAGGAGCTCCTCCAGGACACAGTCATCATCCACAGCCATTCTGTTAGACCATCTTCAAAGTGGAAAGAACAAGAGAGAGCATTTAAGAAACGTGTAGGTTTATTGGGCCTGATACAAGAGGGGATGAACAGTGTCTCTGTCACTTTTGAACTGCCTAAAGAGAAACTTCCACCCATCTGAGGAAAGATAAGCTGCAGAAGCACATTACTGAACATCATGATTCAGTATTGTGCCCCAGCTCAATACAGCCTAGAACCTCTTTTTCTCTTAGCCTTTCCTGATAAACTGTATCTTAACATTTCCTTCAGCTTTTGTATCCTGTCTGGATTGCAGATTTTTCAAGGTAATCACTGTCTGTGTACTTCTGTTTTTTTTTACAGCCCCCTCAGCTGGATCTCAGCATTGACTGGCCCTTAGTGCTGATGACAGCAAATCCACCAGAAGAGATATCTTCCTTGAATTTAGAAAGTAAATTGAGGGAATTGAGTTCTTGGCATAGGAATGCACAAAATACAAGATATCTTAAGGAAAACCATGTAGATCTCTCATGAGCTTGTTCATAAATCGAAGTGCAGAATTTGTTTTGTGGCTTCCCTTTGAAGTGTGAGATAGAAACATATTAAAGTGACTCTTTATTTTCCTTTTAATACTTTTAATTTTTTGTTGTCTCCTGTGAAATCCAGTATTTGTATCACTTTTAGTGCATACTTTTCAGCATACAATGTAATAGAAAGTAAGTTACATTTGCCTCTCAAATCTAAGGGCTAATTCCGTTCATAGCCCCCACATCACTCCATGAAAACTGCAGAAGAGCAGCTGTGCGAGAGATAAAGCCCTGAATTATTTAACAGATTTTTCATAAAACCTAATCTCCAGTGTCAGTCTGTGTCTGTTTCACTGCCAAAAGTGAGCTAGTAGGAGGTAGGGGTGTGTAGCATCTTTCAGGGTCCATAGTTCATCTATGAAAACCTGTCAACCAAAAGTCACTTGTTTGTGTCAGGTGTTTTATATCTCAGCTCAGTATGGAGTACTGGTATAATTTTTGCTGTGTGCATATTTATTTCTTCACTGTGGTATAGAAAAGAAGCTGTTAGTTATTTTCTGGTTTGACTCCCTTGGCTGAATCACTTGAACTGGCTTGTTGAGTTTGTTCTCATTTGGCAGTTGAGACCCTTTGACTTTTTTGCCTGTGGGTTGGCTGTTGCACCTGTACAAATCCTGCTGGGGGCTCTGCTCTCAGGACTGGTGCAGCGACGTAGGAAAGCTGTATTCAGTAGGGCCACATTAGTAGTTAAGACGTGATTTGTCCCACCGGTTTTGGCATGACTTACATTTAGTAGATAATTAGAACCTCATGCCAAACTTTTGCTATTCGCCTTCTGAAGTGGAGCAGTAATTTGTTTTATAAGTATTAAGTGTAATTGCTTACTAGGTTTGACAAATGTATTACTAATTCAACAATGAATTCGTTATGAGGCACTAATGGGAAAAAATCTACTCAAAGGCTAAAATCTCTCTCATGAATTAATTCTTAATTCTATACATAATTTTGAATTGAGCAGTATTCGCTTGAAGGTAAAAATTGCTTTAAAATCTCAAGTGATGTGAAACTAATGCCAGATAAGAAAATAAGTAGGATTAATAACCTGCTTCTTCTTCTTTTTTTTCATACATAAATAGTTTTTAAGGTTTTGGTTTTGTTTTTTCCCCCCCTTAAACTAGAGTGGCCAGTTTTTACATCCTGAGAGAGAAGTAAAATTCTTGAGCAGTTTCAATACAGCTCCTCTTCCACAGCTGCAGTGAATACTGGGTGGTGGGGTCAACCTATTACCGGGACTTTGACCTAGTCATCTTTGTTCTTGGAAAGATGTGGAGAACTGGGATATATAAAATAAATGTCTCCTCTGTCTACCTGCACATCCAACCTTAGTGGTGTAAGGGATTTCCTTTGACCTTTGTGGACTACTCTTGGGGTTCCCATGTTTTTCCTCTGAAAAGCTGGCTTTGCTTTCCTCAGAAGTTTTGCCTTTATTGAGTTTTTGGTATGATTAGTGCTTGAAGCAAGGGTCATGAAGAGTCCAAATTTTCCCTCCCATTATAGAGGTAGAATATTAGGATGGGCTGAGGAGTACTGGAGGAGAAGAGGGAGTGCAGTTCACTCTTCTGTGGGTTGAAGATGTGGCCACTGACACGTCATTATTTTTCCGTAAAGGGCAAATAACAGTAGCAGTAAAGACTTGCTTCTTTTGTTAGCAGTGTAATTCACTCAAATTCTAGAAGATGTGAGGTGAATTTGAGTAAAGTTTTAATAGTGAACAGGTTTCCTCCTTGTAAAAAGCCCAAATGTTTGAATCATAAAATCTGTCCCATTAGGTTGGGCCATGGCATTTGCTGCTTTTTTGGGTGTCTTTTCTGGTGTACACAGTTGGTAGTAGAATTAACATTTAACAAAATGCTTCAGCAGTCAGAGAATGTTTCCTGGAGACACTCAGTATCTGTCAAGTCATATTTGCTTTTGCTCCCAACTTTTCTAGTCTGACCAGTAGCTTGAAAGCTTTGTTATATTGTATATTTGCTAAGCCATCCACTGACCCCTTTTTTGTATTTTGCTATTTTGCTAAGGATGAGTGACATAATTATAATATTGACACTTAAAACCAAAAATCTATGCAGATTGTG
Organism: Manacus vitellinus; assembly: GCF_001715985.3. NCBI lineage: Eukaryota > Metazoa > Chordata > Aves > Passeriformes > Pipridae > Manacus > Manacus vitellinus. The sequence goes on along the minus strand of NW_021939396.1, from coordinate 51,969,837 downwards.
GAAGGTTGGTCTTTGTGAGATTACAGGTTTTTTAATCCTCTGAAGGGATTACATATTGCACATCTACTTAAGTGCATGTAGTTCCTCTAGTTTCAATTTTCTAAGTGTTTGCCCTGGTGATACAATTTTCTGTTCTGTCAGTGAGGATACTCAAATTATTTTCATCTGTGGGAGTAGTTTTCATACTTGATTTACACTGCAACAGTGGACAATGCATAGGCTGTTTATAAAAGCTGATGTTTAGATATATCCCAGGCTGACTGTTGTCTGCCAAGACTTTCCTGACCAATGCAAATCTCATCCATTCTCGACTGTAGGAACAAAGTACATTTTTTCAGAGTAGCATATCCCCAATAACCCTTTAAACAAGACTCATGGAGACATATGTTATTAAACTTGCATGAGCAACATGAGGGAAATTATTAGTGAATGGCTGTATGAGCTAAACCTATGAGTTTTAGCATTTTTTACTATGCTTAGATGATGTTTTTACTTTGCAGTGAGGGCATGTTGTGTACCTACCAGGAGGAGCTTGCCCTCCCGTCGTGACTGCCCAGTTCAGTCCATGGACAGCTGCATGGACAGTGGGGAACAGCCTCCATAAGTGACTTATCCTCTCACTGGACTTCTGAGTAGAGAGAAATGGGAAATGCTTTCAGCCTGGAACTGCCACCAAACCTCCACTGATATGCCAGTGGGTACATACCTGGCTGTGGATAGATGTGGCTGATGTTACAGCTTGGTTTTCTCTGGGATGGTGTGAGGCGTGAGATCACAAATGTGTTTCAGTATCATCTGCTTTGCAGCCTTATTTTGGAGACTAGATGTCATAAGACAAACATCTGGGAGCAAAACAGTTGCAACATCCTTTTGAAGTGAGCTCCTTTTGCATCTCCATGTACTTTGTTAATAGTACATGGAGCTCTCTGCCCTTTTCTCTGGAGCTCTCTGCCAGTTAGGCATCGTTTTGTCCTTCTGTCCTATGCAGATATGATGATGATGTCAAAGGTATAAAAACTCAAGGAAATCCACCCTAGAAAATTTAATCTTTAAAGCTCGATGAAATATTACTGAGATCACAGGTGAAGTCTTAGTAGTTTACATTCACTGACTGTAAAAACTGAAACACACCAAAGTGTTGGTATAGAATTTTTTTAAAGCTATTTCCACCACTGAATTTGCTTTCCAAAATACTAGTTAGAAAAGGTGATGTGCAGATTTTAGACTGTGAATTATTTTTTTCTATCATGCAAAATATCTTCAAAGAAGTCACTTCAGAGAAAAGATGATTTAACGAAGTTTAGATTAATTTAGATCAAAATTAAGTTTAGTTTTATTGCAGAATTTTAAATTTATATCTCTTTCCAATAGAAATCCATGTTTTTATGTATGACTTGTTCTTTGTTAGAAATCTATACCTTTTATACTTTTCAGCCCATTTTCCTATCAAGTGTAATTTTTTTCTCTCCTCTGTGTCTCTGCTTTTATTTCAGCATGTAACAGGTACAGTGTCCTCCACTACTGTGAATAGCTCACATTTGCAACTGCATAAAATATACTTTGCTGGCTGGCAAAGACAATAAATTTTAACAGCCATTATGCTTTGTAGAACATGTTACCAAGATGCCCAGATTTGTGTATTCAGTGTATTAGTTTTCTAAAATTAATGCAGAGAAAAGTTTGGGATGAGACAGCTAGAAATTGGGCCAATATCCTTCAGATGCATTGTCTTGAACTGTAACATTTTTGTTGTGTATTATTTTGAGCACAACAAGAATATTTCCAGTAAGTTTTTTATACAGTCATGAAGATGCTACATAAACTGCTTATTCTCTAATATTGCACCTGTGCTTCATCAGTTAATATACTGATTCCACTGTGGGACCTTCCAGTTCTTCAGCTCTGCTTGGCTTGGACTGGGAAAACTTGCCAACTGGCACTAGCTTCAAAGCATTGTTGTTGTTGGCCATGTATCTTTGAAAAGAAGCAAACAATAAAGTGTTTGCTCTTTTTGTATTAGTGATTACTATCACTTCTAAAGGCAATGAAGCAGCACGTGAATAAATAAAATACCTGATTTAAGAATACATTTGAGAGTCACACATCTAAATTGCTGATTATTTCTGTAACATAAAAATCTCTGCTGAGTAGGAAATTATTACCTCTCATTAGCTTCAGTGTTTACTCAAAAGGTATGACTCTGTTAATACCCTAATGAAGCACTTAAATAAAACACATTGCAGTGAGGACAGAATAACCACACTTGAAATAAGTGTGAGAATACTCTTGTAATCTAATAATTTGTGAGAATGGCAAAAGTTTCACTGCTTTTATGGATTTTTTTTTTGGCTTAGGTTTACTTTACTTTAGCCAAGTAAAGTAATTGGGGAGAAATTACTCCTAATACTCCTAATTAGGCCAGTAACTGTAGAAAGAGCAAACTATTTGTAAACTATTTGAAGCACGTAAGATAAAAGACATAGAGTGCTTTTAAAAATGGAAATTATTAGGCAACTCAGTGATTCCTTTATTTGTTGATAATGCTCATGCTATTTGTGGCATAGTAAGGAAAACTAATTAAGTGTTGGGAAATGATCTGCTACTACACTGGATGCAAACTGCAATCTATTAGAGACGAAACTGAAACCAATCACATAGCAGTGGAACCTTATGGAATCTGTCTGGGCACTTCTAGTGGCTTGACCATTGCTATTCTAGAGGTCATGAGCACTTAAATAAAACAAAGCATAGATCAGTAATACTTACCTGTGGCTCTTGTTCCCTGCAAGTGATAGTGAAATCCAGCAGATGTTCCAGGTGTGCAGAGGAATGGGTTGCAGGAGGCAAAGTGCGTGATTCTCATTTCTCCTGGCTTGAAGGAGACACCAAAATCTGAGTGCTTGTGAGTTGGAAAGGAGAAGTGTAGGTGGGTGGAAGGTCTTTCTGCTGTTGGTATGTCTTACCAGTTTTAGTTGCCCAAACTCCTCCCTGCCACCCTCATGTCTGTATGGGCTCCTCACCCAGTGGCAGCAGTGTTTTAAAACAACCTGTGCCTGGAAGTGAAGAACTGGACTGAGTCTGCAACAGGCACTCCATAGCCTTCTGTTTTACCCAGGTTTTTTTACCCTGTTTTTTTTTTCCCTGAGAAGCTTTATAGCTACAGAGTCAGCTATCTCTGAGAGGAATGGGAGCTGGAAGGCAGAAGAGCTTTCTCCTTTCTGATCTCACAGACTAGATCTTTGCGAAAAATTGAGTGAAATCACAGAACTGTAAGGTCTGCAAAGACAAAGAAAATTAAACCAAGAGAAACCCTTTGCTCAGTGAATACATGTTTTATTATACTTGTCAGCTGAACTGGCTAATTTGCCAGGGAGGAAAAATAATGTCTGCTGGTATCATTGGCCTATCCTGATTGTTTGATCTGCATACCTGTGTCACACTACTGCCCAGAGGAACACATCCTCGTGGATCCAAATTTCTCCTCTGAAGAGATTACTGGGAGTAAGCTTTCACGCCCCAAATGACTTGCTGCCTGGTGCAGTCACTGCTGCCTTCTCTTGATGGCATGCAGACAGGAGAGTTTTCAAGTGCTAGTTTCTGCTTCTGTGGAAGGTGGTGTGCTAAGATTGTATACATCTCAAGCCAGTTTATTCTGGATATCTGGATATCATCCTTCACACTGCACTTCAGGTCTTTGTATCTTGTGTCATTTTAGTTGCTGAAACAACTCGTCTGGGTGAAGGGTTTTTTTCCTCAAAAATGTGAATATGGGCAGGACCTTATGCCTTGTGCAACAAATTGCTGTCTTCATCATACTACGCAAGTGTTTCCTTAATCTGTGAGGGTAATCATGTGAATGAAGTGGTTCTCTATTAACTTTAGAAAAAGCTATGTTAAAAAAAACAATAAGCAATTTGAGAGAAAAGGCACAGTTTACATACTGTGGAGTATGTTAGTGGTATCACAGATACCACCACTGGAATGATGTTTTTGTCATCATAATATCCCTCCTTTTTCTGTGCAAGATTTCCTAGTTTTCTATCCTTTTTCGTCTCATCCATAATTTCTTGTATACGGATCTGCTACTGTAGACACATTTGTTATTTGTCTCCCCCTTCCCATGCATCTATGCTGCAAAATTCAGAAACATTTGCCCACCTCCCCTTCTTCAGATGAGACAGAAAGAGAAAATGAGACAATGAAAAGCAAGTTCCTTGCACTGGTACGCCGTGCAAATTCTACACTGCAGGAAAACTAGGTCGACATTATTATTCATAACAGTATATTATATTACAATAAAACTAAGACAAGGGTAGCTCTAGAAATTGGAAGGATGCCCGTCAGTTACACTCTGAAGTTAAAACTTTGTCTCTAAGATACTCTTTAGCAGACAAAGTGGAGTTGCTTGGGGTAGAAGTGAATTTCTCTGCCAACAAAAATGGAGAAAAATCTTATTTTCTTCAGATTTATGAAAAATAAAACTTACTACAAGTTTTCTTTTACTTTGAAAACCAAAGTAAAGACTATCTTTCATATTTGAAAAAAGGCCCATTTAGTTATTATTTGACCTTCTTTCAGAAGGTCTGGAGTAGACCTTTGGTACTCTTAAACTCAGTCACTCTCTGACTTAAGGTTGACATTCCCCATTGCAACAGCAGGAAAAGTTGCCTTCCTTCAAGGCTGTTCCCCAGAGCCCTGACACTGTTTTCTGCTGTAAAAAAGAGTAAGATATTGATCATATCTGGGGACCATCTGATTGTGTCCCCCTTTATTCCCACAATGGGATTCTGTGCTGGTAACCTACAAAGTTCTGCTTTGCATGTTGTGTCCTTTTCTTCATCCATTTTTGCAGCAGTCTACTGTAAGAGGGAAAGGGGAGCAGTTCTGTTTCAAAAAGAAAAGTAAGAGATGGCAGAATGAATTCATATCTGCAGCAACCTTGGAAATTCGGGTTAAAAACCACTAACCAACCATTAGAGCAAACTAATAGATAAATAAAAGATTAAAAAAACAACAAAGAAGTACTTTCCATTAACTAGCTATATCAGGTTTCATCTGAAATACATTCCCCAAGGATATTCTAGTGCTTTGGGTTTTGCTGTTTTGCTGCCTCATTGAGAAAATAAATTTGAAATTAAATGAGGTTAAAATAGGAGTGGTTTTAAGCTTGCGTATTTTGCGGGGGAAGATTGCCTCCAGGTGTTTCTGATATACTTTATCTAAGCAGACAAAAGAAGTCATGATTCTTACAAAAACTATGGAACCTATCATCCTTGTGAAAAATCTGATTCAAAAAATAGGTGAAGCAATTCAGCCAATTTAAATTTGATTTCTTCTGTATAATTTTAAACAAATCTGTCATGGAAGAACAAATGTAGAGTGTACTTTTTCAAATTTTCTTTTTCCAAGTTATTATTTTTTCCACATGTTTTTAACTTGCTGTTTAATTAGCAGGTCATCTTCGTGATTTTGATTTTTCACTGTTCCTTATTGCTATTTTTTCCCATTTCTGCAAACTATGAAAGCCTATTAGCTCAATGCAAATCTTTCCAGTTATTTCTACAGACTGTGCGTCAGGCTCAGAGGCATTGGTTTTACCATCACAAAAAGTGAGCCGGGATCTGCCCCTGTCTCCAGGAAGATGCTGGATCAATTATGTCCTAGGTGCACTATGGAATGTTTCATGTTATGTTAGCTTAAGTTAAATGTTCAATTAAAAAAAAAAAATCCTTCCCCAGCCCTGCAATTATAAGTGCTAATCAAGATCCAGAAAAAAAAACCAAACCCCAAAACCTCCAGAATATGGATAAGACCTGTGAAGCAGCTGCTTTTAGGGTCCTAACTTATTGGTGGGAGCTTTGCTGACCCTTCTGGATGACCAGAGTTCCCAAGGAAGCCACAGGCTGGAAGAGGTGACTGTCACATACAGCTGTTAATCACATTAGCATATCCATTGTCTTCTTAATACTCATTTTAAACCAGTATGCATCTCTGTGCACACACACAAATACAGTGTCAGTAGTATTGCACTTTGTTCTGTGTTCGTCTGCTTATTTTATTAGTAAAAGTTCCCACTCATTAAAATCTCCTTAGAGGAGAAGTAGTGTTTTTGATGATGACTATTTTTCCGGTTAACATGGAATGAGTCAAGTTTTCTTTTTTAATAGGAAAGCAATTTCTGTATATCATGATAATAATGTATTATTTTCCTCACAGGAGAAAATACACAGTAAATCTTTCCCATGACATTATTGTGGAGGGATCAAATTTGTACTCTTTATTCAGTCAAAAATCTGTTGAAAGCTGGTATGAGTGGAAGGCAAGTAAAGACTTGCAAAATCTGATATTTCTTCTTGATATGACCTCTTTCTTGGTATGTATTCAGCAATCAGTTTCTTCATCTAGACAGAATCCTGGACTGACCCTAAGCTTCTATTTTACTGGTGGTTTTAGTCTCTTCAGCATGCACAGCAAACCATAACAGCCCAGATTTTCCCTTATTCCTTCCCCTTGAGAAGTTGTTTGAAAAATTAAATAGTCTGCTCTCATGCCTTACAGAGCTGGCTCCCTGGGGTTTTATAGGGAGTGTGACAGTGCTTAGCATCCAGTCCAACTGTACTCTCAGGACAGTAAGAAGGTTCACTGCAGTGGGTGGGATACAGTCCAGAAAACAGTCCTAAGGACTGGTTTGAGTGAGGTTTACTGTGGAATAGCTCTGCTCTGGTCACACAGACCAAATACCCATTAGCGACTGAAACACGGCAGTTGTGTCCCTGGGATGCAGCTCAGTTTCATGTGAAACAAATCCAGTTTGTGCACTCTAAGATCACTTGGTTGTGCAAACCAAAGCATAGTAGAGGTTTACCCAAGAAATACTCTCCAGTTCTGAATTAAATCATCAGCATGGACACAGCAGAATAGTAACATGTCCTATTAAGAAAGTCATATCATTATCCCAGATGATAGAATGTGGTGATAAAATTACGAAGTGATGAGTGCAGGGTGCAGTCTAGGTAGTTTGAATCAAGAGAATAGGAAGTGTAAGAGAGATTTATTTCTCAAAATAGACAGATAGGTGCTAAATGCCATGGTAGCATTGTCTGATACCACTTCTCATGAAAGAAATTATTATTTCTGTGCATCATCTTTTTATGTAACTAACTATTGCATAGACAATGTACAGGTAAGTAAGTGTTAACAATGCCTCTATCATACTGTGCAGAGTAAGAAAAAGTGCTTTCCTATGCCACATGCATTGCTGTAGTCAAAACTACTATTTGGTTTCACAAAACCTCTGGGTTTATATTGGTTGAAAAGCAAAAAAGTAGGATTTCTAAAAAACATATTTTTTTGATTTTTTGGAAGATTCAAGTTTTTTGAGAAACAGAGTTAAGAAGTGACACCCGCAATGGAAAAGTTTAACAAAGTGTTTCTTTCAATTTCTAGAGTATTCTGTATTGCTGTTTTGTATCTCTTGAGTATGTGAAAGGGGTTTTTTCCCCTTTTTTATTTTTCATGGTTTGAAGAATACTAATAAGTGTCACAGGGTATAGATCAAAATTTTGAAATTGATAGGAATATTTTGACCATTGCAAATTCAGCTGTTCCTCTGAAACTACTTTCCTTCAAAATGTTAGAGATCAATGCAGTTACTATTCCAAGAATATTACCTGTTTCTAATATACCATAACATGTTTATATAGGTCACTCCTGCATGTAACTCTGATGAGCTTAGCGTGATTATGGTATGTCTACTGCCTTGATAGTTCCTTCAGAGAGTCTGGGTGACTCTCTGTTTACCCCATTGACAGGCTCCAAAAAAGTCTTTTTGAGTCAATGGAATTTACAGATATTTTGTCCTATTCCAGTTTTTGGAGATCTTCATATTATTCCAATTGTATACTTGAATTCTGACAGGCTCACTTAATGCTTACTGAAAAATGTCAAACAATGCCTTTTGGTTCAGTTAAGCCGTATTTTGCCCTTTGATCCTTATGTCAGATCACAGTGAGCAAAGAATGCAAGAATTATTATTCTTACTGTTAGAAAGCCTGAAGAGCAGAGCCAGACACAAGCATGTAGTTCTTAAAGTAGCCACTAACTCTGGAGAAGTGAGAAGGCAGCAGGCTGTGGATAGTCACTGCCCACAGTCATAGGGAACACAGGATCAGCAGGGACCTTCTGGCATACCTGGACGGGCATGGCAAAGGAGGCATGTATTTCTGCTATGCATTTACAATTCATGCCAGGCTTCTCCCTGAGCGGCTGCAGATCTCTGCTGTACTGGCAGATGGGGCATGATATGGCTCAAAGTGAATAACTGTGCAACCTCCATGAATGGATGAAAATCACTTAATATTTTTGCCAACACTGGTCACTTCTAAGATTCAGCTAAACAGGGTGCTGGGCCAATCTCATCTAGCCATGGTTTTGCCAAGAAAGGCTGGACCAGATTACCCTAGAGGTCTCTTCTGACCTGGTATTCCACTATTCTGTGATTCTATGGATATGTTATTCTGTGTTTTCCCTATGCCCACCAGTGCACTTCAGCAGCTAGGCAACTTCCCAGTTTGTAAAGGCAAGCAACCAAGCAGTGGACTGTCAGTCTTCTCACTCGTAGCAAGTTCACAGTAAGCAGAGTTGTAATCAAACCAAACCAAATACGGAAACTGCCATGTGAATGAAAGCCTACCTGTCAAAGAAGACAACTGTGCATTTCATCAAGATGTTTTTAATTTTTTCTTATTAAATTTTTTATTCTTATACTTTCATTCTCATGCTAGGATTTTGTTGAGTGCATATGTGTCCATGATGTGCATTTTACCATTGTTCCTATTAAATGTGAGCAGTAATTTAGGAACTACATTATGGTTCATCTTTTTCAAGAATTTTAAAGCTAGAGCTGTTAATGTGAAACAGAATCTTTGGAATAGATGGGAATAATCTGGGGCAAATATTTGGAACAAAAACTTAATTACATGGGTACCAGATTAAGACATTCTTATAAACAGTTACAGTATTTTTGATGTAGTGGTAAAAAACAGAAAGCAAAGGGAAGCCAAATTAACTTAGCAGCTCAAGTGTAGCAGTTGATTGATTCTGAAAGTCAACAGGTGAATATTTTCCATAGTCCCAGCAGACAGAAAGAATGAATTGAATAGCCAAATTCCTATTGATTTCTTTGGGAGCAGGATCAAAACTTTATGTCTTGAATAAGTCCATTTTTGATTTTAATGAGAATTACGTGACTTAAATCTTGTCTAATGTTTTGGAAGCAATGGGTAAGGTTTAAATCAAATAATAGGTTTTCTAGACTTTTAATAGCGTTATTCTTTTCAGTGCTGCTAAATACCTCAGGGTATTTACTTTTGGCTGTTAGTGTAGTGTAGAAGTTGATACTACTGTGAATGGAATTGGTTAAGTCTTAAAACGGAATGTTTAGATCATAAACATTTTAAAATAAGACTCCACAGAAAAAGATGTGGTGTGTTTTTTTTTTTAATATATGTTAGTTGTGTTCTTGGCAGGCTTTGTTTTAGAGGAGTCACATTCTGGTAGGCAGCTGCAGCCAGAAGATTATTTTAAACCAATGGAGAAAATTCCCTTTTCTCTTTTGCTTTTTCCCTTTCTCCCTTTCTCTCTTTCTCTCTCCCTCTCTCTCTTCAGTAGGACTCTCTATACATCATACAACTGAAGTATAGCCAGTCATGGGGTGAAAAATTCATACACTAATATACACAACAGTGAAAAGTATAGAAACCCTGGCTAAAGATGCCAGTACCAGCCTGTGCTTTAAGAAGTTGATATTTCTTTTCTTCAACACTCGTCAAATCTTCAGACTTTAAAACCCATTGGCTACTCTTCCAGAGCCAACAGGATTGCATAAAGTATATGGAGAATTGCTTGTGTCTGCCCTGCATTTACCTGTGGAGTGGCACAGTCATCTTTTTAACAAGGACTTAATTCATCAGTGCTGAGTGAAACCAGTTATACTCCAGAAGTTGTTGGGTTTGGGGGGTAACTTATAATAGAAGACATTAATGGAGTAGGTCTTTACTTATCTCAATCAAATCTTGATGATTCATGTGCTACACATTATTTTTGGGTTTCATATTTATTTGAAATAAATGTATGTGAGAATGTTTGTTGTCCTGCCTTAAAGAAGTAGAGGACTTCTTTTTATAAAATGTGAACTCAGTGTGATGAAAGGTATTGTATGTATGCAGTTGTGCAGGCAGAAGTCTTGCCCCACCACAAGCACCATACATGTGCCAAAGTAGAAGCTCTTTGTACTGATCAAACAGTGGACATTGTTCAATTATTCCAGAACAGACTTTGACTTTTTTTTTCCCCCTAAAGTGAAGGTAGAGCTTTCTCCACCTCGCTTTTGAAGCCTCTTATGTGCTCTGCTGGATATGGACCTGAAGTCTCTGCCTACTTTGTACTGAATGGGAACAATTAAAAGTGTTTTTACATTGGTCACTGGTTGTAGCTGTAACAGTCCTGAATAGAAAAGCTTTGTGTCCATTGCCCTAAAGTATGATGCTCCAAAGGGCCACGGCAGACCTTGATGATGAAGATGGTATCTACGTTCCATATTGTACTGATGGAAGCCTTTTCAACCTAAGGTGACTGAAGGCCCACACTAAGACCTTAAACCATCTTGTCTGGGAGCTGCTTTATGCTGGTGATGCCACCCTCATCACCCACACAGAAGCAGCTCTGCAGCGTTTAACATCCTTCTTTGCAGAGGCTGCTGAGCTTTTTGGGCTGGAAGTCAGCTTAAAGAAGACAGAAGTTCTCTATCAACTTGCACCTCAGGAAGTCTTCCATCATCCCCATATCACCATTGGCCAATCAGAGCTCAAATCAGTCCAGCAGTTTAATTACCTAGGCAGCCTCATCTCCTTGGATGGTAAGATTGACGAAGAGATAGACAACAGGTTAGCAAAGGCATACAGTGCTTTCAGAAAACTCCATAAAAGAGTTTGGCGAAATAAACACTTGAAGAAAAGTGCAAAGGTCAGTGTTTACAGAGCCATTGTGCTGTCTACTCTTTTATATGGGTCTGAATCATGGGTCATCTACTGCCACCACCTGCGACTCTTAGAACGCTTCCATCAACGCTGCCTCCGAACAATCTTAAACATCCACTGGTCAGATTATGTGACCAATACATCTGTTCTAGAACAAGCAGCAGTCACAAGTATTGAGGCCATGTTGATGAGAACACAGCTACGATGGGCAGGGCACATCTCAAGGATGAAGGACCACCGCCTCCCTAAGATCTTGCTTTATGGTGAACTTGCCACCGGTTGCTGCAAGAGAGGAGCCCCGAAGAGAAGATACAAGGACTCCCTGAAACAACATCTCAGCCCTGCCCACGTTGATCAACATCACTGGTCTACTCTGGCCTCCAATTGGGAGGTCTGGAGACACACCATCTATAATGCTGCTGCTTCTTGTGAGAACACACTCAGAATCACTCTAGCGGAGAAAAGACAACGCAGAAAGAATCGTATCTTGCCGATACCACCTAAGGAGTCTTTCTGCTGTGCCTTTTGCAACCGGACTTATCTATCTCATATTGACCTTTTTAACCACCAGTGAGCTTGTAACAAATGTGGGTAGAGCCCTTCCCAAATCTTCATTCGCGAAGCCTAGCCATGATCATTAGAAAAGTATTTTCGAGCCTTTAACTGAAAACATTTGTGACCAAAGTTTGAAGCGACTGATGGTGAGAAGTCAAATGAAGAAGGGGTTCCAGAAGAGCATAATGTGGTATACTGACCATGTTTGGAACTGGCCAGGAACCTACTCGTTACAGAATCACAGAATCAATTGGGTTGGAAAAGACCTCTGAGAACATTGAGTCCAACCTGTGACCAAACACTACCATGTCAACCAGATGTCCAGTCTTTCCTTAAACACCCCAAGAGATGGTGACTCCACCACTTCCCTGGGCAGTCCAATATCTAATCACCCTTTCTGTGAAGAAATTCTTCCTAATATCCAACCTAAATCTCCCCTGGCACAGCTGGAGGAGTTCATACATCTCCCCTAGATTAGAGTAGCACAGCTTAGACAGCACAATATTTTCTCTATGAGTGGCTGTCCAGTTAGGAACTGTGAATGAAGCTTTGAACACCATAGGCTTATAAGGAAATTAACTTTTTGGGTTTTATTAATTTTGATTTTTATTTGCTTAGGCTGTGATTTACAAACCAGATACTGTACAATACTATATAGTATTGTACACAGAAATTGTGTCATTATATTAGAAATTTAGCACATTCTTCTTGGACTAAACTGCAAAGTTTAGTCAATGGAGTAGAAAGAATTCAGTTGATATGTCAAAAAAAACCCAAAACCAGAACCAAAACCAAACAAAAAACCCTAAACAAAACAAAACAAAACCCCACGAAAAATAAACAAAGCAAGCAAATAAACAAAAAAAATGAAACAAAAAACACTCAACCCCAAAATTTCTTAGAACTTGAGTTTTTAGATGCTTATCTGGATTGTCAGGAAGTGTCCCAAGTTCAAAGGAAAGCATTTACTAGGTCTTAGACAAATATTTAACATGTTGCAGATTAGAGATAAATACTATACTACAGACATGGCAGGTCATTGATTCCTTTAACAGAATGGAAAGTTAATGATGTTAAGGGATACATATGCAAAGGTTTTTCTGATTGATAGTATTATGTCACCACTTTTCTCCATACCAATTTGTCAAGTAGGACTTGGATTGTCTGTAGAAAGAATCTAATCCATGATTTTGTTATAGTCTGTGTATAAACACATGCTTCACAATATGCATCTAATCCTGAAATTCTACTGATTTAAGTCAGACAAAGTTGCTTCCCTTCATGTATTTCCGCTCTTTCTCAGTACTTCTTGGTGACATTTCTACTTGTCTCTGAGTTTCTGTGGTGCTACTCAATGTCACTCACAGGGAACCTTTTTAAATTTTCCTAATTTATATTTCCCTTTGGGTGATGGAATGCATCAGGAATTGGAATTACTGTCTCTTCTCTGATTTTGAGATTTCAGTGAATGATTCAGATGAATCATTCAAAAAGAATTGTAGTTGCTTACATGGCATTCAGTTCTATTGCATTTCCCACAGTAGTGTAAAAAGTCAGAGAGCAAACTCTGAACCAGCTTCATGTCCTCCTACATATTTGCCTTCAGACCTGCATGACTTGAGATATTTTTGCACTTAGTAGCCTGTATTTATAATGACCAAATAATGGTAGGAAAAAAAGAGACTGGCAATCAGCAAGAAAACCTGCCAACTGCTCACCTAATACTTGGAGGGGGGGGGGAGTTATTTTGGAGAAAATCTAGGTAAAATCTGTATTAAGTGTATCAGAAATACTGAGGACAATTCTTTGAATGAGTCTGTGTATTTGAGTAGTTTGTGGGGTTTTGAGAAAGAGTCCTTTGCAGCTGTTTTTGTCAGTATGAAGGGTTAAACAATAAAGCAGAAATCCGTCTTCATGCTTTTGCTTAAAATGAAAAGACCTGGATTTCAGAAGGAGCTGTAAAGCTTTCAGCAGGAATCATGCGAACACTACAGTAAAATGAAAAGCTGAAATGTGAAGAGTGCGTGATGTGAGATGCCAACTCAGCACTTTCAGGAGTCAAGAACAGATCACATTGCTCTAGCAGAGGAGACCACCCTTGGAATTGCGGTGAACTGTAGCAGTGACTATCTGCTTTGCAATGTAAAGGAGTTATATAGGCTGATACCCCTCCACACAGTTATGTCAGCCAGTGGTAGCCTCTCTCAACAGTTCTTCACTCGGGGGAAAACAGATGTTATTTACAAGTACTTCTGTAGGGGTGGAAAAATCTCCTTATGGCCCCAGCTGCACAAGGAAAGGAGTAGAGTAAGAGTGTTCATACCAAAAAGGTTCTTCACTGAGGATGTTTGTTTTTTCTCTCTTTGTATAGGTTCAACATGGGAGAAAACATTACGGCAGATTGGTTTTGAAAGGTAAGCCATAAATTTATTTCCTTACCAGTGCAAAAAGTAAAGGAAGAAAAACTGCATGGGTGAATTTGCAGAATTATTTATTTTAGTTGACTGAATTTATCAATGACCTCAAATTTAGAAAGGAAGTCATGCAGTGTCATGCACACATGTGTTCAGCTTTTCTGTTTGTGTCCTCTTCTCTTTCCCCAGTCGATCTGAAGCAATTTATTCACCATATGAACTTGGTTTGTGGTGGTTTTTTGTTGGCAACTATACAGCATGCTAGTATTAAAAAAAGGGACACACCATTTGGGCACAAGTCTTACTTATGAATGAAAATATTGCTCTCACTTATATTATTTTTTCCACGAAACTTTTGACAAAAGTAAATGGAATTGAAAGAGGTCCAAAGATGTCAGGGAGCTATTCATCATCACAGGAAAATTCAATATGCAAAATTCCTCAAGTGCAAGAATTTCTTGTAGAAAGGCTTAACCACAAGGTCATCATACCACAAACATATGTTTGTCTTGTAAATTAAACTAGGCCAAGCCCAGTAAAAAGTGATCTGATGTTGGGATTCAGATGCTCAATGTCATGTTTATTTTTCTACAAATGGTGAGCAAAAGAGTCTGCCCTCCACTTAAGCAAAGTTTTTGATATTAGTGAAAATTACACATTCTCAGTGGCTGCTTTTGATATTCTTGAAAGGTTATTTTTCACAGATGGTGCTTTTTTCCCAAGTTACATGCAATTTGGTACCTTGATTTGGTACCTTTCATTCTGCGTGACATCAAACATGTCTGAAAGGCACTACGGTAAACTATTGATTCTTCCATCACCCAAATTATGAATTAGCACCTGTTGGTCCTGCTTGTCTCCATCAGAATAGAAAAAAACAAAATTTTGAGGAGTGCTAGAATGAATTGATACCTTGGGTCTGTGGTTTGAAAGTATCAACAGAAAATGGTCAATGTTTTTTTAACTGAGTTTCAAAGCAAGAAAGAGAACCCATGATAGCTGTGTATATGCAATGTATGTACCATATGAAAGATGAAGCATCCTTGATAGACTGAGAAGCCTGTCTGAGAGGAGGTAAATATGTAGAAGAGATTACTGTGCAGATCCCATTATTGCCTCTCTAGTTTGAAAAGCAGAAAGGCTCTCAAATGTCACTTCTGTACCTTGAGAGGCTGCTTGTCATCCTAGAGTAATTTGATTTGAAGCAGCACGTTAGTTAGCACAGATGGGGTGAAGGTTTGAATGCACTTGGCTTGCCATAATCACAGAACAAGTATGTTCTCTTACCAGCTTTTTCAGAGAACCAGCAAAGAGAAAAAAAGAAAGATTAAATCCTTCACACAGATAGAGCAATTAAGATTTGGGGTTAATATTCGTCATCTTACCTATATTTTTAACACGAGCATTTTTATGACATGGATATATTATAGAATCGTAGAATCACAGAATAGAAGGGACCTTAAACATCATCCAATTCCAACCCTGCTGCTATGGGCAGAAACACCTTTCACTACACCAAGTTGTTCAGACCCCCACCAAAATTGGCCTTAAACAATTCCAGGGACAAGGCATTCACATCTTCTCAAGTTGGTTGACTAAAAGACTGATGAGTAACATATATGCAAAGTTCAGTGTGGACTCCTTTATAACAATATTTGCTTAATATCATATTTTATGTTATTGCTTAAGGTATTTTTTATATTGGAATAAATTCCGAAGTAAACAAAGGGATACATATTGCTATATGTAACACTTAGTTGATAGAATTACACTTAACCTGTGGTCACAGAAGTAGAAATCCCAGGTCTGCAAATCTCTCAGACCTGAGAGATTATTCTGGGTATGTATTACTATGTGCTTTCCCTAATCTTATTCTTTTCAGTAGGAATCCCTTTTTGGCCACTGACAGAGACAGGATAGTGGGCTACATCTGTATTAACTCTGATCCAATACAGCTGTTCTTATGTTATTTGTATCAACTCCAGGAAAAGAAGCAGCAGCAACAGGCTTTGCTATTTAAAAACATATTCTCTGCAAGCTGTTGACTTATGCACACCTGAGTTAGCTGTGGAATATCAATAGCATTTGAATGTGTTGTTTGAGCAAGGACATTCTCATTCAGGAGGAACTAAGATTTTACATGCAAAAGGGAGTAATGTCCTAAGGAGGAATAATCTTTTCTTTAAAACTGGAAGATTCATACAAAATGTTCTTCTCTAAACCGTTTTAGAGTGGGTTGAGGAACAGAAGATATGGACAGTCAGTTTACACTACAGAAAATTAAGCCCAGATAATTTACAGGTGATGTCACCACTCTTTTGTGGCTACATGGTGTTTATTCTGCAATGGTAGAGTGTTTACATTGCTGTCGTCTTCATATCCTGAAAAACATTGTGGCACCAAGAGATCTGACTGTGAGGCTTTTATGTAAGCATTACTTGTGAGCTCAGGATGCTGCTTTTCAGTGCGAGGGAAATTAAAAATGCTGGAGCTCGAGTAAAGTAGCTTTATATCCAGGAAATGAGTGTAGTTAAGAGCTTTTCAATTAAAAAGGGTGTATGTGGGTTTGATAGATTTAAATGAAAGCCTTTATATTATTGATTGTTTTTCAAGACAGTACAAATTAGCTAATTGTAACATACTATGGTAGTCATCACCTTTGTCCAAGATAATATAGACTGCAGTCCCTGACTGTATTTTCTGAAGAAAATTGTGGACACATTTTCAGAATTATGGAAAATACTAGCTTGTATAGTACTGTCCTACAAGAAACAAAAAAAGCTCAGCAAAAATGCTGAGCATGAGTGATACCTTAATGTCAAGCAAGCTGGTACCTTAATGGTTTCTTTAATAATCTTTAATAAGCAAAAAAAAAAATGTAGATTTATGGTTAAGTATGATGGCTTTTTTTGCAAATGTTAACATAGGAATTATTGTT
Source organism: Manacus vitellinus (assembly GCF_001715985.3). Taxonomy (NCBI): domain Eukaryota; kingdom Metazoa; phylum Chordata; class Aves; order Passeriformes; family Pipridae; genus Manacus; species Manacus vitellinus. Next base: position 51,952,894 of record NW_021939396.1, on the reverse strand, counting down.
CATTATTGGGGCTTCTCATAAAAATACTCATAAAATACTCATAAAAATGTCTGTAAAGCAGCCAGCTCTGCTGTAGTTTGTTCCCAAAATGATAAAAATATGTTTTAGAAGGCATTGTTCATCTCACAGACTTATGATATTTTCGGTCACATTCAGGACCCAATGTATATCATAGAATCATAGAATCATTAAGGTTGGAAAAGACCTCCAAGTTCATCTTTGAGCAAACACCTTCATGTCAACTAAACCATAGCATTAAGTACCACATCCAGTTGTTTCTTGAACATGTCCAGGGATAGTGACTCTACAACTTCCCTGGGCAACCCCTTCCCATGTTTAACCATCCTTTTCAGTGAAGAAATTCTTCCTGATATCCAACTTGAACCTCCCCTGGTTCAGCTGGAGGCCATTTCCTCTTGTCCTGTTGCTAGGAGGCTCATTTGAGATTTCAAGTGAAATAGTTATGAACAATTAACAGTGACTGTGCTTGTTTCCTGGCTACACTGACAATTAGAAGAGCTTAATGCACAATACCTGTTAAAATTCAAAAGGAAAGAGGGTCAGGTCAGTCATGGAGCTGGTCTTATCCTGTAATGCAGTCAGTAGTGTTTTTCCAGCTCATGGCTGGGGTGAGGCTTGCAATGCAGAGCCTGGAACGAGCCACAGCCAGTACCGGGGAAATGCAGCTGTAGAAATGATACCACAGTGCAGAAAATTAAAACCAAAAGAAGGACTTCTTTAAACACCTAAATTTCTCTAATTTGAGCCACCAGATGATGAAGCTTATGTCCTTGTCTAGTAGATTTAATAATGATTACAGAAATGTCTTCTGTTATTACATATTTGTTGACCTATAAATTGTCTAATAATTTCAAAACTTTAAATGGAAGGCATCGGACCTCTTAAAACCCATTGTTCTGTGGGGTTTCCAGACTTCCAGTCTTCCTCTTACTATGCTTCTCTGAGTTGTAGTTTCTAATGTGACTAGTAACTACTCAGCTACTAACAACACTCCTATTCCCTTTTTACGTTTGTTCCCGTGATGTTTCTCCTATATGTGTAATGCTTTACATTACAGTTCCACAAAACAGACTTAAGAATGATTTAATAACTGTTATTATATGTTAAGTAAATACCAACTGTTTTAGAAAATATGTATTTGAAGAATAACAGATGTGTGGTTATTACACTTTTGGCAAAATTTGGTAAGTATGTTTTTCATTGTAAATAGCTGTTTCAGTGACATGGAGAAAGGAACTTTTGTGTACCAATTTCATAGTAAATTGTAATTATAAAAATGGAAGAATTTTCCGTATTGAAGATACAACTTTCGTTTGGTTGATATCATCAATCTGATTCTGAAATTATTGTTATTTTTGTGGTATGCAAAAATTTATTATAAATCTGAAGTTGTCTATGTATATATGCAAAAGTAGGTGACTTCCACTCTACATAATACTAATAAGACCTGTCTGCACCATACTTTGTATAGCAACAACATCTATGCAGAATGTTCAACAAGTAGCATCTCACATTCTGTCTAAATTGATGCTGAGGGTAATTGGCAGTGAAAGCTGCACCTTTTAGTAAAGTACTGTGTATTGGGCTCCTTATGCTTTTTAAAATCCTTTTATTATTCCTGAAGAATGAAGGGCTAGTTGGGGATTGGGTAGCTAGCTCTTACACTGAAAGGAAAGGGAAAGGGAAAGCAGGTAGGAGCAGGGAAGGGAATAAGACTGCTGAGGAAAGAGGAAAAGACCTGAAGATTTCTATGTCAAGGCTAGACCTTGGATAAGAAGATTGACTCTTATTAAGATCTTCTGTGTACCTCAGTAGCTCCTTCAAGTACTCTTCTAAGCACAAGGTGATAAGTAGGACACTGCATTGTTCTTGTCTGAGGTAAAATAAACACAACAGCCCTGCATGCCACAGGTAGGAAGACAGAGCTTACCCAGTAGACACCAGGAGCAAGTTAGCTGTCATCGCTGAGATGCATTTTTGTTCCTATGTTGGTCTCTGAGAGCAGATGGATGTCTGCTTTTGCAGCTGCTCCACATATGCCCCTGCTCAGTCTAGCCAAAAATACTATGTATGTCTTCCCTACCCCTTGCAGAGACTAAGAACTCAATTTCTGAAACCACTCGTGACGTGGGGTGAGGGCTGGAATCCAGATGCATCAGAAGCACTTCCCAAGCACCTCCTTCCAGGTTTAGGTTGCTAATTACGAGCCTACTGGTGATCTGTTTTCTCTCTTTCCCCATGCTTAGATTGCCTGTAACTTGCTTGGATATTTGACTGGTGCTAGGCCAGAGTTGCTCTGGGTGACATGTAAGGAATAAACAGAAAGAAGAGAATATCACTGGATTCTGTAAATATTTAGTATACATAATTCTGGCTTGGAAATCTAAGTACCATATGGTTTTCTACAGTGATATCCCCCACTTCTCCCCATACTCTTTGGTGATTTAGTGAAAAGAATAAATATATGTTTGAAATATAAAGTCTTATCCTGATACCATGGTCCATAATTTCAAGCCTTTTCTTCACATACAGCTGAATCCTATAGTCCTTTCTTGGGCACGGCTCCCATTTTTATGTAATTTTGGGAGCATTGCCTCAGCCAAGGGCTGCATGAGGCTGCATGGTCTGATCCTTGAGAGGTTATTTTAAAAGAAAGAGTGCAGTTTAAATACTGAATAACTTGAATCTGGGAAGAAAAGGAAAAAAAAGATGCAGTGGTGCAATCAAAGGGACATGGGAAAGCCCTACCAGGCACCTCTTTCACCATTTTGGAAAAAATTAACTGTATTAGTCTCTACAATTCTCTTGGTCTCCTGTTCCACAAACTTAAACAAATGATTAATTCTTCAGTGCCCAGGCATGCCCCCTTAGTTTGGCAGGGTTCTCTTCTACAGCACACAATCCTTTCAGTGCTTTATATCAGAGAAATTAAAGTAATCTGTGGTTTGTTTATGCTTTCTATTCTTAATATATGATGTCTATCATATTTTTGTAGGAACTAATGAATATGAATTTATTCTGCAGTGGTTGCAATTATATACTTTCTTAGAATGTTATAAATATATATTGAGATAGATGTAATGTAGGGAGCTGAGGGGATTGAACCAATTCCGCACCTCCCCTTGGGAGGCTGTGAATGTAAAGCAGTTTATTGCTTATAACAGAAGTGTTGTCTTCTGTGTGATACCTTGGTTTAGTCATTTCTCTGCCTGGCCAAACATGGTATTGCAGACCTCATCCTCAGCCCCCAGCTGTCTTTAGGATTAGGGTTAGGGTTCTGGGAACCACTAAGGCTACAGCTCCAGGGACACTGGTACTGCCGAAGGCATGCCAAGGGGAGCATGCCACTGCACTAACATTGAGCCCTCCACACCTTTCTCATCTGGACCAAACATGTTACTTGTTACCTCAATCTCAGACCCGAGCTGCCAAACCTAATTGATGGGTAATCTGTAGGCAGAGGACTACATCAGAAGGGCTTATTCATGTCCTTCCAGCTGTGACACTGCACTTCTTTTCTCATGGGGTGATGAACGGTGGCTAAGGGGGCTTCTCGCCTGCATGCACTTGTCTCCAGACAAAGGGCAGCACAAGGTGTTGAGTCCTGGGAGGACAGGGGACTGAGGTTGCTTAAGTTTAATTTTCAAAACTTCCCTCATTTTGTTACTTCATGCTGGCCAGGACTGTGGAATTTGTGCATGTGTGTACTGAAGTATTCATCTTGTTTATAGCGTGGGAAATGGGGAAGAAATATGTTTTCAGTTTTATTTGATATATACTGCATGCCTGAGGTTCTATCTTAAATTGAGTTTTCTTCACTGCTCTGACAAAAAATGAGACTTTGAAATAAAAGTCCGAGTTACAGAGAAAGCCAAAATAAAAATTGGATTATATTTGCAAAGAAAAAAATCATTGTTTAAAAAGATATGAAGAAAACTTGTTTTTTTTCCCCCAACACTGTGTCAACTGAAAGCTTTCAGTCAGTATTAAATACTGAAATAGAAACAATTTAAAGCTAATTTTAAAACAGTTTAAGTTCTTAGGTTTTACTCCCATTGTCCAATGTTCTAATGTTGCTGGGTGTAGTCAGTTGATTGTGCTCAGGCACTTTCTGATTGCCTGTTAGCAAATACCCTGTATTGGGCATGCCATAGTAACCTGTGAAGTAACCTAACCCTGCTGTTCCCAATCAGAAGGAAATAATTTCAGGACAGCTGTCCTTGCCCCTAGAGTGAATATAATCTGAAATGAGAATAGAACTAATAAATCCCCCATTTTGAACTATTATTCCATTTACCACTAGCGTTTCATGGTCACTTAAGAGCTGTGGCCAATGATGAATTTCTGTATTTAAATGCAGCCCTGGGCTATATCCATAAAGCCGGTCAGCCGCTCCCATTTCAGGGCAGTTTGGTTGTCATCATGGAAGGAACTTCTGGAAGGGTCCATCTCTCCTAAAGTTGCCATTTTTGCTTTCTTTCCCCAGCATCTTGGGAATGTTTGTACTAACACTTTCTGTGTTGAGTGAGCAACTACCCTACTCTCCAGGCGCAAACACAGCATCTGTCACAGTTAAAGCCCAAAACTCCTACTTAGAATTTAATTAATCTTTTACTTATTCCAAGATATGGACTATTATTTGACTTGTAGGAAGGGTCCTGGGGGTGCTGGTTGGCAGCAGGTTTGATAGAAGCCAGCAATGTTCTCTGGCAGACAAGAGGTAAAACTGCTTCCTGGTTGCGTCAAACACAGCATAACCAGTTGGTCAACAGAGGTGATTACTCTGCTGTATTCAGTATTGGTGTGTCCTCATCTTGAGCACTATGAGAAGTTCTGGGTCCCACAATTTAAGAAGAATATCAAGATTCTTGAATACTTCTGAAGAAGGGCAGCAAAGCTGATGAAAGGGCTGGAAGGAATGTCCAGTGGGATATGGCTGAAAACTCTGGGCTTGTCTAGTTTGAAGATTCTACACTTGTGATGGGGCAACCCCGGATCATATAGACTGAGGTGCTGGAAAGCAGTGCTGTGGAAGGGAACTTGGGGGCCCTTGTCAATGGCAAGTTGAATATGAGTCAGCAGTGCTGCAGCAGCCAGGAGGGCCAACCGTGTCCTAGGGGGCATCAGGCAGAGCATCACCAGCCAGTCAAGGGGGGGGATTGTCCCACTCTGCTCTGCACTGGTGCAGCCTCACCTTGAATATTGTGTGCGGTTCTGGGCACCACAATGGAAGCAAGATATTAAGCTGTTAGAGAGTGTCCAAAAGAGGGCAATGAAGATGGTGAAGGGCCTTGAGGGGAAGCCGTATGAGGAGCGGCTGAGGTCACTTGGTCTGTTCAGCCTGGAGAAGAGTAGACTGAGGGGAGACCTCATTGCAGTCCACAACTTCCTCATGAGGGGAAGAGGAGAGGCAGGCACTGATCACTTCTCTGTGATAACCAGTGACAGGACTTAACGGAATGGCCTGAAGTTGTGTCAGGGGATGTTTAGGTTGAATATTAGGAAAAGGTTCTTTGCCCAGAGGGTCGTTGGACACTGGAACAGGCTCCCAGGGAAGTGGTCACAGCACCAAACCTGACAGAATTCAAGAAGTGTTAAGGCAATACTCTTGGGGACATGGTGTGGCTCTTGGGAATGGTGCAGGACCAGGAAGGAGTTGGACTTGGTGATCCTTGTGGGTCCCTTCCAGCTCAGCATATTCTGTGATTCTCTGAGATAAGGAGGCTGAGGGATGACCTCATTGCTCTCTGCAGCTTCCTGAGGAGGGGAAATGGATAGGAAGGTGCTGAGCTCTTCTCCCTGGGATCCAGTGACAGGACACATGGGAATGGTTCAAAGCTGTGTTTGTTACAGGAGGTTTAGACTGGGCATTAGGAAACAGTTCTTTACCAAGAGGATGGTCAAACTCTGGAACATGCTTCCTAGAGAAGTGGTTGTGCCCCAAGCTTTTCAGTGACTGTTGTCCTGTCAGAGTCATTTGAATGCCCTGAATAACATGCTTTAACTTTTGGTCAACCCTGAGGTGGCTGGGCAGTTGGACATGATCATTATAGGTCCCTTCCAAGTCAACTGTTCTCCCCCTCCCCTCCCCTTTTTGCAAAATAAACACATTTCTTCTTTGCAATCATGTAATAGAATATTCTAACATATATTGCTAGTGATGGTTTTGTAGTCCTTGTATTGCACACCTGTGAGACTGTAAAGAAAGATTCACCAAGGAGGCTTTTTTTATAGAAGCTTTTCAGGAGATCACCATATGGCTAAAACCACTTAATTGCTTCCTTACTTAATTTCTCAAAGCTGTCCTAATTAAAAAAAAAAGTGATAAAACTATCATGAAATATGTAAACATTCACTAAAATAACTTCTTGTTTTTGAGCAGACTTAAGAGGATTTCTAGGTTTTAATCTCCATCTTTCTGCTTAAGCAGTTTTCTTAATGGTAACAATAACAATCTGTACCTAAAATAATTGAATTTTTTAGATGTTTGAACACATGGTCCTTAATTTTATAAGCAACTTAGTAGACTTCAAAGGCATATTTCATGAGAGGAACATTATGAAACAAAGGCAAAAAATAATTGTTAATGGCATAAATATGCAAACTAGATTTTGGAGAACATAGTCAATTTTCTAGAATTTAGAGAGTTCTAAATTCTCTAACTTAGAGAGGATTCAGATATTAAAAATCCAAGGTGAAAATCACACCAGGTAGTCCAGAGGAAAATCATCTTTTTGTTATACAAATAAAGCACAATTTTACAATGACTGTGTTTTAATCCTCTACCTGTATAGGCTGAAGTTCAAGAAGCCACTTACTCATGGCATGACAGTCCTGCTTCCTCTTCAGCCTCCTGTGCACCCACCAAGAGAGCTGGTGTGCAAACATCCTGGAGGCAAATTAATCTCTTAATCACATGATATGCCTATGATAAATCTAAAATTCAACTGTGTGTAGATGAGAAACACAGTAGTGTTACTAATTACAAGATGCTTTATCAATAGGAAGGTTCCCCACTTTTTTCCTTTCCCTTTTTTTTTAAGTTAGGATTGTCAGGCCTGAGGATCAAATTGGATTTATCTCCAGACCTAATACAGGAGTGTCAGCATACATTTGCTGGTGGTTCTAATTCCTCACTAGAGACTTTGTCTTGTAGAGACTTGAAGTGATATCAAGACTGCTTGATCCTAAGCGTATTTTGGCCAATTTGTTGAGTTTGGCAAAAGTGTTGTGAAGAGTATTTTTCTATTACAAAAGGGAACTGGATTTTGGTTAAATTAAAAGTCACTGAACTGTTTGAAAGTATTAAAGTAACATCTTTCAAGTACCTGATCACTTTGGGAGTTGGGTTTGTAACTCAAGAATCCTTATGACCCTTTATATGTAATCTGTTGCAAGTGCTGGGAACTTAGCTGAATTAACACTGCACTACTAACAAGTGCTGCCCAAATCTGTGTTTGGTACAGAGGATTTGGGAAGGGGTCTACCGACATTTGTTACAAGCGCGCTGGTGGCTACAAAGGCCAATACGAGACAGGCACGTCCGATTGCAAAAGGCACAGCAGAAAGACTCCTTAGGTGGTATATTCTGCAGGACACGATTCTTTCTGCATTGTCTTTTCTCCTCGAGAGTGATCCTGCATGTGTTCTCAAAGGAAACAGCAGTGTTATAGATGGTGTGTCTCCAGGCCTCCCGATTGGAGGCCAGAGTAGACCAGTTATGTTGATCAATGTGGCCAAGGCTGAGATGTTGTTTCAGGGAGTCTTTGTATCTTCTCTTCGGGACTCCTCTCATGCAGCAGCCAGTGGCAAGTTCAGAATGTACAGAATATATTCAGAATGTACAAAATACATTCAGATGAAGATACCAAAGATATGTATATTTCAGTTTGGAATGTTGTTTAGCAAGTAACAAAAATAATTTTCCCTTTTGCTTGCTAAATTAATTACTTCTTTTGCAGATGTAAAGATGCATTGAGTGAAGTATTTTTATGGCTTTTCTGCTGTTGTCAAAGTTAAAGTAAAAAATGAATAAAATTTGTGTGCCAAGAATAATCATGAATAGTTTCAAAGAAGAATGATTTAAAATTGTTTTTTTCTCCTGGTTTCTAACCTTCAAGAGTGAAGTTGCTTCACATTTCACAGCTTTTCTTCATAGCTGCGAGGGCTGAAAATGGATATGTGTATTCTTTGTAAGGAAAAGTTGGTGGCTCTCACAGTCAGGTGAAACTTTAGGAAAACACTGGATCCCTGGTAAAACTTTGGAAACTATTGAAGTGATATTTAAGCTGTGAAGGACTCTTTTGCAACACTAATAGTGTAATTCCATTTCAGTCTTAAAAGGGGAATGGTTTTAAGCTACCTTCTCTCTCACATGGTGGCCTGATTTCTGGACTATGAGAATGAATTGAGCGACAGTTGGAGATCTGATTCTGCACAGTGCAGCCAAGCTGCCAGGGTGGAAACAGTAGTACAGGTTTTATATTTGTTCCACATTGCTGCAAACGGCAGCATATCTATCATCTTCTGCCTCTGACATGTCTTCTTCCCTTCCCTCCCACTGTCACTGCAGTGTCATAAAATTTCTTTCTTTTGCTTCAGCATTTAAAAACCCACTCTGATTATTTTTTATTTATTTGCACTCTTCCTGTGGCTTTAGTGTATGTGTGTGTTTGCCATCTGACTGCATCCCTCTGCTACGTGATGATCTTGGCAAGTGATTGCACAACTGAAAGATTCATTGCTGTAGCAGATGCAGTTGTGAATGAACAATGAAATCAGCTGTAATTTTTAAATTAAAAAATTTTAAAGTAAAAACCTGATTTTTGAAAATAAAAAACCTATTAGCACTGCATCTAAACCATGCTTATCATGATACGCTTGTCAAAACCTCACTGTGCACATGTCCTAAAATGTGTTTTAAGAGTGGTCAAATACTTTTTTTTTCTGAGAGCTCTGGAAATATTCAGTGTCTAGAAAACTAAGAGAAATAAAATCATGTACATTAAGGGGTTTTCTATATGCAAAAAAGAAAAAAAAAGAAAGTAGCTGAATGAACAGGAAATTTTAGTAGACTTTGTATTAAAAAGGTAAGATGCTCTGGGCAAATGGTGAGCTAATGTGAAACAGTAGTGTAAAGTGGTAAATAGTTAATCAGAAAAAAATTAGAGGAAATAAGTGAGGTTTCTTTCTTTCAGAAAATAATATTTTTGTTGAAAAATTAATCTAACCCTGGAAGAGAGCTCCTTAATACAGCGTTTCCCCCATTTTTTTGACATGAGTAAATGTTCTGTACTGACTCTTCCAAGCAGCCAGTAAGTATTCTTTTCCATATGCATATGATGAGAAAAGTGGAATGGAGGTTAGCACGCCCAGTTCACTGGGGACTTTTGTGGCCTCTGCACACTGTCAGAATGCAAAGGAATATATACTGTTATTGTGAAACCTAGTTGAATTATGGGAACTTACTGAGAATCCAAGATTTCCCTTCATGGACTACCATTCAGAGGAGAAAAGGACATCTGGGAGGAAAGAAGACATGCAGGGCTCAATGCTCACATCTGCTCCACTTCAGTGCTGCTAGAAATCGGATCAGTCTGCCTTCATATTTCATTTCCTTCTGTAATCTTGACCAATAATTTATAATTGGTATCAGCTGATCATCTGGCTCTTTCCTTCCATGGCAAAATAAGTTAGCAAAGAAATCTAACCTCCTGCTCTTTACTGTCCAAGAATATATGAGACTTTGAAAGACAAATGTCTCTTAATTTTTAATGAAGTCTCTGAAACATCCTCCTAGTCAATCTCTTTTCATTATTTCTGTTATACCTTGGTTTTTTTGGGAAACTGCTGTAGGAATATGTGTGAGCTGAGATACAGCTTTGCCAAACACAGTGTCATTATGATTTTTTACCTGTTATATTACCTCTGTTCAAGGCTGTATTCTAGGTGAAGGTCCTTGGAGAGGACCTCTAGCAAGTAGTTGCTGAGTCAGAAATAACACATATGCTGCTACTTCCCTTTGCAAAATCCTGCTCATAGACCAGATCTTCAGCTCCAGCTGCTCCTCCAGTCCTGTCTCCACTCTAGGACTTCCTCTGGTAATGTTGGTGTTTTCCAGAAGCAAACAGTGTAATTTCAATAGGAGTCAGGGAGGTTTTTTATGCCATTGCCATTCCTCATTCATTGGGAATGGTACAGGGTCTAACTTAGCAGCTTCAGTTTTGTGCATGTTTGCAAAACACTGATTGCCCTTTCAGTTTTATATGGAATAGGAATAATATGACCATGTGAGGACGGTTTTCATTAGTGAGCAGAAAGAGGCTGATTCCTCTCGTTAGTATGATCAGCCAGAGGTCTGAAACCAAACAAATAGATTATTTTTAAGGTAGATAACATTGGAGTCTATGGTAGGAAGATAACAGTAGTTAAAATCAGTGCTTTCAGAAAAAAAGTAAGAGACTGGTGCACCTAGTATTTCTCCCTGTATTCAGTGTCAGTGCAGCCTCATCTTGAGCACTGTGTGCAGTTCTGGGCCCCACAATTTAGGAAGGATGCTAAGGTCCTTGAATGTGTCCAGAGGAGGGCAACAAAGCTGGTGAAAGGGCTGCTGGAAGGAATGTCCTGTAAGGAGCTTCTGAGGACTTTGGCCCTGTCAGCCCATCAGAGACATCTGGACAAGGCCTTTAATAACATGCTTTAACTTTTGGTCAGCCCTAAAGTGGTCAGGCAGTTGGACAAGAAGATTGTTGTAGGACCCTTCAAACTGAACTGTTCTGTTCTGTTCTATTGTTTGCTATTCTATTCTATTCAGGCACTTAGGTTTTCAAGAGAGAGAACTGTGGAAGGCAATCAATCAATCTAGCAAATGTCAGCAGAACACAGTGTGCCTGTTTTCATTCTGATACTTCTCTGCCAGCTTCTGCCACGAGGGTGTTATATTGGCTGTACATTTATGACAGGAGAATGCCCAAATCCCATGATGGCAGCTTTTAATCTTTTTTATGTGACACCAGTGGTTAAACAAACAAAAAAACTTAATAATGTGCACAGGTGGGGCTTAGAAAAAAACAGAGACAATAAGAGATCATGAGGCAAGGGATGTAAATCAAATAGGTAAATTTACTTTCCACTAACAACTGCAGCATATGTGCAGTCAGCAACCCAATGAGACTAAAGGGGAATGAAGCCTGAAGTAGAACAGGGATATTTTTAATAACTTAACAAGAAAATTATTAATTTCTACCACATTGGAAATAAAAGCTGAAAACAGTGTGATTATTACTCTATGTCATTTCTAACAGCATGCTACAATAGTTTAGGTACTTTGCAAAAAGAAGAGCAATCTTATGTCAATTAGGTACCTGTAGACCAACGGACACTATGACAAGTAAAGGAGTATCATGGAATAGAAGAATCCTTGTGCCTCTGAAGCCTGTAACTGTGTCATGTTGATCTGATAGTCTAGGCTGTCTCAGCATTGGCATAAGGCCCTCTCAGAAGTCATCTCCATTCAGGAGGAATCTTATTTGTCCAACAGTTTGTGTTAAGTTTTCAGGTTGCTCGTTTCCTACCACCCCTTGTGCTTATTTTCTTTTCAGCTAAATTAATTTCAGCTAACTTTTCTCATGCTATTTAACCTAGGGATTCAAAGGAAATGAACATCTGATAGAAGATACTTTATGGCCTGCGTTGTCTGAGCACTTGAGTTGTGAGACTGCTGTCAGTGTTTTTCTTGGCACGGCCCAGCCTCCTGCAGTACAGTGGTAGCTGGGAGCAGTACAGTGGTAAACCCACCAGCAGCAGAATGTGAGCCAGTCTTTCTTTTAATCTGGAAAGCAATCAGCATTGCAATTAGTATCCAGAAACTCTCAAGGACACATGCTTAGCAATTTGGATTTGTGTTTTACTTTGTTTTTGTTGGGTTTTGTTCACGAATAAATCACGTGAGGTCTCCAAATAGCAATTGGCACATGAAATGCAAGGAAGCCTGTGGCCAGTGGAGTATGAACGTACCAGTGCCAGGTCTGACCAGGCTGCTGGAGTGGGCTGACACTGGGCACCCATCCAACCTGGAGGTAAAAGCATGAACACTTGACTTCATCTCCTTTTTGCTCAATTTGGGTCTGAGCAATGCTGTTTTTTCCAATGTTTAGGCAAGGTAAGAGTCTCCCACACTGGCAGAACACACCACAGTTGCCTTCTACACCTGAGAGAGGTCTTTGGTGGCAACTCATCAAGCCATTGAACATCAAGCAGTGCAGGGAACTAGTACTCTCTCCTCCCACATGTATGTGGGGTGTCATCCCAGGGATTGTGTCATAGGCTCCATTTAGAGAAAAATAAAAAGCAACATCTAATGGCATTGGGGCATTTAGTTTGCCACTGATTTCTACTGCTCTTCTTTTTTGACTTGATGCTGTAGAATTGAAGTGCACCAAAATCTAGATGTATTCTTAACTTCCTGTGAGTATGTTATATACTAGCTATAGAATGAAATGAAAAGTAGTTTCAAATGATGATCTGTTCATGCTCCAACTAATGAAAGCTGCAGATATAGGGAGTAAATATGTTTTGAAATAATCACTGACTGTCAGCCTGCTTCAGACTTTTCACCACTGTCTTTTAGTCATAGATACTGTGGAACATATGGGTATCTGTATGCTTTTATGTAAACACTTTACTGTCAGTCACTGAGTATTTACGAACATTGACTGGGAACCTTCTACAGTGATCAACGAATACTGAATTATACGATGTGTAAGTGAGAAGCATGTGTGAAAAGCACACATAGTTGCAACAGAAAGTCTCTTTGAAGATTTAAGACCAAAATTCATCTATAGCTGAAGTGTCCTCAGGTCTCTTCTGCTCACTTTGGCTCTGCCTCCATATAGGATCACATTCCCATTTTGACCTGAAATAATTTGTTCTGTGGATGGGCTTGTCATTTCCACCACCGTGCTGCGGGGCTGACATGCACAGCACCACAGGTGTGGAAGGGATTGCACTCACTTCCTCTTGCTGTGCAACATCAGTCCTGCTCCACATTTGGATCTGTGGGACACAGGCAAAGCTAGCTGGATGTTGTGCTGTCACAAGTCTGGCAGTGGTGCAGATGAGCGCATTGTCCGATGGCTGCTAAATCCCTGCTGAATTTTATGTCTTCTGCGTGCTGCCCTGGGCAAGCTGGAGTTTGACCTTTATTAGAAGATCAGTGCTTTAAAAGAAGAAAAAGTGCCATGAACCAATGTTGTACATATTGCACATATCCGTAATTTCTTAATGTTGAATGTTTTATGCAAGCAGTGAGGCACCAAAATCTTGGCAATGTACGTTTAGTTTCAAATAGCTGCTCTCTTTCTACATAGCAGTGTTTGGAAAACAAATGTTTGGTTAATATGTGGTTAAGCACTTTTGCAATACAGAGTGTGTTCTTCATTGAAAAGTATCTTTCCTGAAAAAGCAAAGTCTACTTTTGGTTTTTGAATCCATGCAGACATAGTTTGTAAGCAGTGATTTAGATCTTACAAATACATCAGGAGGCCTTTGAACTTGTGTGTTGGGTAGGTCAGTGCATGCTAAATATTTTTATAAGTAGTTTTCTATGCAATTTTGCTTCCTTCTTCCTCCCACACATTTACTTTGCATGACCAATATTCTCTGAAAGTGCAACTTCAGATATTTTAAGTAAAACACATAGCATGCTCTGCATAAACTGGACAGTCACATTAAGGCAGTGCAGGAGTAAGAGTGAGCATGTGGATATTAATATTACTAAATTTGTATTTTATTTTTGTAACATAATTAATTTTCAATTTGTGGGTGAACATTAGATAAGAAAGGCCTAAAGGCAGACCTACCAGGGCTCAGCAACTCGCGTACTTTACCCACGGCAAAGGTTTGCCCTGAATGTGATGTCAAGGTTGCCGTGTGAACCAACATCATAAGTAACCTGTCTTTTGAACCAGCAGAGACAAGTCATGGCAGCATGACTATAGACTGTGAGCGTCCATGTTCACTGAAGTGCTAGTTGTGGCTCAGACCAGGTCTGCAATCCTCAGACCCAGATAATTTAGGTGTGAGTTTCCTAGCAAAGTAAGTACAGAAGCAAACATTTATTTCCTAGTTCAAACTGAGAGAGGTCAAGGAACCTCTTTAAGCAGTTTCTAGCTGCAACCATCCCCAAGGATCAGCAAGCACATCTCTAAGGCCATCTGGTTGGTAGCCTTTGGTACCCTCAAAAGTTTCTGCTATTTTTGTATCACAAAGAGGATACTTACTGGTGATAAACAAACAAATCATTCGTAGTACTGTGTAGCACCTGTGCAATACTACCGGTCCATGTTTCCAGGGGTGATGCTTATGATTCTTGGGTCTGTTTTGCCTCCAATCCAAGTGATTACAGTTGCATATGAGGCCCATGGGAATTCAGCCGTAAGCATCTACAGCAATGCACTCTGAAATATTAGATCCAATTAGAAATACTAGATGTTTTACAGTGACCAAACGAGATGAATGGAAAGTATTAGCATTTATGCACTCTTCCTTAGCTTATCACTGGTGAACTGTTGACACAGTATTACCTTTTTTGTTTTATTAAATTAATTAGAAAGTAAACAAATGCTATAGAAAACCTATGAAGGGAAAAAAGAAAGAACCTGATGCATGTATGGAAACATGAGTATGCATGAATAAGACTTTTGAAAAGTTTTTAAAACTACAATAAAAGATAACCTTTAAAATACTTTGTTTACCGAGTATTCAATATAAAATCAAGCTTTTTACAGTTCTTTAATCTGCAAGCATTGTCCAATTTATTGTCTAACATAAGCTTAACATTGTGATACATTACTGATGCTGAATTAATTTTTCTCTTTAAGAACGACTGGTTGTTCTTTTTTCCCATTTTTGTGTATTTGTAACAAAATATTAAATATTTAGAGTTTGGAGACTTTTATATATTATGCATAGTGTTTTACACATGTGTTGCTATATATTTTACTTTTTTTTTCCTATTGAAGCCATTGTAATTTGAGTTCTATTAGCTCTGCTGCTTTTCTGGTTTTATTCTGTAAACCTGAAATAAAGAGGAAGTTAATGTGTCTGCCATTCTAAAGAAATGTATTAATAGCTCACCTCACCAAAACTTTGTGCATTCAGTAGGAGATGAATAATTGTTATTTGTGAGAAACAGTTATTCTAGAAAGGCAAAAAATGAAAATTTTACTTTCAGAAAACTGAAATGCTGAATTCTAGAGCACCAAACAAAAATGTAGTGTTTAAATTATGCTGGCATTTGTGTTTTTGTTTGACTACTAGTGAGAGTACATGAAGTAAGAGAATGGTTTTAACCTGTATGTCCACAGCTAACTCTATTCTCAATGTAGGTAAAGCGGGAAATTTTGCTTAGTTTTGTTAGAATCAATGAACTTTAGGAATGGAGCAGGGTCACACTGTCCTAGAAAAATTCTGTATAAACACAGAAAATTAGGATGATCCCTTTCTGAAGTAGTAACTTTAAAGTATACAGCTGAAAACAGCAGAGGAACGCAGATTATCTGATGAGGAAACTGCTCTATTAGGAGTCTGTCGATATGATAAAACAGTTTCACATAGTGATGCAAAAGTCATAATATTCCTTTTGTCGTACAAAACTTATTTTTGTTACAGAGGAACTCTTGCAACCCTAACTTGTAGTAGTTCCTTGTCTTAAAAAATTGTGTGCAATTTGATTTACTTGATCAAGGAAAGGTTAAAAAAAAACAATTTCAAACCCCTAACTCTTTTTTTTTTTTTCTGCATCCTATAAGAAAGAAGGAAAGACATGGAAAATAATTCTAAAGCTGCCATTTACTGTAATTACATTTCAGAATGTGTTTCTGGCTGAGTTATAAGTTTTAGTCAGTGACGTCTACTACAATTAAAGCTGCCCTGTAGGTAAATGATTTAGTTTAGATGAATGAATTATGCTTTACTAGTTGCAGATCAAGGGTTATGACCAATTCATTGTACACTGTAATTCTTGCAGGGATTAAAAAAAAAAGCTGTTGCTCTGTGAGATCTCCTGAATAGGTTTCCTGTTCTTCTGGAAAGCCTCTTTTGGAGCCTCTTTTGGAGCAAAGAGCACAATGCATAGACTGTTATCAAATGCAAAATATGACCATGTATGAATGCGCAAATAAAGTGAGAAATGTTTGTGGAATGACTGCAGTATTTACCATTCTTTTTTTGTACTGCCAGAGATAACAAGTGAGAATAACTGATTTTTGTTTTAGCTTTTGCTGTGAAAAACTGGGGAGCAGATTGCTTGGGGTCGAGTGAAGCAGTTTATTATTCTGCTTTGCAGAAGAATATACATTTCTCTATTTTCAAGCGATCTTTTGTTTTCTTTTTAATTCTCACATTGAGGTCAGTTTGTTTTCCTTTTCATGGGGAAATGGGAACAGCATACCTTTGTGACTGGTTTTGGTGAATAAACTATTCATGTGCAGAATTTCTCCCTGCTCTGTGTTTAAGTATCACTGTTCAGGTTCTCTATTGCTAGCCTGAACTGTACCTTACATCTTTCACAACAACATATTAAATGATTTTGAAAGATCAGAAGTGCTTGTTTTGGAAAGAAATGTGAGCTGCACCAGAGGCAGAGCTCCCACAGGGGTCTTCTGGGTTCTGAGGAGTAGGATACATGAAGGAAGGCCCAGCGTGGCTCCATGGGAGTACAATGTGAGGAAGGAGAACATGGTGCAAATAAGAAGTGCTGGCACTAGAACGCTACCACTTTTTAATATGGTTGAATGTGAGTGGTTGAATGTGAGTGGTTGAATGTGAAGGACCTCAGAAATAATGCAAAATTAATTTTTGATGAGTTGCTAGACCTGTGTACAGAAAAAATCAAATATAGAAATATTATGTAGAAGTAATCGGATTCATTTTTCAAATGAGACTAGCAAATTTATACTGTTTTTACATTAATTAATACTGAATTAGAGTGTATTTCAGTTCTTTCTAAAAAGTCCCTAAGTGAAACTTTCAGAATCAAGAACTCAGATTTTTTTTCACCAGATATTTAGCAAAACTGCCTTAATAGGCAGGTTTCAGCATAAAGACCAGGATTATTGAAACAAATTCATTAATGTTATTGTGAAACCTGGGTACGCAGTTATTGGGAGTTAGGTTTGTTAAAAATGTACTTTACTACCATTTTCTGCCAAAGTGCAGCCTTGACTAGCTAATCTTCAGTGACAGTAAGAGCCTTGCATCTGTAAAACAACGAATTAAGTTTTCTACCAGTTAAAACTACAAAGAGCTAGCCTAGTGCACTCACCTATGTCCAAGGAACTATGCAGATGCCTCAGCTGTCATCAGAACTGATTACAGACATAAAGCCTTATAAAAAAATAAAAGTTAAAATGGGAACTGCATATTTAAAATGTGTTAATTTCACATTTTCAAATAATTAAGATTATATCCTCTCATTAATAGTTAAAAGTCTAGTATGTCCATGCTGCAGTTTAATAAACTGTTCGTTGTGTCTCTAAACCTGAATCCAAGGTCTCCCTTTTAACAGTGAACCAAATTCAGCCACCACATCCAAATCCATAAAGTCCTATTTCCTAGTATAAACAATTATATCTCCACAATGAAACAGTGCATTTTTTTTTCTCCTTTCAGAGGAGAAGAAAGATTTTCTTGGCATTTAAATATTTAAATATTTTCTTAGCATTTAAATATTTGTACTTAAATACTAGTACTTAAATACCCAAAAAGGTATTAAGATAGTTTGGTTGGATAAAATGTATTAACAGTTAACATAATGAAACGTTAAAATATTAAGGACTTTCTGGTTATTCCTCTTCGTGAGGGAAGGAAGTAGGAAGTAGGATTAAGACTCACATAGGGGTGACACAAATGCTACCTCGCCTGGGTGGACATCCTTGTCCTTGGTGGACCTGTATGCTGTTGTCTTTGCATGGAATTCCAGTAAAGGGATTGTGCTTCTTACACATGGATCTTCTAGGTACTCAGCCAAAATCTTCCTTGTTGAATTTGAAAGTTATTCCTTCATTGTTCTCAACAAAATTGATTCAGAACTGGGTTAATCAAAGTGCTAAGTATCACTAAAATATGGGTATGCGAGCTCCCAGCAAATAATCACTTATTCTATACTTCTGGAGAGCAAAAATATCTGTCTGTCCAGAATTCCTTGATCATTTTCATACTTCCCATATTGTGAAGGTTTCTTATTGCTGGGGGTTTGGGTTATTTTTCTTTGCCTTGAGCTAAATTTCTGTTCCAGTTGAAAATGTCATTAGAAGTAATAAATATTTCTTTGTTTTTTTGTTGTTTTTTTTCGTCCCATACAGTGTGAAAGGAGCAGATGCTGGGAACGTGATCAGACTATTTGTACCAGATATTGGGATGTTCATTGCTAGTCTGACAATATGGCTCCTCTGCCGCAACATGTTTCAGAAGCCAGTAACCGAGGATGCAGCACAGTGCAACATGCAATTTGAAAATGAGGAAATGGTATCAAATACACACTTTTATCTGTATGGCTTTTAGTGAGCTTTGGCATTTCTGTCTGAGATGTGTTCTGAAATGGTTTCACGAGGACTGGGTGTGTTAAAAAGTGAACTTACTTTCAGGAAACTAAACGATTGGTTTTAAAGTGGAAAAGCTAAAGTTATTATCTTGAGAAAACAAAGCAGAATGTGAAAAGTGGTAGGTATGCTACAGGATTTTTCAAATCATTTTGAGTTAAGAAGCAATCATGACAGTTGATCACAATTTCTTCTTCACCAGAGCTGCTGTTTAAGTCTGCCAAGGTTGTTCTGCTGCAGTTTCTTAGATAGCATCCCTACTTCCAAATTTTTTATCCAAGAATAACAGTAGTGTCTGAATGACTATCAGAAACTACTCTTAAGAGAAGGGAAGAGAGACTGTGTATTAAGTTCATGGAAGGAGTTACCTAAAACTGTGGTCGTACTGAGTGAGCTTGAGGATGATATTGGGGAATGACTTAGCTGGAAGTGTTGATGTGTTCGCTGTGTATTTTACTAATGGGAAGAAGAATAGCAGAGATATTGAATGCAGAAAAATCCACAAAAAGGGGAAAACAAGTTTATAATATAAAAAGCCACAGTGGGAATTTAGCCCAGGGTACAGAGAAATTCCTACTACTAATCTTAACATGTTTTTTATCAGGCTGTCTAGCATGCCCTGGGTCTCATTTTCTGTCTTCTTTTACATGGGTGGAATGTTTTTTTCTTTACTCTCAAAATGCCCTTTTTAGGGGAGACAATTTCAACTTGCTCATTTCAAATAGAAATTGAAATGAGTAAAATATTTAGGGGGATCAGTTGCCCATTTTGGTGCCACTATATAGAGTAAAAAGAGGCCTCTCTGCATGTTGCCATGTTGTCTGAATTGTGGCAGTGCCAGAAGCTGGTCAGGTTTCTAGCACATGAGAGATCAGTATCAGGACTGTGCTTTATACTCAGTTGCAGCTGGAATTCTTATGGACTCTCCTGGCAACTGAGGATTGCCTGAAGGCTGCAGCTTTTTAACTACACATTGGAGGACATGCAGGTTTGATCTGATGAGCATATGCAAGGTTTTGTGTCTCCTGGAACCTGGTTTTATCAGCTCTGAATCTACTTTATCGTCAGAGCTGTGCAAAATGGATTTAGCAGCAGGCCAGAACCTTGGGCTATACCCAGAATTGGAGATGTCTGTAGTATTAAGAAGTGTAGCTTATTAGCATGGTTTGTGTTCAGTGCTTCTTTTAAAAGAGTTTCATTTTACCAAAATGGGCTCTAACAGACTTTTTTTAAGCCCTTGATATCCTGAAAAGAAAGCATGCATATGCATAAAATGGGAGTAATCTGATGGCAGAAATTCAGAAGAAAAATAAAAGGCCATGCCTAGGTTCCTCTGAACCTCGATGATGATGCTTAGATACTCACTTCTTCTTTGTTTCAGAGATGAGCCTGAGCCTGGAGAGTGGGTCAAAGGGAGCTCAGTCTAATGGAGAGGATGGGTGCTGGCTTCCAGGCAGGGTTCAACAGTTGTTTACCTGGAGTGCAAGGGAAAAACTGAGCTAACACTAATTACATAACATGGAGTGTAGCTTTTTATTGAGCTATCCTGGACTGGCTACTTCAAGGCAATCCACCAGTGCAACTAAAAAGTCAAAATTATTCCACAAAGGAAGAGTGGGAAGGAGAAGAAAAGTCCGACTGCAAAGAAATATTAATATTGGGCAAATAGAAATATGTGTAAATACATTTGACTTCTTCACATCAAAATCCAGTGAATATTATTTATGTTCTGTAAACTGTATGTATTACAGAATATTTAGTGAACACAGCAGCTGTGTTTAGATTTAGTGACACCCAAAACTCCAACACAGGCATATTTTTTAAAAAAGGGATAATATTTGGTGATCCCAAATGCTTTAGAGAATTCTGATCTTCACAACTGAAATGATGAATCTGTATCAGAGTAACGTGCTTGTTTTTTAAAGATTGAGTGAAATGGAGAGTGGAAAATTAATACCTATTAAACATATTTTTCCAAACTTCAGTTTTCTCTTTCTAGATGCCTGCACATAACATTTTGGAATAATTTCTGCTATTTAGGAGGAGGCGAGAGAAGCAGCTGAATCTGCTAGGAATATGTATTTGGCAGGACTGACTGTAAGGAACCTAATGCATATGCAGAGCATGCAGCTTAGTGTCTGCATTTGGGAGAATATTGGCATGATCTAAAATGAGTCCAAACTATGTAGATTTCACATAATTTTCAAGTCTTCCTTGATAGAGTACACTGGAAAAGGGAAGACTAAGTAAGTGACCAGTCCTTTGAATTCTGCATTAGCCAACTGATGCCTATGGCTGTATGTTGTTGCAGCTTGTTACTGATGCTGTAACTCCACTGAATTAGAAAACACAGAATGAGTTGCAGCAACAACTGTCCTACAAAGAGACACTTCAGGAAAAATGTTGAGCTTGGTACTGTGCCTTCAAGCGAAATAGTCCTGGGTTTGTTGAACCAGCCCTGTAGCCAGCTCTAGAGCTGAAAAGCTTTGGCTGAGAGTCCTTGCCATCAGTCCTCAGAGATTCGTGGTACAAGATTTTGTTAAGAATGCATCAGCTGATTTAAATGGGCTTAGCAGAGGCATAAGGGAGGTAATTTTTCAGGTTGCTAGATGCCTAGCCTATAGAACAGATGGTTCTATAAATCAAGAAATCAGCACTGTGAATTCCAGGCAAAAGCAGAGTATCTTGAAGCTTTACTTTTTCTGCATTAAATTATTTACATTGAACAATTCTCAGAGGTCTTTGCTTTAGGGTAGAGTGAAATACTAAATTTGCTAAAACTGACCTTTTCAAAGGTCTGTGTGAACCCATCACATTTCACTTAATATATGGGCATACCATAAAAATGCCTGGAGTTGAGTAGCAGTTTGTGATACTCAGTTATGTGTGTTTCAACATGGCAGTAGCCTCTAGAAACCAGGCAGAGAGTACAATGGATCAGATTGCCCATGGATTGAGATGCAATTCAAAACAAGAAAAAGTATCAGAATCCAAATTAAGGACAACAAGGGTTCACTGAAAAATGGATGTCTTTCTTCATTGTGCTGCATCCAACTTTAAGGGAAACAGAACTCCATCACAAAAGTGTATTCTATAGAACAGAAGTGGGGGGAGGAAGCTATGAGGCAGTGAGACTCTCAATTATTTGTAAGTAATGCTATCCCAGGAATAAGCAAAGAGTGTGGTTTTAATTAACAGTGAGTCATGAAATAGGAAGGTCTGCCAGATACCAGGCTGCAGTCCAACTCATTACCACCCCTAAATGGTTGCACACTTGGAGCAAACGTGTCTGCAGGCCTTTTTATTAGGACTTAGAAAATTTAAAGCAGGTGAATTCAGCTGGAGACAGGCCTGGATTGGAAATGCTGAAAAGCAAAATGCCAGTCACAAGGTGTAAAAGGTGGAAGAAAATAAGAAAGAACAGTTAACTCCCAGCTGCAGCTGAAAGTATGACATTTTTGATTTGGTGCAGATGGTGGTTTATGTGCCAAAATGCAGATACAGTATATACAGTCTGATAGGTATTAGAAAGGAAGAGGCTTTTTCTTGAATCTGTGGATGAATTGCCTAAAGCTTTAAGTGACAGTGGCAGGGAGGAAACTCCTCTGCAATTGCACAACTTAAACTTTAGAAAAGGTGTGGATCTTAATTGAATAAAACAGTTGTAGTCTTCAATGCAACTTCCTCCCACTGGCTGCCTTGCCTATTCAAACTTGTTTCTCATCCATGATCTCCTAGAAAGCAAATAGGACCACTGGGTCTGTACTTTGTCCCATAATCTGAGGCAAGGTTGGTTCCAGAGCCTCCACACCTGTTCTGTTCTGCAGAAGGCAGAGATTTGTTTGGGATCTCAAAAGGGAAAAAAAAGTAAAAAGAGGAAATAATTTTAAAATACTAAAGTTTGAGAAGAATGTGAGGACAGCTTGACCTGGAGTCAGGATACTGGACTCTAATCAGAGGACTAGCATCATTCTCACTTCAGCCGCAAACTGGGTTTGTGTCCTCAAGTCTATTACTTCATCTCTCTCTCGGCTTCTCTGTCCCTTGACACATAGAAGCAATAAAAATGCTCATTTTCCTAGCTTTGTCTTTCTAAACAGTGACAGGGCTATTTGTCCTATGCCTACATTGGGCACATAGTACATGGAGAGCTCTTATTTGGTCCAGGACTCCCAAGTGTAACTGTAATACATACAGGAGGGAACAGACAGGCTCTGAGAAGTGCACATGTCCCATGCCTTGTCCAAGGACATTCTATCCTAGAAATTACCCATTTAGACCAATATCCTTATCCTTAAAGTAGCTGGTCCCTGCTGAATAAGGACAGCAGCATGTCAGAGAATACCCTTTTTCTCCCATCTCCAACATTAGAATTTATATTGCTCTCTCCTAGTGCAAGAACAACTTTAATCCTAAAACATGTGGTTTCAAATCCCTTCCAAAAAAAAGTTGTTTATAATTATAACTATTCTGGATAATCTTGTTAAACATATAATTACCTAGACCCTTTTAAAACCTCATTAATTTCTTGGCTTCAGTGGCGTCATGAAGCAAGGACTTCCACAATTTAATAAGTGCTCTCTGATTTTATTTTGAATTTAACACTGTTTAATTTTATGGAAGGTCTCTTGTATTACATGTTATAAAACAGAGTGAGATAGTTTAAGGGAAATCAAATGTATTTATTATCTTCCATATTTGTCCTTTTAAAAGTAAGCAATCTCTGTTCTTTTTTTTTTTCCAATTTCTTCTGTCATGTTAATTATGGTTTTTTTTCTGAACAAGCTATAGGTCTGCAATATTCATTTGAGCTACAGGGATTATCAGTTTCTCAGCATTTCAGGCAAGGTCTTATTGTAGATTTAAATAATAATGTTATGACATACGTTATGAGGTTCAGAGATTTGGGGGTTGAACAATTCTACTGGTGTATCACCTGCCTGGATGTCCTGTGTAATATGGATACTTAGTTCAGCTTAGAGCACAGCTCTGAGAAAGCTCTGATGTCCCAGTCTTTGCAGTTGCTAGACCCTTGCCATTTTTCATTCCTTCAGATGCAGAGTTCTCCTTTGAGCAGTTTGCAGTGGTGTCCATGACCCTGTCTACATGACCATGACATTTTTCTTAAAGCCTGTGATGGGTTTATTTCTCCTAAGATGATTTATTGTTTTGTGTTTATCTTAATTTAATTTGATTTTACCAGAGTCAAACATTCACCTGACCTGATTAGCTCTCATTGATGTGGAACACTTTGACTCTGATGTCTCTAAACATCGTCTTCCCATATGCAACTTCTTCTCCTTCAATAATTGCTTCTCTTCAGAGACAGAAAATTATGGCTATTGTGGGAAATATTGTGGAAAAAGAACTTCGTAGAGAAGATTGGAACTTTTTGGCTACTTTGAGCTCCCTGATGACACCTCTTTTATTTCTCATCTTTTTTTTTCCTCATTGTCATCTGTATTTAGCACGGCATTGGCTTACCTTTTCCAATTGGTTATAAATGTTTCTTTGATTCTGACCTCTGGAGAACTGGTCCAAACCTGCTTGGTCTTAGTGTGCTTTGAACATGGTGTAAGTAGGATTTAATACCTTACTTCTCTGGTTCAAAACAGGTAGATGAGGCTCCCTTATCTCTTTGCTCCTGATGTTTGTAGTGGTGAAGTTTGCCAGACCTTACACAGCTGCCTCCCTCGGTAACAATTCTAATGCATCTCATCTTAACAAGGGTCAAAAGTTTACAAGTTACATTAGCTTCTTGGTTTGATGCACATGTCTTTGGATAAGTCTTAACACAAATATGTAATTACACTGCAGCAGGCTACAGCTACATAGTACTACATAGTGCAGTGCATTATGTATCACCAAATGCTGTTAGCCTGTTCGGCATGAAACTTTAGTGTGCACCTGTCCTGTTTTGGTTAGAAACATCCCATGATGCAATTTTTCTTGTGGCATCTCTTCACTGAGGTTAATAACAGTTCTTCATTCCAAATTTTGAGATACAGAGTTACTAACCAGGAGCTGAAAATCCTGGAATACTGGTGCCTTTGGACAGCCTAAGTGATGAATAAAAGCACAAGAAGGAATCTCTTGGCTCACAGAATTTAATCTGCTGCTGTTGCAGGCAGCTGTATCACACAATTCCCTCTGGAAGGTAGGAAGCACTGTCTTGAAAACAGGGCAACTTTTCTTCATCCCATTGCTGCTGAAACGACCCTGTTCTGTAATTTTGCTTTTCTGGTGGTTAGAAAACATCTAATTTAGATTGCATGTGTATTCATAGCTGCATTATAACCCTTTTAGTTCTTCTGCTCTTTTGCTTCAATACACTGTTTTCTTCTCTAGCATTTATTTTTCTGATAGTTTGGGGGAAAAGAAAAAAAGAATCTTTCCTTAAAGTTTGGTCTGCAAGACAAAAGAAGACAAGTAATTTTGGATTGTCTTGTAGATTAGAAGTCGCATTCTCTTGTTCATCCCAGTAATCTGAAATTCTTCAGGGTGGTACTGGTGAAGTACACAAGCCACTTCAGTATGAGCTGAGACAATACTGAAAATAACCACAGCACCATGGTTGGGCTATTTATCATCCTTCTTAGGAATATGCATAATGGTACAATGTGTATATTACTTGAGCCAGAAATTACTCCATATAGGTGCTATGTAGCTTCGTACACCTGCACTAGCTTATTTAGAGTTTGTAGTGAATTGTGCCTTATAGTCATAACCCAACTTCCTATTTCCTTTTCAGTGAAAAAACGAGTTTAATCATCCCAAGCCAAAACACCAAACTCTGCCTGTGAGTTCCTCTCTCTTTGGCATTTGGCTTACATGCCTGACAGCTTTTTGAAGTCAAGATGTGAAACTGTGTTTCCATATTGGCCAAGTTGAGTTTTGTGCTGAAATCACTTGGTGTTTGCTCAGGTGCAATGGGTACATTGGGAAGTGATAGAATCTTTGGCCCTTTCAGTACAATATCTATTGTATACAGGATTTAATGAGTTGCCTTCCTGTTATCATGATTCAGAACTGTGCTTTTCTTTATTAATTTATTTTTCATTTCCTCTTAATGTCTCTGTCCCTATGTTCTTCCGGTAAATAGCTGATTTTTTTTTTTTTTTGTAATGAATGACACTTTCCTACAGGAGATTTTACTGCGGAAGTGTATGTATGTCATTCATTACTATAAAACACTACAAACACGTTGAAAGTTATTTCTGCTAGCACATCACTGACAAATTTATCTAATACTACCTAAGCTTTAGCACACTTGAGATGTATTAGTGATAATTTTTTTCATTAAAATCTATATGACTTAAAGTTAATTTAGGATTTTTCTCTCCAGTAATTCAGTTGAGTAATATAAATTATTAAAATAAACTGTTTAAATTCCAAAAAGACTCTATCTCATTAATGTCACACCTACCAAAATGTTCATTACAGTCTCACACTTGATTAGTTCAGCTCATTTTGCAGGGTCTTTCCCTGAAGTCAGATGGTTTTCTTTTTCTGTCCTGGCTTGCAGTCCGCAGCCTTCCCTGCCCTCACAATCCCACGCGCGTGTAGTGTGGTGTTCCCCTCTGGCTTTCTGTAGACCAACCTGAGCTCCCTTTGAGCATCCCATGTGCCTTGCACAAGATGACCTCAGAGAGATACTCTTGCTAAGCAGCCCCATTTCTGTAGGGATCAAGTTGAATTACATGTGGTAATTGTTTATGTGGAAATGTTTGAATTTATTTTGTGGCAGGAAAAGCAAGGACATCTGCTTCTCTCTCACATGCTGATGCTTTCAGAACAACAGTGGAGTTCTTCTACACTTCCTTGCAAAATTGGAAATTCAATAAATGATTGCCTTAACATGGTTTAGTATTGACTACAGGTTAAAACCACAATCATTTATATCACATTAAAGGCTTGCAGTTCCTTTGATGATAAAAGAAGTAGTGGTTAAATTTCTTTTTCGGCTTTTGTGCTCACAGCTGTGCCTGACTAAAGAATACTGTGTTATTTTGATTATTTTTTCTATATGCACATATGTATGTCCTGCTTCTAAAGGCAAGTACTTAAATTAAATCCTCCTACTGTTGTAAGTATCTCATATTTAAAGATAAAGGTTGGAGACCTTTTTTTGGGAGGGGGAAGATATTTTTATAGGAAACTTAAAAGTATGAACTCAGTCACATAATAATAGGTTGACTGCAGCAGCTTAGTTATGATGGAGGCAATTGAACTAATATGAGTATGAGAGAGAGAGTCTATTTCTATTGTTCTGCTGGTATATTTGAATCAAATAGCTTATCTCAGATCATTCCTAAGCCAAGCCATTCATTACATGGGGTTTTTGAAATGAGAAGGTAGTTCAGAAACTTGGGCATAGTAATGGCTTGAACAGTCATATAAAAGATGTCTGATAAATGGTATCTGTGCTGCTTTATCACAGGTATGGAATAAAAGTATGATCTCTGACTAGAGGGAAAGAAATGGTTATAGGAAGTGTTATTTTAGTGAGAGAATCACGGTTTTACAGTAGCAGTGTTAGCAGGGTGCTGTGAGCATGCGCCTCAGGGCCCATAAACTGTGGGGCAGCATGAAGACAATCCAGCCCACTTTAAAGAAACTGGTGTGGCTGTCAGCAGCAGGGGTTAGAAGTCTGCGCTGAGGTCTGGGATACTACAGCTAGAAAAGTTCTTATGAAGATTAACATTGGCAGAAGGAGAGAGACCATGAGGCTTGTGTTATGGCTTGCTTAGTCTTGTATCCTTGCAAAGCAGTTGCAACTCTATGTTCTGCAAGCAAACCACACACCTTCAAGCTAATGTAGATCATGATAGCACATCTCTGGTATCACCTGCAATAAATCACATGATGTACCAAAATGTATCACTCCGTCGTCCTGCCAAACCTACGTACCTGTAACTGTTTGGGTAAGGCTTGGTGAACTTCACTCAGCTTTCATTTTCTCACTCCTCTCTGTTTGTTTCCTGGTTCTGGCTGTGAGAAAATGTCAAAATACTGAAAAGAGGCTATTTTTGCAACATTTATGAGCCAACTGGAAGGAAGGAGCACCTGAACTCACATGAGAACTTACTCTTGTGAGCTTAGCAGTGCATGCTTGAGAGGTCTCGATAATTAATGCAATGTATTCACAGGGATAGAAGTTGTGTCCATTCTGAGGCTTGCATATCCTTAGTTGTAATAATTCTGGTCAGTTAAATTGTGCTGCTGTCATTACTTGAATTTTTGAAGGGTTTAATTTATGTGTCCTCTAGAATTGAAAAGTCAATAAAGGAGCAAATTTGTGTTTTCAGACACAATACCATTAACCGTAGGTACAAAGCAAGGAGTGTACTGAAGCAAGAATGAGTTTTAGGTTAGAATTAAGGCTTCCTGTTAGTAAATACAGCTCTGGGACTAGAGGATATCTCTGTGCAGTAGTGTTTATACTGTACCAGATGAAACATTTAAAAGTTGGATGTTGAACAAGCAGCCCCCAAAGTAGCTAATGGACATTCTGGCCCTGTCCACAATAGTAGCTGCCATAGCTGCCACAGGAGCAGTAGTTTTCTTGCCTGTTCTCTATCTCAGTTTGGCAGTTTAAAAAAGTGTTGTACAATAAATACTCCCGGGACTTCCACATGATTGCTAAAAAACCTAAACTGCATTTAGTTTGTTTATAGAAAGTCCTGAGGCCCTGCTCTGCAGAGCAAAGGTCATGGAAACACATGTTTACGGCTTCACAAATGCTCTATACTCCTTGAATGGAGAAATTTATTTGATTTAATCAGCATCCACAGGGATCCTGTAATTGCATAATAGGTAATTTATTATGGAAGTAAAAGTATTTTTCTAACTGTAGCCTATGTAACATGGTTTTGTAGCTTTAGACTAATCCACATAGTTAAAAAGAGCTTTGCAAAACAGTCTGACTGGAGTAATGGTGTTCTGTGATGAGCGTCTACTAGTATGGCTATTTAATCCTTTGAAAGTGTTAAAACAACAAGCACATTATCACCATGTTGGATGTAAAAACTGTTAACTGTTTGCCTGCCTTCAGCAACTTGAAATGCTCAATATGAGAAACTGGAAAGCCAGCCCAGATAATCCAGCTAGAGGGTGGTGAATATGAGAGTGGGGGAATCCAAAGTTTGGTTTTTTGACATGTGCTGGAACATGGCCTTTCAGCTTCTTCAGGAAAGGAACATGGCCTTTCATCTTGGATATTGACTTACAAACCGATCTGTTTATACACACAAAAAAAAAAGGTCAAATCCATAGTTGTTTAGCTGTCATAGTCTTTTTACTGAAATAATCATTAACTGGGTCATGAATGACACAGGCAGAATAAGGCTAAGAACTATGGTATTATCCTTAAAAGAACTTGCAGATAGGGAAGAGAGATGAGGAATTTAACCCACCTCTTACACGTATTATTCTGGTGCAAAGCCTGGGTTTCTGAAACCAGGCAATCCTTGCACAGCCTATCATTGATAATTCCAGGTGTGCTGAAAAGTTGCAAAACAACATGCATCTGTTCTGAAAAAGCTATGTGGGGTATTATGGTTGTTGTTGATAACCCCATTTGCTAGCTTGTCTTAAACTGAGGAGAGTGGTTGAAGAACACCAACTCCAGACAGACTTTTGCAGTTTTAGAAGGAAAACTTGGGAAATCAGTTTGGTATTTGCTGGGGTTCTGAATGCTGAAGTTTTCTTTCCTACATCTGATGACCTCAGTAACACCAGAATTAGGTTTTTCTGCGTTTCCTGTGAATGTTTGTGATGTTCTTACTTCATTCTTGAACTTGGAATTAATATTTTTGTATATAAATAAAAATGGAAAACCAAAAAAGTTAACCTGTTTGGTAACTCATCAACCTGCAAGCTTTTAGCTGTGCTTGAATAAGCCTCAGTCCATGGAAAGTTTGCACCATCATCTCCTTCTCAGCTTTAGTTATATCCTGGCCCAGTGAAACACTCTCTTCCCCAGTGCTTCTCCCTGAGCGTGCTGTGTCATACGTGTCGGTATTAGATTATTAATACTGAACTCTTAAGGCAAAATGTAGCCTAAAGGTTCTTCAGATCAATGAAGCAAGAGTGATTAGCCTGGTAAAATTAAAATAGTATGGTCCTAATTAGGATAGGTGGGGGTAAGAGACAGAAAAGGATATCAAGTCCCACCTTTCACTGGGATGTTTTTATGTGGTTTCCTTGCTTTTGTGTCCTCCTTTTTATTTTGCTATTTGAAAGTAATTTGTGTTTTCCTCCAATTCATACTTAAAAATATTTAATTTTCCCACAAGAATATTTTTGGCTTCTGCTTGGAAAATATTTTATTGTCTTCTTTTGTGACTCTTCAGACTTTTATTTCCTGTTCCTTATAATTAAGTGTTATATCAGCAATCTTAAGCTCTATAAATATATGAATCATGTCTTCATGTTTATCATAGATTCACAGTATTCAAAGAGATGTGAATCCTGACAACCTCCCATGAAATAACTTATTTATTTTGAAATTATTCCTATACATTTTTTAAGTAAGTCTGTGTTTTAGTGCACGTTGTCTTCAGAAATTTGAAGGCACTAACTGAAGAAATAAGGGTCTCTATCACCTAGACCCATGTATAGTAAGCATGCTGTTTCATAACCTTTAAATGTCCACCAGTCTCACTCATTCTCTTTGTTTGGAATCTGAAGATTATTGAAGGTTTCACTGTTCAGTGGTCACATTAAGCTCAAGGCACAGAGCATTAGACCCAGTCCAAGAGGAGCAGGATTGGGCCCAAAAGGACTGGATGAGGAGCAGGTTAATCAGAAATGATCGTAACTTTTGCCTATTATTTAACTTTCTCACTGAAACAGCTGAACAGGTGTAAGTGAGGGCAGAATGTATTGCTCAGCCCCCTGTCAGCATTGTTCCTGAATATTTAATATTTCCTATCCTTTAGATAGGAAAGCTCCTATCCTTTAGATAGGAGCTGAGGTATGAGCAGCAGTGATGAATGGACAGAAAAACCTCTTCACGCTGCATGGCTGGAAATGTGGGGACTGCATGTTTGGGCTGCCATCTCTCTATTGTTTTGCATAACGATCTAATAATTCCTATGTTGAGAGCTCTATAAGTGAATGGTGACAATAAGAAAGCAATTAAAATTCTACTGTACTCCATTTAAAATGGCTATAGCTAGCGAAATAGTGATAAGTCAAAGAGAAAGGTAGATTTCCCAGATCAACCCTCTGCTGTATTTAATACGTTTCATTGTCCGTAAAATAGAGACTCTTGAGAATAAGCAGGTTTTTTTTTTCTTCCCTGGGCATTCACAACAATGTGAAAGCTCTAAAGTAAGAGAAGATAGCTGGCAACCAGCTTAAAGGTGAAATGAAAGAGTCTATAGGGAATTTTGTTCCTGTGGGAATCCACATAATGTAATGGTACAGAAGAATTTGGTTAAGTCGGCTGAGATTTCATCTGTTCCTACTGCAGTCTTATCTGTCAGTGTGGAATTTTTTCTGCCAAAGGTCACCAATAAATATAAAACTGCTATTCTGATGAAAAATACCAATAGTCTGTCTTTCTTACTTTCACACAGAGAGATACAGCTTGGCTTGAACTAACGTTAGCTAATTCAAGTTTAAATTAGTGCCAAAGAAGCTATTCTGTATTACACCAAATGAGAACCTGGCTCAAAACTATTACCTTTTTTTCTTTTTTTTAATATGCCCCTACATTTCTGTGAAGGACTAATTTTTCCATAAATTGTGTCTTTGTGGGGGCCTCTTGCTAATCCTTCAGATTCTCACTGTGGGTTGATGATTTAGTCTACATCACTCAATAGCTGTGTATGTCTTCTGGTCTCCAAGATACGATGGAGACTTGATGGTGAAAACCACTGCCAAATCCTAACAAACTGCTTAAGTATGACGGGCCTTTACATGTTTCCTTATTTTCTCTTTTCCATTGTGTAGTTCTAAGCCACTGGTCTTATTTTCTGCTAAATTGTTGTAGATCACTCAAGCTTTCACTAGTTCTCTCTTACTCACTTTTTCACCTTTTCTTTCACTGTCAGTGAATCTCACCATTTTTCACTGTCTCCCCAATTCTGTGCTTAGTGTATTTTTTCTTTCTCAAACTTCAGTCAGCAATGAGCTATCTGTCCATTTATTTTAGGCCTTGTTGCCGTGTCCCAGATCACGCTTACTCGCGCCATTCTAGGTCTTGCATTTAAAGTTTGAGAAAGGGTTAATGCAAAAGGGTTTGAAAACTGACATCAACCACGAAGGGACTTGTGCTTACTGGAGCTTATAACTGAGGCCATTGAGGCAAAGAGGCATTTAAAAGACAGTGGATAACAATATGCTTATCTTGCTAAGAATGCTGAACTAACCAAACTAAAGTTCATGTAAAAATGAAAAAGCAGACTGTTGTGCACATGTGGGAGGACTGCAGCCTTTCTCAGAGACAATGCTTAACATCCTTTTATTTTGAGGCAGATCTGAAGTGGGAGCCATCAATGCACAACTCTGGCTTTAGTGCATCTTTCTGAGCTCTCACTGCTTGGGATAGTCAAGGGTTATAAGAAGACTTCATTGTTAAATAATATATGCGTGGTTTTTAATTTCAAATTCCTTTATGTCTCCCTCTCTCTGTTTTTTGCATTCTGTTTTTCTTTCCTTCCTTCTGCTTTAGGCTGCAAGAGAAAAATTAGAGCCAGATGACGCTTTGATGTATGAAGAAGATCTGGATGACGAAGACTGTGGAGAAGCAGAATTTGAGGAAACCATGAAATTAAAACTGCTGCGTAGAATTGCCTCCCTAGCATCCAGACTGAGGGAGTTTATTGGCAACATGATAATCACCACTGGAAAAGTTGTTGTTACAATTTTACTTGGTTCAGCAGGTTGGTGCATTTGAAAAATTTCCTCAGGAGCCCATTAGATTATACATTTAACAAATGAGTTTCAGCACTTTGGTACCTGTGGGAGTAACAATGGAAATTTTTAAGGGAAAAGAAATTGCTGCTGATTTTATTTAAATTGAATTTTTGGCAGGTATCAGAATATACTGAGTTGCTTAATTTTTTTGTACTGATACTGTGCAGCCCTATTATTCTGTTTATGACTTTCACAGTTGCTGTTGTATTCAAATGGTGAATGGGGGCATATTATTAATGACTATATGTTGTATATATATTTTTTTTTAAAGTGAATTTATAGATTTTGTTCCATCACTTCCAAGTGTAAAAAGGAACTGTATTCATTAAGAAAAAGTAACAAAGAGTATTCAGTTGACCATATAGTGTGTAAAAAGACTAATAAGCAGACTTCCTGTTGGTTTTCAATGGAGTCAGTAAAAGTAGTTGTTTTGATATGATGTAGCCAACATTTTTATAACACATTTGACTTAGTACCACATAGTCAGCTACAACCAGAATGGAAGTGTACAAATCACTGTAGATTGTAATCACTGAATTCAAAATTGGATCATGGAGTTGTAAATTAGCTTTCATGTGCTGGCTCACGTGTTTGAATGGAGTGTTTACATATAAAGTATAACTGTACACTAAACGAATAAGTATACCAGTATATGAAGTATAAAACAAGAGTACAAAAGATGTTTGATACTGAATGACAGGGACTGGTCAGGTGAGGCCCCTTTAGTAAGGCAGACTCTTTCTTTAAGGTAAGATTGTCTAACAATATTACACATAGCCAAATGCAAAGAATGAAATCTAAAAAGGGAAAAAAATAACTGAATCACCATGACGCCTGACATGAGGGAAGAGAGGTGTGATTAAAAAAAACCCGGAAAACCAAACAAACCCAAAAACCTGATGCCAATCTGCATGGGTGAACATCATCCATGAAAGGTGAAATAGAAGGATCATGCAGCAGTGACAGGGAACAATTTCTTCTGAATGTTGATGGGCAGCTTGACTGTGGAGCTCCAATACAAGCCAAGAACTGGGAGGTTGTTCAGAGTTACAAAAAGGACTTGAGGTCTGAGAAACCTGTTTTCCAGAGAGAGACCGTGAGCCTTATAAATTAAATACTTCCTTACTTACCATGCCAAAAAGATGAAGGGTGATTTAACTGCAGCCTGAAAGTACTGACAAAGTGATACCATTTTTTAAGATACCTCATCTAGTAGAAGTGATAATAGGAGCCAACACTTAGGTGGTAAACCTAGACAATTTCAGACCAGAAATAAATTTTGAATTTTTCACAGCCAGAGTAATTGACCATAATAAAATCTTGGTTTAGGATATAATGGATTCTCCTTCTCCAAAAGTGTTTAAATAAAGACAAAGTGTCTCTTAGAAAGAACGAGGGAAATAGTTTCAGGCTCGAGGCAGAAATTGCTGGGTTTACAGCACCATAGGTTAAAGACTTGGTCTCGAGTATGATGTGAAAGATGTGATGGTGGAACTCAGGAAAATGACTGTAGATACGAGTCCTTACAGTGCCTGGACTCAGCTCAACCAGGGACCGACCCTTGGAGCACTGCCCCCAAAAGACATGTCAATCCAGCACCTGGCAAGGGGCAAATCCTCCTGCTGCTGAAGTAGCTGGCTCAGTTGCAGGGCTCAGCTGCAGGGCCAGCAGGCACACTGGAGCCATGAGGCACGAGGAACCTGCAAGTCTGTCCAGAGGAAGGGGGCTCCTAGATGCATACTAGTAAAAAGCTTAAAAATAAGTTGAGGCAGGCCCCCCTGCTAGCTTTGTTATCATTTCTTTAAGAGTCCACTGGGCTGCTGTGCTGTCTGCAATCTCTTGTCATTTTCTCATAGTTGCTTCTCTTAGACATATATGTCTTTCCTGCTTCCTAACTTACTTTTGTGGGCTACCCTCAGAGCATCAGGTCTCCTTTACCAGTTAGACATTTTCACAAGTGCAATGCTCAGCTAAGCAATAGCAAAAACAACATACATGTGTGAGACAGCAGAGACTTTGTCATATGTAAATAACAAGTTTCTAGGAGTTAACAGTGAAAAAAAAAATCAAACATTTACTGATTATTCTGTAGATTTTATCTAAATCTCTTACTTTCAGTATATGAATCGGGGTTTTTTTGTTTTAACAAGTTAAGATACCTCAAGATTTGTACGAGAAGGCTTTGCACTATTCATTCATCATGACATTTTAGTATCTTGTACTTAAAATTCATACACTTGTGGTCTTAGGCTGTGCTAGCTGGCCTCGCAACCACCTTTCTGTTTTTCTCCATGCTTTATGAAACATTTTTTACATAGAGAAGATTCTCAGAGGAAAGCCTGGAGAGTGGTTGTGTTCTAAGATATGGTAAAAGGGAATTGAACAAAACAAAAAAAAAAATCCTACTCTTCTAGTCTCAAAGTTAATAGCAGTCTTTAGAGCTAATTAGCATAATTAGCATAATTGTAATAATTAGCATAAACCTAATTGGGTTAAATTTTTTAATACACTTCATTTCAAACTTAAGGTGTAACAAATGCTGATATTTCCCACACTTTTCCAACCCTCCATGTTTTTATTTTTACAGGTATGATGGTGCCATCTTTGACCTCAGCTGTGTATTTCTTTGTATTTTTGGGCCTGTGCACATGGTGGTCCTGTTGCCAAGCATTTGATCCGCTGATATTCAGCTGTCTGTGTGTATTAATGGCTATATTCAGTGCAGGACACTTGATTGGACTTTACCTGTACCAGCTACAGTTCTTTCAAGAGGTTGTTCCACCAAAAGATTTCTATGCCAGGTGAGAGAAATTCCTTTCCTGTTTAGTTGTGGGCACACAATGCAGTGCCCTGTTATCACATGTTGGTGCAAATGATCTTCCACATAATGATTTGACAAATTTTACACATAGCTTCACACTCAGTCTTGGAAGGCAAAGCATTTCAGATGGAATGGTTTTGAATGATAGAGTGGTGAAAGTCCAGCCTGGGCAATTGCATGCAGAGAGCTGGAACAGGTTAGGAGGTGAAGGTGATTTTGGTTTCGGTCAAAGTGTTCCTGAGATTTGAGTGTGAACGATTTGGCTAAGAGAGGAGATAAAGGAAAGAGACGGCAGCATTGATACAAGGGCAGTGTACACGTGCATATTTTTTTTTTTTTTGGTAGAGGAAAATAAATGCTCTGAGGTGTAATGTTATAGTGTCTTAACTATGCTTTTGTGATGTCATTCTTGTATGCTTAAGGGCATACAAGCCCTTAGCCTTAAGGGGTAAGGGTCGTTGGGGTACTTCATGTGCTGTGCATAATATTAGACAGTTAATATAAAAATTCTCCCTGGTCACACAGGACATACTGGTCTTATCTTCATAGCAACAGCTACATCAGTTAAGTAAAAGAGCAGCATTTCTAGGTACTGCTGCAGTAAATATTGATTTGCTGTGATTTCACTGACCCTTTTATTTTTAACATACTAGAATCTAAAAAAAGATGAAGTAAAGGATGTATTTTTCTCATTACTATTTCTTTTCCTGATGGATCAGGAAAATTGGGGGTTATTGTATGTATTTTTAATGTTGTAGTAATCCTTACATTAAACCAGATGTAAACCTTATTTCTAGTAAACTTATTGTTCCTTTTAAGTATTATAAGTGGAAGGTGAAAGGAAATTAGAAGCGCTGTGGAGAATGAATTAATGGTTTATATCTCAATGCAGAATTATAAGCCATAAAATAGAGCTGTCTAGTTGCGGTAGCTGTTACTTAAGTACTTATTTGATATTTTATTTAGTACAGGTTATAGACGTGTGTGCTTTGTGATGTCATAATTGGTGACTTGATGAGACTGATTGGGAGGGCATAACGCCTGAAAAATCAGAGAAGACTTGCTTAGTTTAGGTTCTTTTGTGCCACCTAGAGGTCAGTGTGGGAGAATGGATGATTTCTAGTGCCAAGGAGCTGAAATGCTCACAACTTCTCTAAACCCTTTATATTACTTTCTCCTGTATAAAGAAAAGAAAAGGGGAAATGGCTTTAAAAATCTCAACTATTTGTCTGTGAGGATATCAACTCGCAGTTTTTAGCACCAGACAGCAGCAACAGTTTCTCAAGGAAGGGAAATACGTGCTTCATACCATTTTGCTAGAATATGTGGAACTCTCTTCATATGCGTCATTCCTGAAGTCCCTTTTTCCTTTCTAGTATTTTTCTTATTAATTTTAAATTCCTATATTTTTATTTACTTCAAGTTCAATTAATTTAGTCTCAAGATTATTATCTGCATTTAGTAATTTAATTTTTTTTAAATAGTGTGACTTTTCATTTTATGATAACATTTTATTGAGTAACAATATGCCACTTTAACTTAGTCATTAATTTTTGATATGAAAAAATCTGATTGCAAGGAAGTTACCCCTGCCTCAGTGTAAAATGGAAAAGGACCTTCAGAGTCTGGGTTAAAAAAAGGCCTGGTATTGGACTTCAGAGTATGTACAGAGCTTTTTGTAAGCAGAAAATATTGCAGACTTTCTCTTGAAATAGTACTGTTGAGCACTTTGCCTTTTACACAGGATATCGTATGAGGGACCGATGTTCTAAATTACGTAAGAAATCATGTTTGGATATAGAAAACACCAGTGGCATCAGAAGGTGCAGACTTCTATGTTTCTTTATTGACAGTTCTTTCTGTTGTGGATTTACTTCGATCTACTTTCAGGGAGATGCTTTTGAAGAGCATCAAGACAGGTATTTTCAGTGATGGGAAGCGCAAATCTTAGTGTGTGAAAAAGCCACTAATGATTTTTAATGGTTGGAGTTGGACTGATATATAAGTGGCTAGAGGAGGAAAAACAAGAGACATATGTTGGAATGGTGCAGAAAAAATATTTTAGCATTTTTCATCCTAGAAGAAAATCGATACATTGCTATTTTATGTACCATCTTGGTTTGAAGCTGTGCTAAATATGCAGAGTTCCCATTAATACTAGTAGGTGGCTTTCATGGGTAAATAATATGCTGAGAAAAGAATTTGATTCCCCAAAGTCTTGCTACAAGAAGGACATTGACATGATGGAGCATGTCCAGGGAAGGGCAATGAAGCTGGTGAAGGGTGTGGATCACAGGTCTTATGAGGAGTAGCTGAGAGAACTAGAGTTGTTCTGAAGAGGAGAAGACTCAGGGAGAAGCCTGAAGAAGACAAGGCTGAGGGGAGACCTTATTGCTCTCTGCAATACCTGAAAGCAGGTTGTAGTAAGGTGTGTGTTGGTCTCTTCTCCCAAGTAATGAGTGGCAGGACAAAAGGAAATGGCTTCAAGTTGCACCAGGGTAAGTTTAGATTGGATATTAGGAAAAATTTCTCCACCAAAACGGTCATCAGACATTGGAAGAGGCTGCTCAGGAAAGTGGTTGAATCACCATCCCTGGAGATATTTACAAGATCTGTAGACATGGTGCTTAGGAACATGATTTAGTGATGGGTAATGGTTGGACTTTGAGGACTTAAAGGTCTTTTCCATCCTAAATGATTCTATGATTCCATACAAAAGAAGGACTTTTATTTCTCTCTAAAATTTTGAAAGCTTGATCCCCAAGATAAGCTCTTCTCAGTTGCAAGG
This sequence comes from Manacus vitellinus, assembly GCF_001715985.3. Lineage (NCBI taxonomy): Eukaryota > Metazoa > Chordata > Aves > Passeriformes > Pipridae > Manacus > Manacus vitellinus. The sequence continues at coordinate 51,914,739 of NW_021939396.1, read as the reverse complement.
GCAGATGTGAAAACTACTCCTGTTGGACTGCTGGTGGATATTATTTCCCTTAGCAGAATGTAAGTCTGGTGTTTTAAAAAGCTCCTTTCTGGGTTTGAGTTCTCAAGTTGACAAGAAATGTACAAGTGGTTTCTGATCAATAAAAAATGTGTTTTCTCTGAATAGTAATGCATTCAGCTTGTCAGTGTATCGATTGATTTCAGACTAAATGAAGTTAAACTATACCCAAACGAGTGGGAAAATTCTCAAGTTAACAGTATAATTCAGCTAAGATTTGCATCATCCTTGTGCTACTCCTTCCTTTTAATAACTTCAACTCAAAATTCAGCACTTGTGATTGTAAGAAGTGACTGAAGAGTGTCACCAGAAGAAAGCAGTTTTCTTCAAAGGAATAAACTGAAATATGGTGAATTTACATATATTTACCCTGAAACCTTATGGGATTGTGCAAACAAAGTACTTCCCCCTAATTTAGGATATTGTGATAACAAAGCCCTAAGTGTTTGCCATAGTGTAGCAAATACCATACTAATAGCAACATAGTAAATAAACATGAAAACATCAATGTCCTACAAAGTTTCAGATCTCCTGCTGTGGCTTTCTGGTTCTGTCTTAGGCAGATAGAAGTGGCATAAACACAAAGACACATTGAAATGCCATGGAGTGAGCGCTTTGAAGATTGGAAATATATAGGGTACTGAAAAGTCTGAAGTATAGCTGGTGTGCCGGAGGTAGGCAAGCTGGAAGCAGAGCTTGTAGGATTTACCTGGTTGCATGTATTAACACTGCTTAATTACCAGCTGATCTGTGGTCAACTAAAATGTCACCACTCAGTTGACTTAATTTATAACAGGTATATTCTGTGTTGGCATGCTACCATATTGCAAATCTGGTGAATTATGAAGATGGGAAAACAATAACAAGAAGTATCCACTTAAAGCAAAATTCCAAAAATATCATATTTCTGCCATAAAATTCTTTTCACCTAAGTTAAAAACAAGTCAATGAGCTAAAATTACTTTAGAAATTGTGTACACAGTGTCACAGCCTGAAAAGATACAGAATAATGTGTTTGCCATTTTTTATATTGCTGCCTCCTTTCTTCCTGATATTGTTTATTTTGGCAAACGGATGTAATTGGGGAAATGATAAGGCTTTGCCAACATGAAGAAATAGGATCAATGCAGTGGCATGAGTTTTATCCTGAGTCAGTAAAGTTATTCCTGTCCAAAACTGTGCTAATAAGCATATTCATTTAAAGATCCAATATAAAATAAAAGCTATGTGCTTTCTTAGAGTTTAGGTCTGTCTTGTATTGCTTGTAGTTTTCAGGCAAGTAATGTTCAAAATAGTTTAAATACAAATGATTTCGTCTGTTGGAAGGCATCACCCTTACAAAGTGAGGCAAACCTAGAAGTCTAGGTAGTGTCATCCATTTCACAGTGCTATGTTATTTCACATCTTAAGTGAATGAGACTTTGGAATTAATTACACAACTGATTGCTTCATTGCAATCTGAGCTGGGAAGTCTAATGTAAGTTTGTTTTTTTTCAAGAGGAAATTTTCATCTGAAAATTTCTTTAAGCAAGACTTTTCAAATAGATTTTACAGTAACTGTTAATAAACTTGCTGAAATGACTGTTTTATTTTTGAAGAGAGTGTTGCATTGATATTTGCTACAGATGGTAGATATATGATATTCAGTTTGTTTTCAGATTAATCTGAGATGACTCTAGTCCAAAATCCTCCATTTCAACTTTCATGAAAGCTTTGTTATAGATTCATATATTGTAGCCCAAATACTCTGTTCAACCAGGCTTATAAATGCTTAAGCAGTCTGAAAAATATTCCTGGAGTTGTCAGATCAGGTTGAGACATCCAACTGTAATTTTTTTTAGTAAACTAGGGACTAAAGGTACTAATGAAATCCCATCAGGAGAGCAGATATTGCCAAAATATCAAGATGTAGTTGACTGATTACCTTTTTGGAAGTGTCTTGCTTCTGTAGGGTGAGGCACTGATCTCCTGCTCTCCTGCTGCTTTCCACTGGAGCCAAGAGCTGGGCAACGTGTTTCACCTGAGCTGTAGCCACTGTTAATCCTTGCTGCAGACACCTGTCTTTGGCACCTGTCTCAAAGGTGACTCAACTCTGAGGGGCAGAATATTGTTAACCTTGCATGAAATTCTGAGGTTTTTGGGGTTGCCTTTTAACTTGGTCATAAGCCAGCATTTGAAAAGTTGGAGTATTTAAAGTTCATTTATATATCCTATATTGAGCTGCTCTTTGGCTGCAGCATCTTTCATGCCTTCTGCCTGGTTTTTTCTTAGCCACTTACCACCATGGTACTGCAGCACCCACTGCCAGGGCAGAGTCCAGACACTTGGATAATTGCCACGTAAAGACACCACACTGCCCTTCTTCTGTTTCCATCATCCTCTATCAACAGAACCACACTTTGTAGCTGCAGAGCATGCTCCAAACCATGCCAGACTAGCCAGCGTGTTGGTTACAATGACCAGATTAATCTGGAGAGGCACTATTTCCCTCTTGCAGAGGAAGAGGTGTTAGCTAATTGACCGTATTGTCACAGAAATTTTGCAGCTGAGTTTCACATTAGTTCTATAATGTACCACATATTAGGAGACTTAATTCTACTTAATTTAGTCTATATGCTTTCTCAGAACTTCAGCTTCAGCTTAATTATATTTTTAAAAAATTATTTTGCAAAGGAAGTGGATGATTCTATAAACAGCTTAGAAATGCAAGTTCAGACTCCCGTCAACAAAAGATAATAATCATCCTTGCTCTTATAATCTCTTTCTAAACTATGAGGCGGCCCAGGGCAGGTGGGCTTATCTGGGCTCCCTTTCCCATGAAAGGTTGGACAAGATGATCTTTTAAGCACCCTTTCAACCTGAGCTATTCCATGATTCTAAGTTCTCTCCTTAATCGTATAATTCTGCAAAAGACATTTTGTTCCTGGATTTTGTGCACCATACAAAATGGGTTTTTCAACATCATGCTAGGAAATCTTTCTATACTAGACAATAAACAGGCCATTTGCTATCAATTAACCATCAGAGTCTGTGCAAGTCTTCTTTTTTTTTTTTTTAATTAACTACCTAATAATGTATATCTGGTGTCCAAAAAAGATTGACTATGGTTGGTGAGCAGTTACCATATTTCATGACAGTGTGGCAAAACAGTTGATTAGGTGATCCAAGGAGTGCTGGAAGTTTCACAGTAAATCTTTTAACCTTCTCCATTTTGATTGTTTCTCCTTCCTAAGGGGAAGGTCTACTAGTTCTTAACAAACCTTGCATATTCTATAGTTCCCTTTTAGTGTCTTACTTCACTCTAACAAGTTGGTGTGGTTTATGTTAGAAACTGGTCAAGATGATTGAGAAAGAAAGAGTCCTATTTACTGAATCCTGCTCATAACTTCATTACAAATTGAGCTTTTTTTCAGGACTGAAAAAGGTTAATATGATTTTGACTGTTATTGTGTCTCACAGTTTTAACCATTCTGATAGCATTCCTATCCAAATGTGATAGGAGGACCAGTGGTGGAGTTCCCAAACAGTTGTAGCAAGAAAGAGTTGGAAGCATTGCAAAAATACTCTCTTTTGTGCGATTTACGAGTTAGTTCTGCCACATGGGCATCCAAAGAGTCATCCAAAATGAATTCACCTCTTTCAACACTTATTTAGAGGGATTCCTCAGAGATTCACTCATCAGCAGGCATGTAATAAATGTTCATACTGTGCTCACTTTATAACAGAGTTGTACTCAATATTGATTTAAAACGGTTACCTCAGGTTTTGGTAGAAGTCCAGTGGTGACAAGAGAGAAATTGGTGTAAACTTATGCAGCTTTACCAGCAAGAATTTCTAGCCCTTACTGGTCTTTACATGATTATCGATAACTATCTCTTTTTGCTACATACTGCAGTTCTCTAAAATGAGCAAATTCTTGTTTGTACCAGTAACCCAAGCAACTTTGAAACTCTCTGAAAAAAAGTAGCAGATGAAATAGTAAGTAAACTGCAGCATTTGTCTGGAAAGCAGTCCTTCCCACTTCCATCTCCACAGCGTAGCTCTCAGCGTTCACCATAACCACCACCCTGCATCAGGTGCCAAATTTAGCCTTGGAAGAAGCAGGAACAACTTTATTCATATTACTGAAATTACACCACTGGTGCTTTACATCCCTCTGTCTTCCCATGGACTTGAAAGGGATGCAAACTGAGACACATGCTAAGACCTTTTAAAAACAATATTTTTCTGCACATGAGACAGACCAGTTTCCGAGCTGTGTTCTGCTGCAGTGGCAAGCCTGCCACTGGTAAGTGCCCTGGCAGCCTGGTGGGGCTGGCCCTGGCCACAGCGGGTTCCATTAGTGGGGAGAGGGCAGCCTTAGTGCTCCCAGTGACGAGCATGTTGTGTCTGAAAACTGAGTGTATGCTGCAAACATAAAAATCAGTCATCCTCTCATGAGGATGTTGGTGAACTGCCACTTCCTGGATGTCTCCTGCACCCAAATAGCTGTGTGTTGCTGTAGGAACAGCCAAAGGTATCTCTTTCTTGGACACATTGAAATATCAAGGCAAGAGGGACAGAGGGAAATGACAAAGATTTTAAAACTGCTGATGTACTGTGATAAACTTGCCTAATGATTCTGATTCAGTTGAATTGGTTGTGCAACTAGTCTTGTAACATGGCCTTCCCACTTTTGCATCCACTTAGGCAACTGATTCTTGTGTGACCAACATGCCTACACGCTAACAGAAGTTTTGCTCATGGTCAGGGAGAGATGGATCACTCCACTCCCCCATACACACCATGTGCCTGTATGTGCCTGATCCCCACAACAACACTTGAGTCTCCCTGTCCATCACAGGCTGTCCTGTGTGGGCATGCAGAGGATGACTGTGAAAAAGTGATCCTTTAATTTTCTATTTGTATTATTTGAAGAACACAGATCTGCATGCTATGATCATTGAGCAAGTACCTGAAAACAATGACAGAAAAGGAACAGACAGACATCAAGCCCTCTCCTCCTACCAGACTTGTATTGCTATTGCTCTATGGCATTAGGAAATATAGATTATAATCACCAAACTTCTCTTGGCATTACAAGCTTGTCTTTACCATTTTCCTAAGGTCTGCTCGATATTTATTTTCGTATTCTGGCATGAACAGAAAGCGTGCTGATGAACTTTTAGCTCTTATGTAGCACTTTGTGTTTTCAACTCAGTGTATCAACATTGACAGATGAATCATCCCACATTCCTTGAAAGTACAAAAGGCAGTCTGGACTAACCTCGGTCAAGCACACACCGGGGAAATAGCCCTTGTCTGTGCAGGGGCAGACTAATTCAGTTTCTCTAAACACTCAGAGTGGAAGTGCTTAATCTCTTATTTATGTTCATTTAGCTGAAGTTTGGAACTTGCTGATAAAAACTGAGCCAATCATGTTCAGTTTATAATCAATTTAAAATCGGCTGCTATACCGCTTTTGTTTTGGAATTAGGCAATTTTCACACATTTCCCAAGCCTAATTGTTCATTATCCCATTGTCTTCTTTCCCATAACCTGCTATTGTATTTTTTTATGTTTAAAACCAAATGGGAATCATAGCTTGCGTTCTGCCTTAGTGCATTCACTGCTAAAAAGGAATATTTTCTTTGCTCACACTTTCTACTGCATTATCTCTTGATGTAGGTATCAATCAGTCTTGTTTTTTTTTCAATCTGTTTCATTGCCAGCTGAGTAAGTGGAAAATCTCTTTATCCTCTGCATGCATCACCGAGCCTAGCAGACTGTCCCAATGTGACTGAAAAGTATCATCACCTCTTTTTCAAAGGTGGAAAAATTCCCTAACAAAGAAGTTAGATGAATCACATAACCCCCTGAGATAGCCAGAACTTGGAATAAATCCCAAAGTTTTTGGCTGCAATCTGAGTCCTAGATCACAGACCAAGTTATCTCAAAGTTAAAATGAGTATGAAGCCACAGTTTAAAACAATTTCTGTTTTTTCTGCACATTATTACAAGAGTAACAGTAAATCTCTCAGGCTGGCAGGCAGTTGCATGGTTAGTTACTTGTACCAGGTCGCTTGCATGTTCTAGTCTGCACCACCCTGCTAAATGCTGATAGTCACTCAGGTTACCTAAGCACGGTCCCCTCTTCCTAAATGATTTCTGCTGAAGTTTTACTCTCAATGACCTAAAGACATCTGTCCTCCTCCCAGCACCTGAGATTAGAAGAACAAGGCTGTCCATGGGCTGTACTACCTGATTGAGTTTTGGGAGCAAACTGTTCCCTGCTCTGCCTGTGAGAGACTTTCTGAGGTGAGACTGTTGGCTCCTTTCCTTTCAGCAGCTCTGCCAAGTCACTTTGAAAAGCCAATACCTTCAGTTACTAGTTGGTGCAGAAAGATGTTGTTAAGCTGTGCCATTGTTAAGATGTACCTTGGTAAAGCTGTCCCTCGTGCTTAGTGCTGAGGTGTTCAAGTTCACCCTCTCACAGGTGGAAGCCTTTGTGCCTGGGCAAGTGTCTGAACATGCCTTTGGTTTTCCCTGTCCTGCTTTCCACATGACTCCTTAGAAGCCTGGACCTGTTTCCTCATTACATTCATCTCTGAGTAGAAACTCCAACTAAACATCAAAAATTTTTAATTTTGTTCACACAGTTTGGGTGGTGCTGTTCAGAGCTTTTCATCCCCCTGTATAGTCTCAGGAAGGGTATGTGTACATGAGGAAGAGGAGCAGGTGGCAAATCACTGGTGCCAACCAGTCTCCTCTGCTAAGGTGACTTTTCTCTCTTCATCCTCTCATCCCAGCAGTGCTGCCTCAGCTCTTGCAGCCTCTATGCTCCCTGGGTTGCTCTGGTCTGTAGCTGAAATGGTTTGTGAAAAAAACCCCAAACAACCCTGTTGCATTACAGTAGTTTTATTTTAGTGACAGAACAAACAACTGTTTGCCTAACTCTACCTAACATGTAAAGGCTTCTGCTGTCAAAACAATGGCAATGCTGGTCCAGGTGAGGAAGGATCATGTTGAAGTAGTCACTCTGGCTAAGGTATCACGCAGGAACCCTAAAGCAATTTTTTCTGCAGCTTTATCCACATTTAATCTTTTTCTTGCTGTCCTATCTGGTAGTCCTTCCTGTGCCAGATGCTCAGCTATCTGATTGGGATGAAAAGATACCGGAGTCACTGCTTTAGCATGTGTCTGCGTAAGATGACCACCTCTGGAAGTCCCAGCAAAGTTGCCCCAAGGCTACAGCAACACGCTGCTTTTCTAGCTTGCTGATGTGCTGAAAGGAACAACATCAATATTGCTGCTGCCAGAAATTCTGTGTCATGGTTAATGAAGAGATTTGAGGATCCAGAGAGGAAACCCATTAATAGGATAAATCTTCTTCATTTAAGGCTTTTGAAGATGGGCTTTGTCTCAGTAAACAAGAGATTAACAGACTCATACCTAATATTAGTGATAAGAGTGGGGAATTATTGCTTCTAAGGCAATGAAAGCTTTTGTAATAGAAAGTCAGTACAAAGCTCAATTATTGGATGAAATTTGGTATAGAGCTCACAAATCTGTACGTTCAGACTTAAATTTTACTCAGGGCAGGTGCTTTATTTCATATATATGAAGTATTTTAATGTCTGAAGTTTGATCATTTTTAATGGAAGTCCTTAACAGCTTCCAGTCATATAGTCTCAGAGAAAATTCCATTAATCTGGTTACTTAAAAAAAAAACCATCTTATAGAGTAGATACTATTTATCATCCTATTTTAAAGTTGTTCATTCACTTGAAAGCAAAGTGATTTTATTGTGGCTGCTTATATCGTTTTTTTCTCCTTGAATTAAGGTTTGTGTTGTATTTGCAGGTTTTGCAAGCTTTTATGTAATTCACAGCCCTTAAAGCTATCTTTTCTCCTCCACAGCTTCCTGATCAATGGCTCATTATTTCTTTCTGTCCTCATTATATGGATGATATTAGCACACAAGTTTTAAACTACTCACTTTTTCATGAGGTTTCTCATGCAATAGTTGTGCATTTGAAATTAGTTTTCCTATAAAGGAAAAGTCACTGATGTTCAGAAGAGGATGGGAGATAAACCAGGGCTGGTTTTGTTCTTGCCAGAAAAGCTTTGATCCAATGGAAGCTATGGAAACCAAAACTTAGTAGAAAAGAAGAATGTGGGCGTCTGCTAAAGAGCTATGGAAATATGATGACATTAAAACAAAAGTTAGAATGATCTACTTACCTACTAAGATCTACATTCACTATGTATGTGCCTGTATTATAGCATTGAAATAGCAACATGTTGAAGGAAAATAATTCCAGTCTTAGTCTACATTTACAGATAATTCAAAAAATGTTTTAAACATTTTGTTAAGCTGAAATTTATCATAGTACTTCTTAACCCAAACAGTCTAACTTTTATATTATCGTTAATATGGCACAGTTCCACCTAGCCAGTTCTGAATTATCCATGTCTGAACCAAAGCAAGGTCTAAGGCTTTTAAGAGCTAAAAATACTTGCAATGCTTTTTAAAGCTTTTATCTCTCCAGAATGGATACATTTAATGACTTTAGTCCAACTGTGGACTGAGGTTTGTGTCTGCAGTATCTCTCTACACAGTTGTCCTGCTGAGCTGAAGGGGAGGCATGAAGGATCAGCTCCTTCTCTGTGGAATCTTATAAATAATGTGATTTGGAAAGACATTTTCCATTAATTCTTTTTTTCCCCCTAAAAAGCTATGTGAAACCAAATGCCTCCTGCTCATCTTAACCCTTATTCTTTGGGGTACTTAATGCATTTCAACCAATTTTTCCACCTCTCTCCTCCCTATGTCCTGCTATTTCTGTAAAAACATTGTGTCAGCTCAGCATACCCTGGAACATAAGCTCCAGTATAATCTGAATTCTCAGCCTGTAATCTAGGGAGTAACAAACTTCTGGGAGGCAAGGATGGGTCTGGAGGTACCATGGGACTTGGCTGAGTAATTTCCAACAGCATGTGTTTCTTTGGGCATGTAGCCAAATGATGTACTGAAAGGGAGTGTGGTGGCTCACAGCATTCCTTTGGAAGAGACATTATGGATATAATTTTATGGATCATAACTTTTGTGTAACTCTGCCATTTAGGTATAGAAAATCCAACAGGCTGGTTTGTGTATGAACAGTGTACTCCTGACTTTTAGGGGGGCTGTGCAGGAATGATATTTTCTATATATATTTTTTTTTAATTCCTTCTAATCCTTCCTCCCCCTTATCCACAGAATTTTTCAAATGTGGCAAGAGTATGGACCTCCTTTAAGTCAATGTCTGAAAAAAGTTTCACTCTTCAAACAGTGCTTAGAGTTTGGGACATAGCCCTTTCAGTATTTTAAGTACTCTTCCTCATGAATCTCAGTCTTCGTGGCTTGGCCTGTGAAACATGAAATTTTGCCTTTTCTCCCTGTATTTCAGCCGTCTTTCCCCCAGAGAAATAGAATTTCTACCACAACCGCCACCACCCTCCCCAAATATGCTGATTTTTTTCCCATTTCTGGGGATTTATTATTGTTGAATTTCTCTATGTTTTTTCTTTTTCTGCTCTCTCATCTCCCCTATTTTCCTCTTCTTTACCTATTTATTCTTCCTTTTTCTTCTCTTGTTTGGTCACTTTTAGCATCTCTGTTTTAGGGCTCACCTATTCAAATGTCAGTCAGTCTTGATATTCCATTCTCTACTCCAGACTTTCAGGCACCACTCTTGTCTCCTTCCATGTGAGGGGGGTGAAATAAATACGCAAGAGAATATATCCAGATGAAAGATTCAGACATAATAAATTCAGACATAAAATCCAACATAAATCCAGAAGTTCTACAAAGATGGATTCCCCAAATCCAACCCAGCACAATAGAATGCTCTGATGCCATTGCTGTGAATAATCAGGCAACAGGTACTGGCACCAGAAAAGAGTTCCCATAATCATAAATACTAAATCATGAAATGCATCTCCTGAAGTAATTTGATACAAATATTTTCTTCAAAAGGCAATCTTCATGCAAGTTCAGAGAAGATATGGGAAAATGATCTCTCTCTTCTGTAGTGAAAAGTAGTATGTAAAGTAGTACACAGAGTTGTAGGAAGATGCAGCAACTGGAAATCTCATCTAGACAAAACTATTATTGAAGATAAATCCAGCAGAAAAATAGTAAAACAGTAGAAGATTTGCTATCAATTGAAATCAAGATTGGATGCTTTTCTAAACTATAAACTGTAATTCAACCAAAAGTTCTTTGTTCAATAGAAAAATTATTGTGTGTCCTACATTGTGCAGGAATTCAGAATTATTATTTCCTTTCCTGACCTTGAAAATTATGAGGCAAATCCTCATCTGAAATCAACTCCTAAAACATCAGAACATGCAGGATCTGAACTGACAAATATGTTTATTAAAAAAAAATTCAGATCATTTTTACTGCATGCAAAATTCACAAGCCTAAAAGATCTGTAGTTACTGTGTTTGATAACTATATGAAATATATATTTTTTGTTTACATAACCATTTTTGTTCATATTTAATACCATGAATAATTACTAACACCAATTCTTATACTATATTAATGTAATAATTAAATAATGTGTGCAATAAAAGTTTTAGCAATGTAAAATTCCAACAACTTCAGCAACTCCTTAGATAAAATATCTGTGGGTACAAAAGGAATTTGTTTTTCTGTTTGCAAGTGAAATTGAAATTGCTCTTCTGAATTGTAATGTTAGGTTAATAAAAAAGTGGGATTTTTTTAAGGTCACAAATTATAACTTTGTCAGAAGGTCACAAAAGATGAAAGTACATGTGCTAGAAGGATGATTCACAGATTCAGTAGGAAGCTTTGCTGGGAAAACAAGCTTATAGGATAGTAAATGAGCAAAAAGGTGCCATCTTTATTTCAAGAACTGCTTTTCATGGTGTTATTTCTGAGCATTTCTCAGTCAGACATTCAAGTTCCTCTTGTCCTGTCATAATTTCTAAAATTTTTTCCAAATTATTTCTGCTATGCATTTTTCAGAATACCAATAAGGACTTTCAAACCCCCAATTTTTCCTTCTTTGCAAAAATAGAAATGTCAATCTATTCTCGTCTTGCAAACTTCCATTTATTTTTGATGTTATGTGCAGTCTTTTGGAAAGCAAAGTATTTCCATTAGTAAATAAGTCTCAGAATTTGTTTTACTTATCTTCTGTATCCAGGCACACATATACTTGTCTTGTTCGGTATTTGGTTTCTCCCACTTAGGACTCATTCTGACCTTACTGATGGCATACATGTATGTTGGCTAAGATGAAGTCACATCAATATCAGAGTTGGACACAAATACAGCTGATTTTGATCACTACTGAATGTAAAGACACCTTTGTGGAATGGAGCATGCAGAACTGAATAATGCCCTAATTTATGGCATTATGGCATACCATTTTATGGCAACCATTCCTGTGTATTTAAAAGCTTTGAATGAGAGAAGATGACTCTCTGTCTCTGAAAAATGTTCTGCACCAGCCGTTCTCATTGAAGATAATGATGAAGCATAAATATTGAATGAGCAGCAACTTGTAGCCTTATTGGAGGCCAGAACAGACAAAATGAGCATTCCCAGGATGAAGAGTGTATTTTGAACCTGATAAGCAGGGAGTGTTGTGTTGAGTACCTTTGTGACTAACAAGTCACAAAACCCAAGGAGACATCAGAAGTGAGAAGCAGTTCCTCTAGAATCACGATTTATGAGACAAAGAGAAATACATTGAATACAATGAAGTGAAATACATTGAAGTATATTCCTGGTCAAGTGGCAACTAAGAAGGAGAAGATGTGGTTTATCTTATGCATATTTGTTGAATGCAGAGCCAGAAGGGAGCAGAATTAAGTCCCGTAGTAAAATGTATGGATAATTTGAAGCCAGCAAATTAAACTAAGAGAATGAGAATTTAACTGAAACATAATAAAATTTCCTAACTGTTAGGATTATGTGGAATGTTTTCTTCTCAATGGAGATAAAAGTAAAGCACAAGTTGTTCTGACTTTATAGCTATAGTATGTTATAAAACATACTGTAGGAATGGAATATGTGATATGAAGGTCATGTCTGCTTGGCAGAAGAGTCCAAGAACCTTCAAGAATTTTCCCTCATTGCTGTAGGAAATACTCATCACTGTCAATGGAAAACTTCTTAATTTAGTAAGAATTGGATTTCACTTTGATTCTGATGTTTGTGAAACAGAAATAGGGTGATTTGTACTGTGCTTACATAGAAAAGCTTAAAATGAACTAAAGATGGAGAACTGTGTTGTGAAATTGAGGTAGAAGATGAAACTAATGGGAACTCAACAACTAATAGGAACTCAACAACCCTGATCATTGCTGGCAAAAATGACAAAGTTGGCAGAGAGAAAAGCAGACAAACAAGATGTTCCTCTGTGATGATAGAAATATGAACAGAATACAATCCAGCATGAATTTCAGCCAGATGGAGCCATACCGTAACATCAGCTCTGGATGTGCTTGGATGCTATGGAAGTCTGAGTTTGGGTCAATTCCAAACACAGCTCTGTCAACTCCTTTAAGTTGCAGCAATTTACTTTGTGTGCAGGGTTTTTTTATTTTTTATTTTTTTCCCCAACCTTGGACCCACACAAAAACTCTGAGAAATCTTAAAGTTTATAGCCTTTGGCTTGTGTTGACAATAGAATGAGAAGTGAGTGCTGATAGATTGTTTAATAAAATGCTATAGAGCTCTCGTTCTGGGAGTTGATGGTATTATGCCCATGCAGCAAACTCCCAGTTAACGAACAGGTGTAACATCTCCCTTTTTATATTCTTTTCACTTCACAGCATCCAAAAGACAGATTTCAGGCAGCACATCTCTGTTGAATGTCATATTTATTCTTTGTATTCATTTGGCTTTTCATGTTGTATCTTAATAGATAAAGGAAGAACTAAACCTCTTGAACTTACTCTAAATCCCCCAGCAGAAAAACTTGAGTGCTTTGTTTGTTGGCTTCTTTTTTATGAATGTATTTGATTTGCTTTTTCAGAGGAACAATAGTTTGGTATTTATTGTTCTACCAAAAAGTAGTTCTCCTTAATTGCCTCTTAGAATCAAATTTATTTTTTGTAAAAATTGAAAACTCAGACACATTGAGGAAGAAAAAGCTTTTACCAATAGACAAAACTGTTTATAGTGAATACTGACACATGCTACTGGTGGCTTAATACCCTAACTTTGGAACTCTGCAAACTATTTTACAGTGAAAGAACCAAACTAATAATGTTTCTTATTAGTTTTACTTCAGTATCTAACACATCTACAAGGCATCTGACATGAATTAATTTGAAAATGTTGAGGGTTTTTCTTTTATTCTCAAGTGGGTTTTTTCCAACATATCTTTCTCATTTGACAGAAATATTGTGCAATCCCAGTTTTTCCAGAAATAGTAAAATATTTGATATCACTGATACTAATGCTGCAAATTAATTTTTCTCCTTTTTTTTCTGAGTTGTTTGATGATCCTTTTAGAATGTTTTCAATCTTTGTTCAGAATAGCTATGAATTCAGTGGAATCCTTTATGTTTACTGGCATTGACATAATTAGATAGAAATTTATTAATAGTCATGGCTGGGCTTCGCGAACGAAGATTTGGGAAGGGCTCTACCCACGTTTGTTGCAAGCGCGTTGGTGGCTAAAAAGGCCAATACGAGATAGGCATGTCCAGTTGCAAAAGGCACAGCAGAAAGACTCCTTAGGTGGTATATTCTGCAAGGCACGATTCTTTCTGCGTTGTCTTTTCTCCTCTAGAGTGATCCTGCGTGCTTTCTCAAAAGCATCAGCAGCGTTATAAGTGGTGTGTCTCCAGACCTCCCGATTGGAGGCCAGAGTAGACCAGTTATGGTGATCAATATGGCCAAGGCTGAGATGTTGTTTCAGGGAGATAGAAATTTATTAATAGTATTAGCTTTTTAAAATAAAAAAAATCAGTAGACTGTTCAGTGTGCTGAGGAGATGTACTTTACAGCTATGTCCTGGCAGAGTGAATGGAATGGTGTTGTACGTCAGTTTATTAAATCTCTCTGAAATGTCATGTTGCTGTGATTTGCCAAATGGACTTGCAGTCACATTTTCTCTCCACATTTTCTCTAGCTCTGGGTCTACAGGGCACAGGTCCTTGAAAGTTTTCTCATTGGACATAGTACATGTAGTATTAATATACTCATATTTTTTATGTTGAAAACCAAATTTAAAAAAACATTTCTTTTGACTAAATATGTGGAACGAAAATATTCACTGCATTTTAGATGTGACAGAAAACACATCTGTTTGAACAGAAAAATTGGTATTATAAGGAAGCAAAAATTGCTGAAAAAATGTTTTTCAACATTGTAAGATTTGGTGTCTGTTCTCTAACTTGGCTAGCTTGTTTTTTTTGTATTCACAGGTTGTTCGGTGTCACTTCTCTTACTCAGACAAACTGCTCAAGCACTTGGATGATCATCAAAAATCAAGACTTACATTGGTATCACCATGCTAATCCAATCTTACTGCTGGTGATGTACTACACCCTTGCAACTCTTATTCGTCTCTGGCTACAAGAGCCCATTGTAAGGACAACTTCATTCTCTCTTCTAGCACTAATGACTAATGACTGTGAGACTGGCCAGTGCAGATACTTGCTAACAGAGGTAGAAACCTTTAGGAAAGTTAAGGAAAATAGACAGCAAGTGCAAGCTGGTACTTTGAATTTGGTCTTTTTGCAAAGTGTCTTCAAAAGTCCAGTCTGACAAGGGCGACATGAATATTTGTTTTAAAATCATCATGCACACATGTGAGGAATGCAATGGCAGAGCCTTAATGCTTACTCTGATTTGGAAAGCAGGTATTGATACGAAGTAGTGGTTGGACTCGGTTGACTCAATGATCTTGAAGGTCTTTTCCAACCTAAATGATTCTGAGCCTGTGATTCTAGTTTAGGTGCTATCAAGTGGAATGCAAACACCCAGGACTTGTCTAGCAGAGCTGAAGTAGGATACATTCTGGCCTAGGATGCTGTAAGACAAGACAAAAATTTGCAATTTTGTCACAGGTATAGAAAAAATTTCATAAAACCTTTCTTCCTGTTTCTATGTGCCTGAGTGAAAATCCCATCTTACATTTAAAAGCAAGAGAACAAGAAGAAAAAAAGGAAGTTTTAATTCTTTCTGCTTCAGAGAAAAATGGGAATATGAGAACCCAAAGGTATCTTAAAAGCTTAGAAACTGAAAGTATAAAAAGAATTATCCTAGACATTATTTATTTTAATCTCCCAATCCTCTGGGGTTTGATGACAGTTTAGATTTAGCACCACAATGAAGATAATCATGGCAGTTGTGAATTAGTGCAGTTCATAGTAACAAGTAAAAACTGTTGAAGGTTTTCTTATTTTAAGGGTTTTTCTTCATATAATGGATAATGTAACATTTAACATATAAAAAGGCAACCAAAATCTCCTCTGAATTAAGATGTCTGATATTTGGTGTTTACATAGGTTTTCAAAAGGCAAATGACGCCAGAACTGTCAGTTTGAGTTATTAAAATTATGTCTTAAGTTTCCAGAAATCTTAATACTGTCTTTTCTAAAGTCAAAAGATTCTGGTCCAGTACCCTCTGGCACTGGCTATTTTTAGGGGTTTTTTTCCCTATTTTTTCTGCAGCTGCAGCATCTGTAAAATTGATTTTCTTTCTTTCTTAAGTGAAAACTGAGATTTCCAGACAATAATATGATTTTAGCACTGAGGCTGTAACTAAAACTTCACATCTCAGAAACTGCATAGTAAAATCATGAGAACTATTCACAGAGAAGTAACCACATGTGAAATGCAGTTAGTGGGAGCTATGTGATCTCAGAAACTCTGGGAACTCATTTCCAGTACCTGCATTGTTTTCATCCAGCTTTCACTGTTTTAAAGTTTGGTGTTGGGTCTAAGTTAGTTGCTGAGCTTTTTCAGTTGAGGGAAGTGGACTTTTCTGTCTCAGTATAGAGTGAATGCTGCAAGTTTCTCCAGGGACTTGAAAGGAACTGTAGTGATCTTGCCTACGCTTCTTCTTTTTTTAAACTACTTGTGGTGTCTGAGATAGATATTCTCATAAGACACTAAAGTCAGTCTCTGGGAACTGCCAACATGTTAAATTAGAAATGTTTTCCAAGCAACTGAGCTAGAGCAAGTAAGTTTTAAAAGACATTAATTTAAGAAATGCTGATGCCTCCCAAACCCACGGCTACATGAGAGGCAATACAAAGTCTTGGCACTCCCATGGGAACTTCAGATGCCAGGGAAATGATGCTTCCCCCCAAAGATAAATAAAGGCTTAAAAAAAAGAGAACATTGTAAAGAGAAGGATACCCATACATTAATGCTTATTTTTGATACACAGGAGGTAGTGCAATATTTTGCACATTTCCTCCTTACAGCACTTTTTTTTTTTTTTTTTGGTCTATATGTGTTTTGTTTTCATTTAGTGGTGCTATAGATCAGGAATTAATCTTTTTCTTATAAACTTTCCCCTGGAAGACTCCATTCTCAATTATTTAAATTCAGAAATAATGTATTCTGTGTTTCATCGAGATGTTTTTTGACTTGTTAATTTGTGGTGCATTTGATTAATTATGGAACTAAGTATGTTAGCTGTCTTTGCCATCCATTCAACTATAGGTAGGTTAGCGGTGAGATCCTAAATACAGTGTAACTTTGGAATCACTGGGGGTTGCAAAGACAGTATGCTATGTGGTGCTCAGTGTAAAGCAGTTGTTCTCTACATACTGCTGTCACATACAGGGAAAAGTCAATCATCTTAGAAATTTTGTTCAAAATAATCCCTTGGACAAAACCTATTTTGAACAAAATGTGTATGATAGAATATGCATAAGGAAATATTTATTTGGTTTAAAAAGATGTATCTAAGCTAGGTATAATACTGGTGTGGCAGATTCTAAAAGCAGAGTAAGACTTGTAAACCTGATGGTTTTTTTCTTCTTGTGTGAGTTACATCTTGTGGTCCTCCTGTTGATGAAACTCCTCCTGAACTGCAGCAGGAGGTGTCTTTGAAACAAATCCTCTTGAGGCTGTCTCTAAACACTGCAGCTGATGAACAGTTTTACAGGGACAATGCCCACTTCAGATTTTGAGTTTCAGGGAAGTTTTCTGTGTGTGTGCCACAATGTGAAAATATGTCATGTATGAGATTTCAGCGTATGGTCTCTGTGTGGGATTCTGAATGGATTTCAGTCATGCAAAATGACTGTGGCAGTCAGCGTAAGTTTTGCTTTTCTTATGCTTGCTTTTTTGGATCCTGATTTGTTCTAACATAGAGTCTTGTGAAATTCTACCTCTGCCAGTGAGAAGAGGCAATCTGCCTCTAGAGATTTCAGCTCATGGTTGTAACTGCCAGTACTGAATATATGAATAGAGCCCATTCATTCTGTCCTGTGAGTGGTGAGTAATAGTGAGTAACAGTACAGTTACAGCAATTGAATGTAGAGTCCTCTCATAGAATTTTTACAATTGTTTGAATTAAAGGGTATTTGAGAGTTGCTCAGGTAATGGAAGAATTGAAAAAATTAGACAAGTCAAAAGGCTTTCACAAGTTGTATGACTATTACTGTGTTTTCTGATTTTTCTTCGTCTTCTGAGAAAGAGAAAACAAGATTTCCCACCCTTCCCTGTAGTCTCTTAGGCTAAAAATATCTTACTAAAATAATTGTGTACATCTTAGGTCTTTTGGCACCCTAGTGCCAAACTAAATGCCTTTGATAAGCAGTTCTTTATGGTTCACATTTATGTTCAAGTTTCAAATGGTACTGACAAGTATTTTATAAGCACAGAATCAGTTTATTTCATCTTACAGCTTTGCTAGGAATGCCCTTCTACAATCAAATATAAATATACAGTCATATGTGAAATGTTCTACCATTTCCTCTGAGAAGTGAAACTAAATTTGTAGCCATTGTTTATCTAAGTCAAGATTTAAAAAATAGGATGTTGCTGTTGGGATTGGAATGGCCAGAGCTTCGCAGACCTCTGTTCAGCATCCTGATTTATTCTTCTATTGCATCAGATGATTTTGTGTAAGCAATGAGGACAATTATCACCAAGTAGCTGACATTCAGGACGCACAGTGCAGAAAGAGGTCTAGAGGAGCTTGAAGAGGAGCTGTAACCTAGCATGGTTTATGTACACATACCTAGTTCTCCTGCTTGGTCACTACGCTATAATAACATCCATGCTAAGTCTATTAGAGAGGCCTCATACCCATGCTGAGCCATGGAATTAAGACAGATTTAAGGCCAGTACATTTGCAGTCCTCCTCAACTTAGTAATAACAGTTGCCATCACAGATTAAGAAGTAGACCACATGGATCAGAGACAATCACAGAGTCACAGAACAGTCCACTTTGAAAGGGACTTTTGGAGATCATGTGATGCAACTTCTTGTAAGAGCAGGGCCTCAGATTAGATTGTCCAGTGCCAAATCTTGGATGTCTTCAGCAAAAGCTACCAGTGCCAATGATTCATTGTTCTCATGGTGAAATATTTATTTTTTTTAATATTCAGAAGACATTTGCCTGAAGCAAATTATGTCCTCAGCCTCTTGTCTTATAACCTTGTCTCTGCATGAGAAGAGTACCTGTCTTCTCTAAAACTACAATTTCAGTACCATATGTCTGAAAAAAACCCTAATTCCTGCATCCTTTGGCTTCTCCAACCCTCTAATCATCTTGACAATTTTCTCTTGGATCCTCTCCAGATTTTCTGTGTCTCTCTTGAACTGGGGAATGCCAGAACTGAATTGCAGGTGTGGCCTGACACTTGCCAGGTACAGTGGAATAATCACATCCCTTGATCTGCTGGCAGTACTCTTGCTGATGCAGTCCAGCACATGTCTGCCTTTGTTGCTGCTGGAGTTCACTGCTGGCTCATGTTCAGCTTGCTATGCACCAGCACCCTCTGAGCCTATTCCACAGAGTTGTTTCCCACACGGTCTGTCCACAGCCTTTACTCTTCCTTGGGTTTATTCCAGGTGCAGGACTTTATCTTTGTTAAACCCTCTGCATTTTTTATTGTCCCATCTGTGCATGGTGACTCTTCCTTCTGGCCCATCTACCTCCTCCCAGTTCAGTCTCATTCACAACTTTTGTGTGGGTGCAATTCCATCCAGATAGTTTTGAAGATACTGAATAGTACCAGACCTAGTGCTAGTCCCTGAGGAACTCCACTCATGACCTTTTTGTCTTTGAGCCATTACCCTACTTGGAGAAAGACAGTTTAGCTAGTTCTCCACCCATCTCGTAGTCCATCTGTCAAGTCCATATCTTACCAGCTTTTCAGCAAAGATGTTGTGGAACAGCAGTCAAAGATGCAGAAATCAAGGTAGTTGACATCCACAGCTCTCCCTTCATCCACTTAACCAGTTGTTTTAGCATAAAAATAATCAGGCTACTCTTGGTAATTAAATAATCCTTATTGGCTTTTTCTAGTTATCTTTTTCTATATGTGAACAGACATAGGTATTTGCTCCAAAGCAAGACTAGATGAGCCTGGATGGATGATCAGCACTGACTACTTTGTTACATATTGAAGTATGGTGAGTTAGGTTAGTCTTTTTTGATAGATACATATGCTCAAAGGGTTTGAATCTTTTCAGTTCCTCTGTTCAGTGAAACAGAATTGGCTTTTCACATATATAGGCAGATGAAAAGAGTGAATTTTCTTTCAATACACTGTCTTGAAAATGAAACATCTGTATTTTATGGGGTTTTTTTATATTTTATGTATTTATGTATGCTTGTAGTATGACTATATAGTAAGTTAAGGTAGTATATGGAGGTCTGTGTTATTCTGGTGTCATGTAACCAGCAGTTATAGAAAAGCTCTGTCATCATTTCTGAAAATGTCATCTCAGTAAGAGTCATCTGTCATAAAATGGGTGTATTAGTCACTAAAAGATGTTTCAAAGACGTACTTTGGAGAGGGAGCATCAGCTGCGGGGGAAATTTAAATTCCTCTGGTAGGATTGCATTTACAGAGCTATAGCTAGTGTTGTCATTTGTTGTCATTTAGCAGATGCCTGATGAAGAGAAATCTGTTAGCAGGGAAGATGACAAAGAAATACCCTGCAGTCCAATTCCAATGACAGCGGAGAGAAGGCGCAGTCTGTGGTATGCAAGCCACTATACAACTGATGAGAGAAAAGTAAGGCTGGAGGGGGAAGGGTCTCTGCATTGCACAGTTACTTTGAAATTAAGGGAAGCACCATTATATAAGTTGCAAGTAAGATCTTCCCTTGTGATTATATAAATCAGATACAATATCAAAGCTGTGTGGCAGACTAGGAATATACTTTGTAAAAGTGAATGAACTAAAACCAGAAACCAGTGTAAGGAAGTAAATGAAAGCATGCTCTATGTTTTTGGCTTCCCCATTTAAGAAGTTTAGGGCTGGGTTTTGGCATGGGGCCACTTTCTCTCTGCAAAACAGCTAGAAAGTCTGTCAGAGAGATAAACCTGATGCAAAGATCTGATCTGCTTTGTAACTACTAATTAGCACTGTCATTGGTAAGTGGGAACTGACAGCTGCATACTGGTGTCCTTGTTGGAGATATAAAGCAAAGCAGTTAAGGCAGTTGTGTAAAATCTCCTGGAAAGGTTCAGCTTTGTACCATCTGTCTGCACCAGCTGCAGTGCAAAATTTAATTTGTTGAGCTACTGTCAAATTTGGGATATATGAACATTCTGTTGAGCCACATATACTCAAGACCCAAGAACTCTACCATAATAATAGTAATGGTAAATGAGCTAGCAATTGGATGAAGTATCACATTTTATATTTGTATCTATATTTTATTGGAACTATTTTTATAACTGTAGTATTTCTAATGATTGTTTAAAAACTTAGTTTTTAAGCATTGGATCATTAGAAAGACATTAGAAAGCAGTTAATCAGTATAATGTCATACTGATTAATTCTTTGACCTAGTATCCAAAATTTCAATGCAACATTCTCAGTTTTGGTTTAAAATTCACAGGAACATTGTGTTAATGCTGTGGCACAATCAATACCATTGTATGGTAGTGTACAGTTCTGCTGGCTTTTTAAGAATTCTTTCTGAATTTCTTGGTGCAAATCGCAGAAGTCAGCATATATGCATGCATGTATTCAAAAAGTTAGACTTATTAATGCTTGAGCTGTGCTTCTTTAATAATTTGTCCTTGCATTGCTTTTTGCAGCTTCTGTCAATGACCCAAGATGAATACAAGCCATCGGATGTTAGTATACTACTAGTCTTTGTAATTTTGCAATTCTTCTTGATGTGTGTAAATACAGATTACACTGATACATACAGAAAAAACCTTAGGTGACATTTATAAAACTTCTATACTTTTTGTTAGTCTGCCATTTACCCTATATCCTTGATTATCCTAAATATAATTGTCCTTTGCTCTCTTAATAATTTCACTGAGAAACCACTGATTGATCACTTGAAATTAAACTGCTTGTAGTAGTAGCAACTGGCAAACGATCTTTGCTATTTCATTGGGTTTAAATAAGATATGAAAATATGCTTTCTAATGCAAGCTGTTTTTAAACTTGATTTAGTTTCTTTGCTGTATTTCTTTGTTTCATTCATGTTGGAATGCTGAGGCCTTTAAAGCATGACTGACAACACATATGAGTTCAGATTACAGAAAATCCAAGTCTTTGAACAGAGATCAAATGATCCATATATCTTGACTGCCATAGACTCTAGCAAACTCTGAAAGCAAAAATGTCCTCTCTGTTCAGCATACACAGAAGAATGGAGATGCAGATGAATTTTGGGAGCATCCATAACCAAATCTAAACATGCTCTCCAGTCTGTGGTTGGTGTAGGTTCTGTATATAACTAACATAAGCCCAATACTATCCTGAAACAGTCCACACATGCCTGTGCATAGTTTTTAAAGGCAAAATACACTCCTATTTCACAGCCTGAGCAGAAGTCAAGTCTTTGACGTGTATTACCATCCCTAACACATTGCACATGAATTTCTGCCAATATCAGAGATATTAATTACTGTGGTTGCTGGAGCCCTTATTCAAACAAGCCCAGGGGCTGAAATTGAAGTAAAAAAATAGAACAATGAAAGACTGTTGAATTAGTACTACCAAGTGACATAAATGTGGCATCAATAACAACAATTACCACAAGTGGTTTATTAACAGCAACAAATATAGATCTCTCCAGGAATAATTCAAATTTGAAAGTAATTTATAACCATTATTTTCATGACTACTGGAAATAATTGGATGTGAACTAAAGTCTTAAAATCTCAATGTATTTGTTTGTCTAAGAAGGAGAATGAATTTTTGGTTAATTCTATTGGTATGGCATAAAAAGCTAACCACAATTAATTTTGAAAGCTGTTATGCGCTTTTGCATGCCTTATGACTATAACATACCAGTTTCTTTGGGAGTAACTGCAGTAACTTGCTAACCTCTTTTAACATTGGCACTTCAACAGTAGCAAAGCACGGAAGTAGGAGTCACATTCTTCTAAGAGCCACCTTAAATGCAGTGCCTCTCTTCGATGTTCTGGCAGGTACTACTGGTAACAGTGAACGGGAACCCTACTGACTATCACACCATCCACCCTGCACTGCCATTAGAAAATGGTCCGGCCAAAGCAGACATGTACTCAACACCACAGTACAAATGGGAGCCTTCAGATGACATGTCAGGTAGTGAATTGCCTAGGAATTGTCCTTAGTTCCATATTGTTTTCTTATTCTGTATCTCCACACACTGCCTTCAGCATTTATTTTCATTTTGGTAAGCTCTTTGACCTCTTAAAGTTTAATAATTGCTACCGCTTACAATGATGGCTGACCATATGGCAATTTTGTAAACTGGACTTCAGGCATATACTATGCAAAATACTTTGCCTACCAACACCAACACTTTATAATTCCGGGATGCATATACTAACTTTAGACCAGCATGGATTGCAAATAACAATTTCTTTTTCTACTTAGAAAAGGAAGAAGAGGTGGAGGAGGAAGAGGAAGAGGAAGTTACGCAGGAGGAAAAAGAAAATGTTAAATTACACGCCCTGGTCTCTGTGTTCCAATTTATCATGAAACAAAGTTACATTTGTGCTCTGATAGCTATGATGGTAAGTACTGGCAACAAAAAGAATAATGCTATTCCTTTTACAAATGTGTCTTCTCAATGCCTTTCTGAAAGTAATCTCATTGTTGGTTTTCAGTAAATCGTTGCATCCGGGTTAGAAAATATCACTGTGGTGTCTGCATCATTTTGGGCCCATTTTAAGTTATTAATGCATAATTTCCAAACCTGTTATAGACCTATAAATAGGGCAACACGTGGCATTCTGGTTAAAATATCACATATCCAGGACTGGGAGGCCCAGTCTTTGTTGTCTGTCTGAATGTCAGAAAACCACAGGTGCTCAGTTTTCTGTTGATTGTCAACCTTCTGCACAATCAGGTTTGTCATGTGTTTGCACCACTCAGAAATTTTCCTACAAAATTGAAGTATTTCATGCTGTTATAGAAAATTTTAAAAATATAGTTCCTTTTTCAGGTTGATGTATGCATCCAATTACTCTCTGAGAAGAAAAGATCTGTAAAGCCTGGTTTCTTGTACTGACACAAAAAGTTCTCAAGAAAAATACAGTTTCGTGCCAAGCCAGATTTTCTTCTTTTTTTGGTTATGGCCCTTCTTTCTTTTTCATGTTGCTGCTTGCTTTTAGACCTCCTTGATGCAAATACTTTAAGCTTCATTATACCAAGTTTTCTGCATAATGGTTAGATCTCTCTCTATATTCCCAATGCAAGCTTTGCTTTTACTGTTTTGGAAAAGTTTCAACTATGATGAAATTAACCATAAAGCTTCTTGGCCCGAATTTGCATTAAAAATGGTAAAACAAATCAGCTTGACTGCCTCTTGTTTGTATAAAGTTTCAAACTTTATTTGCTGTCTTTTAGCAAAAAAGTTTCTCCTTTAAATAAGGCAGGCTCCCTGTGCAAAATATGGATCTGGATTGATGCATTCTGAGACATTAGCAAGTAGTTCTCATACTGACAGAGTGACTTCTTTCCTAGTATTTTAAACTCATAGATTATAGAATGGTTTGTATTGAAAGGTATCTTAAAAATCACCTAGTTCTAACCCACTACCTTGGACACCTTCTACTAGACCAGGTCTGCATTTTCTTTTTAATTAATATGAAAGGAGAAGATATATTTGAAGGGCTTTCTTTTAGTTTAATACTGAGACACTGCTAGCTGTTTTCTTCATTATATATTCCTCTATGACCCAAATTAAATTATGAATTTGTATATAGTGTGCTCTGATGCAAATCCATGTATACTATAGCTGAAGACAGCTCATTGTAAGCTATTTTCTTATATGAGGACAGAGAAGTAGCATATTGATGTTTTTCACATACCCTTAAAAGACATCATTTCCTGGGGTCCTGAGCTAGAAATATTCTTAATGTTTAATAATTTTTTTATTTAAATCGAAAAGGAATATAAAATTCTTTATTGACAGTTATTCCACAGTTATACCAGCATGTATACATCTGAATTTAGTCATAAATCAATAACACAATGTAGATTAAAAACACTTGAAACCCAAATCCTTTCCTCAAGTTTTCAGTAACTGAATTCTGGAAGCTATAGAACACATTTTTTAGTTGTACATATTTCAGGTAATCTACCATGGTTACTGTAGACTAAATGTTCTTCAGATTAGGTGGGTGCACACCATAGCTTTCCATTTTAAACTGATTCCACAAAAGCTAGAACAGCATGGAGTTACTGCAGTTTTGTAAATCTGTCGAAGGCCTTGAATGTAGTACCTGTTGGTTATGTTTTGCTATTCCTGCTCTGAATTCTTTGCTGTTGTTTCACAAGAATATAGTTTGTGCCCAAACATTAATGCGGGTGAGAGTCTGATAACAATGAAAATATGTGCTGAGTAGAGAAGTGTAAATTAAGTGTAATTGCCAGTGTGCATCTGTGCTTTTCCTGAGTGCATCCGTGGACATTTTTTTCCTCTCTTTCCTCTTTCCACAAGGCATGGAGTATCACGTATCACAGCTGGTTGACTTTTGTGTTACTCATCTGGTCTTGCACACTGTGGATGATTCGGGACCGAAGGAAATATGCCATGATCAGTTCACCATTCATGGTTTTTTATGGAAATTTATTGCTAATATTACAGTATATATGGAGTATTGAGCTGAAGAATGATGAGCTTCCTCAAGTATCTGGTTTTTTAAAAAGAAAGGAACCTGGGGAGCTGGCGTCAAAGGTAGGTGTTACAAACAGCTGCGATTTATTTATGAAATCACAGAATACATTGTGATAAAAAATGTGGATCTCTTGGCATTTCTTTAAGAGTGAATCCACAGTTTTCAGTGTAACCACTTCCCATAGCATTCTAAAATAAAGACTAAGTCATTAAAAAAATAGTGTTCAGAAAACTGTTTCTTGCTTCTTAACCTAATACGAGAGAAAATGTTTCAGACATCTTTTAGATTTTCATGATAATTCTGCGCAGATTACTTAGTGGATGGAAATCACTCACTTGTTTGGTTTTATAAACTGAATTCAAAGCTAGATGTGATTTGATTTTCTAGATTAATACCCTTGGGATGTCAGACCTGTCTCTGACTACGACGGCAACTGGAACTGTGGTGTCATTACGATTACCAATACTGCTCACTCCTTAATGTTTTCTCACAAGCAGCAGCACGTAGCTGTGACTGAGCTTTAATTCTTTATCCTTACACCCGAATCAGCATGAATTGAAATCCGTTTCAGGTCAGAACCAAGAGAGTTTGCTGGCCTCAGGGCATTGTAGATTTTTTTCTTTGATGTCTTGAAAGCACTACAAAATGCATTTTGTTTGGCAAGTTTGCTTCTGGAGAAGGGACTGAGCACAGATAGGAGGTTGTTTCCTAGAGCACCCTAAAGGGACATCTCAGAGGGTGCATCTAGTTGGCACAGCTCCCCTTGCACTAAGCAAATCAATTCCCTTGTGACTCCTAACTACAATTTAAGGTGATTTTGCAAATAATCTTCCTTCTTGGCTGTACCATTTGAATAACCATTTCTGGCTCTTTAATGCATTTGAAAGGTAGTGAGTGCTATATTATTTCTCTTGTAAAGATGGGGATAGTTTAGTAAGAGGGTTAAAGAGAAGTTCTACAGTTTTTCTCAATGACTTTGTAAATCTCTATGGAGTTTTAACTGTCTTAATATGTCAGCTCCTTTGATATTGTTTCTTATTAGCTATATCATCAAATATCTTGTCTGAAAACAGATGGTGTCAAGAAGGAAAACTATTGTGTATGTATGATGATTTGGCCACTTCCTTAAAGCTAATAGATATCTAGTGGGTTTTTTTAGGCTGAATATAATGCACTCCATAACTTTCACGGAATCACAGAATACCTGAGGCCAAAAGAGACTTCTGGAGGTCATCTGGTCCAACTCCCCTACTTAAGCAGTGCCATCTAGACCTGATTGCCCAGGACCACGCCCAGATGGCTTTTGAATATCCCCAAGAACGGAGACTCCACAAAATCCCTGGACAACTTGTGACAGTGCTCAGTCTCCCTTACAGGAAAAAAAGGGTTTGCTCCTGTTCAGAGGGAACATGTTTCAGTTTGTGCCCATTGCCTCTGGTCCCATCACTGGGAACCACTGAAAAGTCTGGCTCCAACCTCTTTCCACCTCCATTCAGATATTTATAGAAATTGGATGAGATTCCCCTTGAGCTTTGTCTTCTTCAGAGTGATCAGTACCACCTCTTTCAGCCTTATCCTCGTAGGAGACATGCTCCTGTCCCTTCATCTTCATGGTATATTCAACTGGATTCTCTCCAGTACAACCTTGCCTCTGTTTTACTTGGAAGCCAGAAAAGAACACAGAACTCGAATTGTGGCCCCACCAGTGCTGAGTAGAGAAGAAGGATCACCTTCCTTGACTTGCTGGCAACACTCCTCATGGATTCCAGGATACCATTACCCTTCTTCGCTGTCAGGGCACATTGCTGGCTCGTGTTCAACTTGTTATCCACCAGGATCCCCAGCCTTTTTCTGCCAAACTACTCCACAGCAGGTTGAACATCAACATGTAATGATCCATGTGCTAGTTCTTCCTCCCCAGGTGCAGGACTTTGGACTTCCCCTTGTTGAATGCCATGATGTTCCTGTTGGCCCCTTTCTGCAGCCTGTTGAGGTCCCTCTGGATGGCAGCACAACCTTCTGGTGTATCAACCACTCCTCCTAGTTTTGTGTTGTCGGCAAACTTTATGAGAGTACTCTCTGCCCCATTATCTGGTTCATAAGCGAAGATGTAGAACAAGACTGGATTGACCTCTGGGGTACATTGCTAATCACTGACCTCCAACTAGACTTTATGCCACTAATCACCACCCTCTGAGCTGAACTGTTCAATCAGTTTTCAGTCCACCTCACTGTCTGCTCATCCAGCCCATACTTCATCAACTTCTCTATGAGGATCTTATGAGAGAGAGTTTCAAAAGCTTGTCTGAAGTCTAAGTAGACAGTATCCACTGTTCTCCTCTCATTTATCAAGTCATTTTATTATAGAAGTTTATGAGGTTGGTCAAGCATGACTTCCCCATGGTGGACCCACTCCGACTATTCCTGATGATTTTCTAGTCCTTCATGTGCCTGAAAATGTTTTCCAGGATTAGCTGCTCCATCACCTTAGAAACACAGAATGGTTTGGGTGAGAAGGGACCTTTAAAGATCATTTAATCCAACATCCTGCCATAGGCAGGGCCATTTTTCACTAGATCAGGTTGCTCAAAACCACATCCTGCCTGACCTCAGAGACCTCCAATGATAGAGCGTCCACAACTTCTCTAGGAAGCCTTTTCCATCTCACTGCTGTCACCTTCCCAGGGATTGAGGTGAGGTTGTCCAGGCTGTATCCTCCATCTTCCCCTTCCTGAAGATGAGAGTGACGCTTACTTTCCTTCAACACTTCTACCAGTCACGACATTTGCTCAAAGATTATTGAGAGTAGCCTCTACAGCGATACCAGTCAGCTCCCTCAGCACTCATGGATACATCCCTTCAGGACCCATGGACTTATGTATGCTCACTTTATTTAAATATTCCCTGATTTGATCCTCTTTCACCAAGCATTCATCTTCCTTTCTTCAGACTTCTCCATGGTCTCCAGGACCTGAGATTCCTTAAGGCCAGTCTTGCTAGCAAAGACTTGAGGCAAAGAAAGCATTTGGTACCTGTGCTTTTTCCACACCCTGTGTCACCAGAACCCCCACCCCATTCAGCAATGGGCCTAGATTTTCCCTAACCTTCCTTTTTCTGCTGGAGTATTTACAGAAGCTCCTCTTGTAGCTCTTGACATCCTTTGCCAGACTCAATTTCCGGCCTTGGCTTTTCTAACCATGTCTTTGCATGCTCGGCCAGTCTCTCTGCATTCCTCCTGGGTTACCTAGTTCATCATCCATCCCCAGACAGAGTTTAAGCATTCCAGCTATGTTGTCATGCAAATCCCAACTCCACCTCTGCGTCTTTCTGGCCTGTGCTTCCTAAAGAGCCTGTAACTTTCTATTGCAGCTATTCAAGCCATCACACCCTGTTTCTGTCATCCCAACAAGATCACAGCCCTGCACAGAGGTCTCTAATTCCCTGTGTTCGTTTCCCATGTTGCATGCATTAGTGTACAGGCACTTCAGAGAGGCACCTGGCATGCTGTTTTCCAAGAAAGGAGCTGGAAGGTTTGACCATAACAGTGTCTCAAAGTAATAGCCTTGCTTATATACAAATACTTGAGGTGACCCTGCATAAGCCCTGTTTTGTTGATTATGTATTTCCTTTTGTTCACATCACCCTAGGCACTCTTTGCTAGCCTCATCCGGTCAGTCCCTCTCAAGGGATCTAGTAACTCTGTACCCCCCTATAATTCCTAGTTTAAAGTCCTTTGAATAAGGATTGAATTTAAATGAAGATTGGATACTCCGTTATGTAGAGTGAAGAATAGGAAGAAGTGTACTATAATTCTTTCTGCAAACTGTGTGCTTTTTTTCCTGGTCTGAAAATGAGAAAAAATGTGTTTGTAAAAGGTGACTAAAAGCATTTCTTTGGTCTGCAACCCTTCAAGACTTTTCTTAGAACCAGCTCTGGCTTTGGAAATGCCAAGTAGAACAGGGAATAAATGTGGCTTGAAGACAGAGCTTGTTCTTCACTGAAGAACTAGTCTATCTTTTACAATATCAAAGGTTTGTGTGCAAAAGCCAGAGCTCCAGGAGGTATCTGGAGAAGCTGTGACAAGTCACACAGGCTGATAATCTGCTACTGTGGCTCAGCATTAGCTGCAGTGTCAATAAAAATAGCTGTTACTGTCCCGGGAGCTCTCCTTTCCCCCAGTGAGAACTTGCATGTTAGAAGAAAAACAGGAGAGTTCTTTACATTAGCTTTGTCATTCTATTGTGTGCAAAGTACTCGGCTCTTACATGCTTCCTATTTGATATTTTTATTCTTCTAGCTAAGTAGTGAAATAAGTCTCCTTCTGCAGCAGGGAAATTAATGGAAACTTAGTAGAAAGCAAACATAAAATCAAGTGTGTGATAGGTATCATGGTGTTCTTTGAATATTTTCATCTCCTGGTATTGCAAGCTGTTGAATTTAGCTTTTTGCAAAACACATAAATGCACTCTTCATTAAAGAGATTTTTGTATTTCTAAGTTATCCTGCTGTTACTGAATTATCAACTCCTGAAGCTCTTAAAAGAATTAAGACCTATTTTAAATCTTGTAACTGCTGCAAATACAAGATGTATTAAGTTGGCTGGGTCTTCTGTAACTGAAAGACATAAAAAAGTTTGATTTTTAAATTAATTGTGCTTAAGCACATGAAGTACCAAACCTCCTAAATCAAAATATTTATGATATACAAAATCATAGTAATGACAATACACTCTTGCATGTGTTTTTTCTCTGAAAAAAAGGTAAAAATGAACAAGAAACAACAAATGGGAATTATACCAATCAATGCATAATGAGAAGATCCTTAAACTTATAAGACGGTCATTAAAAGCTGAATAGAATGAGGTAGAATAGAAACATATAGGTAAATAGCTCTAATAAATGGAAAAGTGCAAAAGAAACAAAGTTGTTTGTAATGCAGGATGTTTCCTGAATTGCTTAACTTGCACGAAGATGCACTTTGACACCAGTGCCATCATTGCCATTTTCTGATAGAGAGAGGAAACAAAGGCATGCAAAATTTATGAAAACCTATGCTGGTGTTAGTAGGACATAGGATGTACAATTAGTCTGTTGGTTTTGTTTTGATTTTTGTTTGCAGATTCTTTTCACAATTACTTTCTGGCTACTGCTTAGGCAACACCTCACTGAACAGAAAGCAATTCGGCTAAAAGAAGCTACTTTATCTGAGGTCAAAGTTGGAAGTGAAGAAAATGAAGAAAAAGGTAAAGCCAGCTCTAATTAAGTCCTTCAGTTGTGATGGAAGTTCCAGTTACTGCATTTCTCTGATACTGAAAGCAATTAGCAAGATACCTGTTATTAGCTAAGAAAGATAGTACAAAATCTACGTGCAGCTATCTCTCTATGTGCAGCTGTTTAAAAATAAAACACTTCTGAATTTTAGAAATTCAGATAAAATGAGAATTTTCTTTACTTTTAGGTAATTAAAATGACTCATCTGAGAAAGATCATGGAACTTTCAAACGATCAGTTTACTGCTGTGTCCCAAACTCGAACCACGAGATTAATTGCCCTAAGAGTTTAACCACAGGAGAAGAGTTTACATAGAAAAAGTCAGTTGTTAAATTCCTTGGAAGTTGTGTTGGTACATAAACACTTATACGGATATAGAAGTTAAACTACAAATTTCAGTGGGAAAAGTAAACATACATTTTTTTCAGTGCAAGCAGTGGTGCAAGCATACCTGAGAGCAAAGTTTACTTCTATAGGTTCAGCTCAGTGGCCTGTTCTTTTTTTTTTCCCTCCTGGACACATATTCACCCAACCCTTCCTTGCCCTCTTCTGTATCTCTGGAAGCTGATCTGAACAAGTTCAATGCACTGAAATGGTAGAAAGTGAGCACTGGAAGCAGTGGTGTAGTTTCCTCTTTAATTACAATACTTGTCCCAGTAAAACATCTGATCAAAGCTGGACACTGCAAGGATTTGCAAGGCAAGATCCTGAGAAGAGGGATGGTGAGTGGGACAAAAGGAGTGGGCAAGCCTTCTGATGGTGAAGTTTCAATATTGTTCTCAATGGGGAAAAAAGCATTACAGCTATGTGCTATGCTTTTGGCAAGCCCTGTTTTCTAGATATTTGCTAATGTACTTGCTGCTGGGGGGACAATTACCCTGCCCTTCACAAACCTCACAATAAATGGGGAATCTTGACCTCTTCATAGGGCAAAAGCATCTTTTATTTTCTGCAATGGCCCAAGTACAGAAGAAGGAGCTGGATAAGTGGTAATTTCTTTGAAAAATAGCAGTGTTAGTGCAGCATTTGTATGTTTTTAAGCTTGCTTGGGTTTACATTAATGTTTTTTCTTGCTTGTGGCTTTTGGAGGTAAAGACCATATTCTCTAAAGGATAAAACTCAAGATGAGAGTGTAAACTCAAGATGAGTGGTTTCTGGTGGTGCTGGTGGTTTCTTTGTTTTCCAGTTTAAAACACTGGTTACTTGAGAGTATAACCATTGCCATGGAAAGTGTTTTGGCTATTATCCATTATATAACCCTTAGGCTCCAATTTTCTGCTACAGCTGCTGGCGTTTTAAGATGAAGTGAAGACGGGTGTCTGGTAAGGACGTACAGCTACGGGCCATATGGCTCCAGGAGCTGGTTGAAGCTCATATGAAGTTAAAACCCTTTTCCTTACTCTGAAGGCATGTTTGATTCAGAATTACAGTCTCTTGTGAATAATTAAGTTTCTGTCTTTTGTGCAGAGATTTTACTTTCCACCCATTTAAATTCTTACTAAAAGTCCCAGAACAGACAGAGGCCAAATATGACTCTGTATTTGCAGAAGAGGAGTTGCAAGAGGGAGAAGTGTCAGAAGAACAGGAGGAGGAGAAGGAAGAGGAAGAGGAGGAAGAAGAGGAGGATGATGAACAGGATATTATGAAAGTCTTGGGGAAGCTGGTGATGGCTATGTTAATCAAGTACTGGATTTACGTCTGTGGGGGCATGTTCTTCTTTGTCAGCTTTGAGGGTACAATTGTCATGTACAAAATCATCTATATGGTACTGTTCCTCTTCTGTGTGGCCCTCTATCAGGTAAGTGAGAACTGTGTTAACTAAATTTTATCCTTGGATACAATAGTTTGTACCTTTAAGTTGGTAATAAAGTAGCTCCAAATAGAATTCATAAACAGCGTGTTTGTTCTTTAGTTAGATACAACAGAACAAAATCATTAGAAGAGGCTAAGACTAATTCTCTTTTAGTTGTTGACCATAGTGACAGGCAAAGCGCACATAAAATAGATACAATGCACACCTCTGCTCTGGCATGCCACTTCACCATGAGCTTTGGAACCTTTGTGGAAAATT
Organism: Manacus vitellinus; assembly: GCF_001715985.3. Taxonomy (NCBI): domain Eukaryota; kingdom Metazoa; phylum Chordata; class Aves; order Passeriformes; family Pipridae; genus Manacus; species Manacus vitellinus. The sequence continues at coordinate 51,882,045 of NW_021939396.1, read as the reverse complement.
CTGGGGCTGTGCAGATCCTACATAGCCATCAGTTTTTGTGACAGTAGGTTCACAGAGTTTCCACAACCCAATGAGTGTGGAGTCCCTTTCCTCCTGGACTTACATCACCTAATTTTGATGAAACTGAGTGACTTAAGCTACCTTTGACCTTTATGTCTGTGGCTTGTGCCCCAACAGACATTTTTACACATAAGTCTTTCCTTGAGTGCATGTACATCAGGAGAAAAAAGATCTATGGCATAGATCTCCAAGATCTATGGCTGCCACTGGGTAAGCATTGTTTACTTCAGGCCATCTAAGAAAAATAGTGTTCTTCATCTTTGTTTGACAATACAACATTGTCAACATTTCTGTCAGTGTCTTTGCCTTCAGCTTGTATCAGCATCTCTAGTGTGTGATTTTCAGGTGCACTATGAATGGTGGAGAAAGATTTTAAAGTACTTTTGGATGTCAGTGGTTGTTTACACGATGTTGGTACTTATCTTCATCTACACATACCAGTTTGAGTCATTCCCTGGGTTGTGGAAGAACATGACAGGCCTGGATGAAGAAAAGTAAGTGGGTTTGAATAATTTTTTTCTTTGGATCTCTGAGTTCACTGTGATGGAAAGGTCTGACAGTAGTCTTCCTTCCAATTGGGGAAAAACATCATGAGACCATTCTCAGGCGTAGGTGACTTCAAGCACTCTGATTGAAGCCGTAGATTTATTGATGTAACAGTAGAGATGAGCAAGATCAAAAGGGGAGCTCAAAGAGTCTTCTCTTCTCCCATCAGCTGCTAAGACCTTGGGATTGCTTCTGTTCCCAATACAGTGCCAATGCCTCTTTTTACAGCTTTGACCATAGGAGCAAGATCCAGGCAAAGATTAAGGGTGCATTTGCAGGATGTTTGGAACTGATGAAGGTGGACCTCCTCTTCTGCTAATAAGGAGGGATGAATTTCTTCATCCTTATGATATGTTGGGCATTTGTCAAGAGGAGCTTGCATGAGAAAGTATATGCAATATGGGTGCAGGACTTTCAATCAGAGAAAACTCACCTGGTTCAAGAGATCTGTGACAGGGTTGGTTCCATTGTAAAACTTGCTGGTTTAGAAGAATTTTACAAACCAAAACCATGTAACAAGTACCAGCCCCTTATTTTCTACTGCAAATGATTTGTAGTAATGTCTCATGACAAGAAGAATTTTTTGGTGTGAAAAGGTGTCTTAGTTGCTTACTTTTTTTTTTTTTCCAGGCTAGAGGACCTTGGCTTAAAACAGTTTTCTGTGGGTGATCTATTCACACGCATCTTTATCCCCACCTCCTTCCTACTGGTGTGTATCTTACACCTTCACTATTTCCACGATCAGTTCCTCCAGCTCACTGATTTAAAAGCTGTAACCAGCAAACAGGACAACACTATTTACAGGTAAAGAAACAAAGTAAATGGAGCTATTGATAATCTGTAGGAAAATGCTGTTTATGACTGTCTTGTAATGCTCACTTTTCAGTAGATGTTATTTGCCTTTGCTATGACTACCTGGCTTAAAAAGAAGGCACTCAGTATCCAGCATTCTGCTACAAACAAAGAATCTGTCTTCCCCAGTTTTCCCCTACACACTGAATTTTTCATTTTGGGGTACATTTTCAAAGGTACTAATGATATTTATCTCATTAGCTTTGACCTTTAATGGGAGTTAGATGCTTAATTATTGTGTGTGCCTTTTTGTAAGTCCTGTCAGTGATAAGAAATATGGGTTTTGATTTGGGTCACTTCAATTTTTCAATGTCCGTTTTGAGGGCCAAATGAAGACTGGGAGATCCTTGGCAAATAACATATTTGCATTGAACAGTGAGACCTTTTTGTAAAATTGAACTTCAGAAATGGAAAAATTCCAAGCTTGTGGTTACTCTTCACAGTCCTAACCTTTGGCTATGCTAGCTCTTTGAGACACAGTGGTTTCGCCCAAAAGTTCATTAGTATTTTTGTCATGAATCTGGGACCTCCCTTTTCCAGTCTTCTATTCTTCCTTAATTTCCTTCATAAAACTGTATCTGGCCTAGGATCCTGCTCCAGGAGTACAAGACAGAGAAATGGTTTTGTAGTACATAGTGTTATAGTGTTATGTTACGCAATGACAGTTACAGTCATTCCTTGAAGAATTTAGACACTGCTTTTAGAATATTTACCTGTCCAATGATAAGTATATCTCAGCTGCACTTCTACGAGTGGCGACTAGCTGCATAATATCACATACACCACAGTGTTGCGGAATAGTGACAGTTTATCTTAACAGAGAATTATGTTCTACATTTTTCAAGATTTACTAAAGCATTTCAGATATTTTTCATGCATTCAATTTGATACGAAGCTGCTTTACAGTGTATGGCACAAATTTGTTTGTGCCATGGGAATAAGCTCTACTTCCACAGAATGCTTCCAGTTTCCGTATTAAATAATTGCTAAAACTAGAACAAATCAAACTTGACAAAATTTTCCAATAAATTTGTGGGTTTTTTTCAGCTTACCTTTTTAAATGACTGTTTGCATAATATCTCTTGCTTTGCTTTTCTTGAATTACTAAATGTGATGGTTTATTCGAGCGCCCTTTTGTAATGGCCTGTGAGCAAACTCTCCTTGATGATGTCAGACTTCTTGTGCAGCAGCAGATATATGTTAACATCTCTGAATTGGCCAAGCCCTGAAACCAGAGCCCAAACATGCACCTGAGCTGAAATGGGGTTTTTCCTGGGCTGAGGCATTCGGGGGAAATGCTTTACAGTTTGCAGTAACTGCGCAAGCTCTCCTGTAGCTCTAACAGTTTGCACTTGCGCTGAGTAACATAGAAACAGTTTCCACCTCCCTTCTAGTGTGATCCAATAGGCACAAAATTGGAAAAAAAAATCAAAACTAAGCACTTGTAGGATTTTGATGGGTTCATAGTACAGTATACTTTTCCTGTCTTGAAAATCTTTCTATTATACATGAAAGATACCAAAATATTATACAGCTTTTCAAATGTTGGCTTGAAGAGGATACTGTGACTAAAGTCACATCATTCGCAAAGGATGGAACCACTGATAGCAAAGACACAAAATGTTTTAGATGTGTTGAGAGTAAGAATTTTTGCAAAGAGTAAGTAGCCTTGAGATACCATCCTGAAAGTAAACTGCTTTTATGCTGCATCTTTTGCGACAAAAAATTTTAGATAAAGAAACTGATTTGAGTAAGAAGACAGAACTCAATCGTTTTAATAGTGAACTTCTTAAAAGAATCCCAGCAGGTGAGAGCTGCTCATGAAAGTAGTAAAGAAAGCAGGTGCAGTTCCTCCACCTGCCTCCGAATTGCCATGTGTGATTATGAGTCCTATTAAAATTGCTGAGAATGTTCATTTGTGAAAATATTGCTTCACATGAGTAAAGTTTGCAGAGTGAGTTCCAGAGTAAGGCACTGCCTGTTGCAAATAGGTGACACTGGCAGAGAGAGGCACTTCTCACTATTTATAAAGGTGTTAGAACTGAATGTCTCAGTTTTACATCTGCAAGAAAAAGAAAAATCCTGATTAGGACTTTCCAACCACATTTCCTTGCTGTACCATGAATCATGATACGGCAGAGATAAAGTCTGTGAGTTATATATTTTCTATGATACGATGCTCTGCCATAATTACCTTTAAATAATTTCTTAAAAAAAAAAAAGGCAAAAACATATTTTAAAAAATGTGGACATTCTAAGGCTTACTTGAAGTAAAGCAGTAAAGGCTGTTCTCACATTTGGGGGACTATGAATTACCTGTAGTTCTGACTGAAGTTGCATACCACGTGTTTTAGAGTTGCATTTATAAGCTTCCTAGACTTTTTGCTGCGTGGGGTATATTAAGCTTTCAGATTGTGTTTTGTTATGGCAATGTGTCACAACACACTGGTAGACAAGAAAGTGCATTCATTCCAATGTAACAGTTTTCTTTTCTCTCTCTAATTCATTTCCCATTTTCATCTTGTTCTTTCATCTCCCACCTCATAGCCATGCCAAAGTCAATGGCCGTGTATATCTAATAATTAATAGGTGGGTACTTCAATTCTTCCTTTCCTTTAAAACAGATATACCTTAAGTTTTTTGTTACTTTTTAAATGCCTTAAAACAAAGTGTATTCTTGCTGTGCAGTACTGGGAAGTAAGCAGGGAGATAACATTGTTCAGGTATTGTAATTTCCTAAAGCTGGTGAAGCAGTGGATACATCTCTCCTGCATATTTATACGTTGTTTTTTTCCTCAGCTGGGAATTCTCTTAAAGTTTGCCCATGCCTCAATACAGGAATAATTGGTGCTATTTGTAATTGGCTGCAGACAATAGACTTGGTTGAGGAGGCTCGTTTATCTACCCTTTGTTTGTGCATGGAAAGATGCATGCCTGCATGTGCATATGTACACATAGATACAGAGACACACATCCCTGTATTCCTCACAAGCACACAAGAAAGGGAATTTGAGGGCCAGGTCAGTTAAATGTGTGGTATGCATTATGGGTTTGTATAGACTGAAATTCCAGAAGCAGAAATGGCACACTGAAACCACTGCATGCTAAGGCTGTTAATTCATGGGCTGAGTTTGGTGCTGCAGGATCCAAGGCAGAAAAATCCATATTGCCGTCAACCCTTTAAAAATGGTATCTTCAGAACAGTTCCATAAACTAGATTTCTTTCAAAATATTTGACTGGAATAAATGTGGGCTTTTGTTTAATCATCCCCAAGAATAGAAGGACTTCTGAGTTTGTTGTCACTACTGAAATATAAACAGGAAAGCCAAGAAAGTCCCTTGTTTAGATATTTGTGACTACCTGCTCTAACAAGAAGTTAATTTATGTCTCATGTTCATGCTCCTTCTTCAAATGTCATCACATAGTTTGGGTCAAGGTTCTCAAAAGTTCACGAGAGCTGGAAATCTGGTCTGTAGGAAGCCCATATTTAAGGGAGCAGTGAGGGTGATCACCTTGGTAAGGGCAGGCAAGCTGGGAGCCAAGGGGCATGGCCAGGAGGCAAGGCTGGCTTCTCACCCATGGGGAATCAGGAACATGAACCAGCAGCTGAGGGTGAGGGTCACATCCAGAGTTGGTAACATGGGTCAGCCACATTCTGGTGAGGTCCCAGTGAGTCCATAGAGATAAGCTAGATTTGGAGTGAAGGCAGGGTGTCAGTCTGCATGTCAGGCTTAGGGCTAGGGAGGCATGGGAGCAGGTTCAGACACAGCTTTGATGCAGTCACAATAGAGGGGTGCCTCAGCATGAAAGCAGCTCCTAATGAAAGGAGAGGCTTCCTAGTCTGTCCACATACTGCAACATGGCTTGGATTCAGGCAGCAAATCCCCTGAAAGGCCCATAAAGGCCAGTAGAGGTACGGCACTGTGTGCTCAGTTTGAGTCTTGCAGACCAAATATTCAGGAGATGGGTAACTGGTGTTCTGCAGAGTGGAAAGCTTTCTGTTAAGGCTTTGCATGAAAGATACTTGAGAATTTCTTTGAGCCAGAAAGTTTCAAGCAATTCATAAACTGCAAAAAATTATCAAAGACAAAAGATACTTCATAATGCATTCAGTTAATTAATCTTCTACTCTAGAAAATTACAAATACATGAAAGTACTAGGAATCCAGCAAGGATCTGTGGCACATTCCTGATTTTAGTGCCACTGAAATTGCTTTTTGCTGAAAACTATATCTACTAGTATACTTTTAAATATTGATGCCCTATTTAATGAATTAAATTCATTAAATTCATCAGTGGCTGTACCATAAAGGCTTGTTATCTGCATTGTTATTGTGGTCTTCCTAAGTATCAGATGTAATACCTTTATGTTATTTTGGATAATTTCTCATCAGCATGTGTCTTCCAACAATGAAGTCATATCTGACTAGCTGTGAAGCTTTTATGATTAGCTTGTCTTAAAAATTCTGAACTAGTGCAGTTTTTATATCTTAATACCTCAGTGTTGTCTGTAACAATATAATGTGATCTTGTAGTGAAAAAAAAAAATTAAAAGAAGAAAACCAACCCTAGCAATACATAAGGAAGTTTTGGAAGAAGGATTCCAAGCAGACTAACTTTCTGAACAGTGGGCAGGGCTTTTCATCTAGTCTTGCGTCTCCTAAGCACGTGATCCAATGCTCAAGCTTACTGATACTGATAAAACTAAGTGCCATCCTACTGAAAACTAAACTCATACTGAGGCTTTATTGGGTATACATATTCCATGTACCCATCTTTATAACCCCATGACCTCCTGGGTCTCTGGCATATGAGTAAAAATCATATGAATAAGAGAAAGATACAAAATCCTATAGGGTTATTATGTTTCTGACCAATTTACACTGAGGTAAATCAATAAGTCCTTGATTTACACCGGCGTGAACGTAAATTTTTTCCGTTATGAAAGTCAGCTGGGAAGATGCCCCATAGAAATCAATGCAATTGCATGTGTGCAAAACCTGTCTGATTATAGTTACTTTCATTTCATGGTGCATTGCCTTTTTAATGGGCTCTGATGGTTTATTGTAACCAAGGGTCTCTATAACATTTGAACTGAACTGAAAATTCATCCTCTCTTCTTTATATATGACCCTCCTATTGGTACTTTATTAGAGTTTTAGGTAAATATAAGTCAGTTTATGTCCTTTTAGGGAATATTAATGTTTAGTCACCTTATAGAGATTTGAATATCCTTTTAGTATATATGCTAGCTTAAATGTGAAAATAAACAAAAAGCCCCAAAAGAGATGATTGGCAACAGCCAACATGGCTTTAATACAGGCAAATCATGCCTGGTAAATTTGGTGACCTTCTATAATAGTGCTACAATATTGGTGGATAGGGGCAGAGAAACTGACATCATCTGCCTGAACTTATGCAAAGTGTTTAACATCATTGGTATGACATCCTTGTCTCTAAATTGAAGAGACATGGATCTGATGGATGGACCAAGTGGATAAAAAACTAGCTGGATGGCTGCACTCAAAGAGTTGTGGTCAATGGCTCACTGTCCCCATGGAGACCAGTGATGAGTGGTGTCCCCCAGGAGTGAGTACTGAGGCTGATATTATTCAACTTCTTTGTTGGTGACATGGACGGTAGGATTGAGTTCATCCTCAGAAAGCCTGATGACACCAGGCTGTGTGATGTAGCCGATATGCGGGAGGGAAGGGATGGCATCCAGAGGAACCCTGACACAGTTGAGAGGTAGGCCAATCCAGACCTCATGAGGTTCAAAAAGCAAAGTGCAAGGCTCTGCACCTGGGTCATGGCAGTCCCAGGCACACCCACAGGCTGGGCAAAGAATTGATTGAGAGCAGCTCTGCAGAGAAAATCTTGGGAGTGATGATTGATGAACAAGTCACCATGATCCGGCAGTGTGCACTCACAGCCCAAAAAAACAACCAAATCCTGGGCTGCATCAACAGGAGCATGGCCAACAGGTCAAAGGAGGTGATCCTCCTGCTCTACTCTGTTCCTGTGAGACCCTGTAGCACTGTGTTCAGCTCTGGTGCCCCCAACATAAGAAGGACATGGAACTGTTGGAGCATGTCCAGAGGAGAGTCACAAAGTTGATAAGAGGACTGGAGCACCTCCTCTGTGAAGACAGGCTGAGAAAGTTACAGCCATTCAACATGGGGAAGAGAAAGTCATGTGGAGAACTCATAGCAACCTTCCAGTATCTGAAGAGGGCCTGCAGGGAGGCTGAAGAGGAACTCTTCATCAGGAACTGTAGTGATAGGACAAGGAGTAATAGGTACAAACTGAAAGAGGGGAAATTTAGGCTAGATATTAGGAAGAAAATCTTTACTGTGAAGGTTGTGAGATTCTGGAACAAGTTGCCCAGAGAAGTTGTGGATGCCCCAAACCTGGTAGCATTCAAGGCCAGACTGAAAAATGCCTTGAGCAACCTGTTCTAGCGGGAGGTGTCCCTGCTTGTGGCAGGGAGAGTTGGGGCTAGATGAGCTTCTATTTTCAGTAGCCAAAGCTACTGAGTATATTCTTGAGTACAACAGATTTCCAGATTATTAGACACTCAAGTTCATTGCCCAATACATGATGAGGGATTTTAGTCAAGAATGTGACTAAAATTTATTCAGTGAGATTCTTTGGTGCTTGACTGTCTTGTTAAACTTCTAATTTAAATCCACCTTTTCTACCTTCAGCAATTGATACAGTATTTCTACTTCGGGATTGTTTAGTCAGATTTCTTTAGTTTTTCCTTCATTTGAGCCACAAAACTTTTCATCTTGAAGTAACTGCAACGCCCAAATTTTTGAAAAATAATTCCACTTGTCTGACTTTCTCATTAACTGCTTGGTCTATTGCTCTTAATTTTTAATGATCAAAGGGAATAATCTAGATTGTTAGTTTCTTAAACTGTAAAAATCCTAGGTAAAATCAGCAGAATTTCCTGTCTAAATGGTTATCAACCAGAATTTCACATCATATGGTACTGTAGCACTTTTACAGGTGCTTGAAAGTATTCTGAGTGTAGTAATTTCAATGGCATAACTAAACATTTAGTGACCTAATCATATAGATGTACACTTGACAAAGGGAGACTTTATTGCAAGACGTTGTATTCAGAGGGACTCTTTATGGCAGTATGCTCAGTAAAGCACATATAATCAACGAATTGGGACAACTTGGTTTTTTGCAAGTATGGGAGGTGAGCACAGCTGCAGAAGAAAAAATAAAATGTCTGAAACCATAAGAAAATGTCTCTTTTCCCAGTAAAGATATATGCTGAATGAATCTCAGGGGGGAAAAATGGCGCTGTGGCACTAGAGAAATATTGTTTCCTTGTTAAATGGGTTGTATTCCAGTTTTGGTAGTCTGAAACTTATTAATAGATAAACTAGAGACAGTTAGAAATTAAAGAAAAATTCTCTGTGAGATGTAGCAAAGAGAGAATGAATGATGCTATCAAAGACAGAGATGATAAAACATTCTGAAGCCACAGCCATGGATTTTTTGCTTTTGTTTGTTCCCAAACCTGTAGCTGGAAGACAATTTGCAAATTCCTTGGCTTTCCAGCTGCACCTTTCAATTGGAAGAAGGTGGAAGTGCATTTAGAGTGATAGGTCAGATACTTGTGATAGTTCAACTGCATTACACACAGCATGGTAGAAGTATTGACCACGTTTAGCACTGGTGTAATGTAAATAGGCTGTCCCCTTTCCATCTGTGCTGCAAATCCATGTTTCTTTATAGAAGCACCCTGTGAATGTCATGATGGCATGCTCTTGGCATCGGAAGGCTTCTGCAGATGGAGTAGGAGAATGCTTTATGACTTGTGATGTAGCATGACGTGTTTGTCAATGACCTTCTTCTGTAACCCCTCTGTTCTCATCTCCCTTTTTCTTTCTGTTCCAATTACTTTGAGCAGCCTCAAGAAAAAAATACCAAACCACCAAAATGAGTAAGTCCCCTATGAAGTCATGAAATGTTTCCTCTTAAATAATGTCATTTCATGCTTCTACATCTTAAACTCTGACCATTTTCTCCAGTGGGGAAAATGTCAAGTTTAAGTGTCAATACCACTCATTACAAACTAACCTTTAGTATCTGAGTGAGAAGTAGTTACTAATACATTCCAACTCAATTTTCAGTGTGTGTTTGGAGAGAGTACCAAAATCATTAACTTTTCCACTTCTAAGGCATTTTTCATGAACAGTTTATTTTTTTCTAATTATACGGTTTGAAAAGAAAAAGACTGCGATGTCATTACTCTTCAGTTTGCTGACATGCTACTGTTTACCAACAGACTGGTGCACCAAGATGGAAGCCTGCCTGACATAACTATGATGAATTTAACAGCCAGCAAAGAAAAGGAAGAGGATAAAATGCTGGAAGAGGCTGGTGAGAAAAGAATGGAAGAGCCAGAAGGGGAGGGAGGGGAAGGGAGAGTCAAAAAAGGAAAAGAAGAAAAGGAAGATGAAGACAAGGGAGATGATTCTGATGATGAAGACAATGAATCAGAGGAAGAAGAAACTACAGGTAAGCTCTACAGAATGCAAATTTTGCTTTCTTCAGCCTTAATTAACGGTGGCAACAGGTGGTTTGTTCTTAGTCATCCCTGTTAACTTCAGTTATCAGGTTTTCCTTCTAGTTTTACATGCAGTCTATGTCAAAGAGCCTTAAGTTCACTGAGCAGATGGCTACTTGTCAATTATTCAACAGGCTACAGGCTCTTCTAGGGAAAAATCATACGTTTTCTGTAGGATCCTAAGAGGAATAAAACAAAAGAAGCCATGCTTCTTTCTTCTAGGTGGTCTTGTTTGAATTATTTGGAGGCTACTGCAAATACTAAGAACTCCTTTTGAGTAAAATCTCCTTACAATGAAGAAAACACACATGGGTATTTAATATATCTGCATACTTTGAAGGCACTCCTCTCCAGAAGTCCAAATGGCTTTACTTCATTATTTATGTGCACATTAGTGTCATATTTTTCACTTCTGAATATGGAATGTGTAATTGACACCAGGTGAATATAAAAAAGCTTAAGGGCAGACATGGGTGAGTCTTATATTGTCATCCTTGATATTGCTCGGATGAACCCCTAGCATGAATTATTTCCATAACTCAGTTTGTAATATGAGCCAAAAGTGAAACCATGGAAGGGCATTTAACACCCAAGGATGCTGTATTCTTTGGAGGTGGCCTTGCTGCAAATTTGGTTACTCATGCCAGTGTTCACAGGACTGCGACACAGAAGTACAGGCAGAGTCTTTGTCAAAGCAAAACGGCAGCACATCTGTCTTAGCTGCCGCAGGGAATTGTAGAATCATTTGGGTTGGAAAAGACCTCTTAAGATCATTGAGTCCAACTCTTAACCCAGCACTGCCAAGTCCACCACTAAAATGTGTCCATAAGTGCCACATCCACACATCTTCTAAATACCTTCAGGGATGGTGATTCCACCACTTCCCTGAGCAGCCTGTTCCAGCGCTTGAACCTGAGGTAAAACTACTTATCTTTCCTGGCTGGACCATCTGCCCTCAGAGAGGTGTTCATGGGCCATGGAAACCTCTCTTGACCAGTCTTCATGTGGTCTATGAGGGATGATGAGTTTGTTGCACTCTATCCATCCCTACATGCTGGGGATGGAAGGGCTTTGGAACAGAGGCTAGCTGGTGGAGGTTATTCTGTGCATGACACTTGCAAGTGGGGAAGTAGGGAGCTGCAGCCAGTGGGGCTTGGAAGTAACAAAAGGTGCTGCTTGCCACATGTGATCCATCTTTAAGCTGCACATGCATTTATTTCTGCCTAAGAGTTATACCATTTTTATGTAGCCATGTGGCTGGAGCTTTGACGTTAAACATGTTCAAGAGTGCAGACCTCATTACACAGTGTTGTACAGTCTTTCAGTGGATGTGTTCAAGGCCTGTATTTTATTTCCTGTGTGTGTATTGCCTGGCCACGCTAGACAGAGCCTGCTAGAGTACCGTATCTGTCCACTCCACTTAACTGCCACTGTCTGGATATACCTTGCATGATGCAACACTGCAAATGGAAATAAATGCAATGAAAAAATGAGAACATCTAATTTTGTAAAGACTTTCCTTGAATACACTCATTGTGCTTGTAAAAACACATGTGGGATTAGAGTTCTGTAGCTTAATTAATTTCTCAAGTTTAATTATGTGGTCATGGAATTTACATCACTCAGCATTTTTATTAGGATTTTCTAAGTTGTGTTTGGAGAAAAAAGGCAGAAGAAAAAAGCATGGACTTTGGTTGTGAGGTATTCCAAAAGTCTGCTTTTCCACACAAATGTGCATGTGTTCTTCACACAAATATGCACAGAATAACCATCTTGGTTTGCTTTATATATAAAATAATGTAATAAGTAGAAATAATTGCATACAGAAGGTGGTAACTCCTTTGCAATTTTACCAGCCTAGACAATTATATGTTTTGGTATCACTTGCAAATTTTTCCATCTCTGATAGTAACTGTAAGAATGTTCTCACAGCATGTAAAATCCTTTCTAATCTCCAAAGTGCTTCTGAATCCCCTAATACAATGTGAAGACTTTATACTAATATATACCAACCTGGTGAAACAGTTTTATAATCCACAAGAAAAGTCAACACTTAGAGAGCACTGCTCAGCGCATGTATTGTCATGTACGTTCACATGTAATAGGTGTTGTCACATGCTTGCTCACCGGGGTAGTATTTGGGAAGATGGCTTTTTTAGCAAAACACCCGTACAAAGGGATACTTTCACCCAAATTCAGGATCTTAACTTGATAAACTTTTTCAACTGAGAGAAATATTCAATTGACTACAGTTTGCCTTGCTTGTTTTAGATATCTGTCCTGTGATGGCACAGATCACACTCTAGGAGGCAGTGCTGTTTTCAAGGCATTTTAGGTAACTCTGTCATCTGAAAATGTCTATAGTACAGTTACCTAAACCCATATGACAAGAATCCTAATCCTAGTGTGTACGGGTCTGTTCCAAGCTGGCTGAAAAGCTTTCTGAATAGTAGTAGTCTGTGCTTTCTGAAAAGAGTCTGGGTCCATAGCTTCCAAGCATCAAAAAAAAATTGTATTTTTCTGAGCTGGATAAGGACCAGGGCTGGAATTAATTCCTGAATGAGATCTCTAAGCTTAGATCCAAAGATACTGGAGGACAACGGAGTCCAAGAAGAGCTCTGATAGAGAGGAATAAAAGCAAAATTGGCAAGGAGGGCTACCACTGCTGCTTTTGAAGTGTGGAATCCTTCCAGTGAAAGTGGTTCAGAAGGGAAAACACCACAGCTAAGTAGGCCTCAACCCTGTTTTGTCTTAGCTACCCACTGGGCCATACCTTTATCCTCCACCTTGCCTTACTGTAAAGCTTAGAAGAGAAGAAGCAGAAAACTCGTTGTTGTCTAGTGGAGTATTCCATTTTACAGAGACCTTCTGTTTTTCTTCTCACTATGGTTCTGCTTGAACATCCCTGCAGACTTAAGAAACAAGTGGCATCTAGTGATTGACCGCCTTACAGTGCTGTTTTTGAAATTCCTGGAGTATTTTCATAAGATGCAAGTCTTCGTGTGGTGGCTGTTGGAGCTGCACATCATCAAAATTGTTTCCTCTTACATCATCTGGGTCACAGTGAAAGAGGCAAGTAAACACCCACTGTCAAACTCTTACACATCATGAAGGTTTGTCAGCATCTGCTGATGTGTGGGGAGATGGTTTGGAGTTGTCACCTGCTGGGGACCTGCTTTGACATCTTCCACAGTGATATTCTCTCAGTCTAGATAGTCTCAGCCCTCCACTTTTCTCCAGATATTAAAGTTTTTTATCCAGATATGAAAGTTTTATTAGTCTAATTCTTTGAATGTAAGAGACGTAATCCCTCTCCTGCTCCAACTGGCTGTGGGCACCATCCAGGGACAGAGGGTGTAGAAAAGGTACATTAAGGAAAATTACTTAAACTCAGTTTGGTGCTTAAGAAATAAGAATGTGGAACTATGCCTAAAGAAAAAGGGAGCAACACTTTTAACTGTGCTTTTGGTGTGGGCAGTGTGAGTTCACTACATAACAGCCATTCCTTGAACAAGATAGTCAGAGAGGATTCAGTACAAAAACAAAACAAAAAATCCATTTTCTCACATATTTTGTGGGAAAAAGGTCAAGAGGACAAAGGTCAGTTGCACAGACACAGATCTGTGTCATCTCATCTTTGTTTCATGTGTACTAAAGCAGCAGAACCTGTATGTGGTCCTCTTACTTCATGTCTGTTGATAGGGAGGATATGGAGTTTTGTGGGTCTAACAGTATTAATATTATGTAGGTGATAAAGTCCTTTCTAAACTGACTATCAAGTTTTTCCTTCTTCACTTACCACATTGTTTCGAGTATTGTAATTCTTTTCTTCAGTGTTTTTCTCAAAGTTTCTTCATGTCCCTTTCTTTTGAATAATTCTGGTTTTATTTGCTGTGGAAAAGGTCAAACTTTCTCAGTTCTTTTGTTACTCCATGTAATTTCTGTACTGTTTTTGTGTTTTCAGGTGTCTCTCTTTAACTTTGTGTTTTTGATTGCCTGGGCTCTTGCTTTGCCATATGCTCAGTTTCGCCCCCTGGCATCAAGTATCTGCACTGTCTGGACATGTGTGATTATTGTCTGCAAAATGTTGTACCAACTCTCATCTATCGATCCCAAAACTTTTTCCAGTAACTGTACATTGGTGAGTACAAGTGCATATTAAAAAGTTTGACTGCTTCCTTCTTCAGTGAAGAAGAGCAAAAGGAAGTATATAAAGTACTGAAACTGACAGTTCATGTAATGTATTACTGTTGATTATTATTCCCTCCTCAAGCAACTTTAAACATATTTTATAACTGTTGCATTTTTTTTTAGCCAGGAGAGAACGAAACTAAGGTTGATTTAGAAGAACTCAAAACCTCAGTGCTCTACAGTGGGCCAGTTGATCCTGCAGAGTGGGTTGGATTGAGAAAGTCTTATCCCCTTCTTGTGTACTTAAGGGTAACTTCTTTAATTATCTGTATTCTGATATTTTCTAGTTCGTGATGAATTAGCAATGTCTTTTTGAAATAAATAATTTGTCACACACATGCACAAAAAAGTAATAATTGATAATAGGGAAGTACAAAAGGAAGGAGGCAACACAAAACTATACTGTTACACAGAATATATCTGGAAAGGATTCAGTACCAATTCAGATAATCTTTCATGTAGTATATGGCTTTTGAACTCTGCCATCTGTTCAAAACTCTGTAAGAAATGTAATATTTAAGAACTCAAAGTAATTAAGAGGTATACAGCTTTCAGGTACCAAAGGACTGATGGGTCTAATTGGAGTAATTGCCTTGAATGATAGTGTATGGTATAAGCAGTTAATTTTTTTAAGTGCGTATTCCTTAGCCACAATTTAGAAAATATAACGAGTTAAGGGAATAATTCATTCAAACACTAGTAAATGGATGTCTTTTGTTTTTCTTTTTGTTTTTCATTGATGCCTGTGAGCAATATTTTATTATTCCTTTCTTGATTAAAAAACCCTACTTACAATGAAAGTGTGCCAAGTCCTGGCGAAAACCTTGCATATTTCTTCTTGGTTTAAAGAATCTCCAGAATTTTGGAGAAAGTTGTCAGAAATTGGCTAACTGGACAGCAGCAAATTTTGATCTAACTAGGCTTATTTGTAATTTCTTCCCTGAGAGCTCACCTCAGTGTGCTTTGTTTGTGTAGGGAATACCTGCCAAGCTGTGCAGGTCAACACATTAGGTGCTGGTGATGCCCCTGCCTCTTGCTCCTTTAGCCATACAGCTCCCATAGTTGAGAATATATGTGGGGAAGAGCAATTACTGACCCAAGGGTTTTGCATGTAGAGTGTAGTTGCCTTGAGGCAAGGTGTCTGCCTTGATTGCACGAGTTTTACAGCTATAAATTGAAAACACTTTGGGATTAGAAATTATTTTAGAAAGGTTTGCATTGAGTTAGCAAATAAGATGTCTCCTGTCCATATAGAAATTCATTTCAGTTCCATACCTGAAGGTCCCAAGCTTCAAGTCTGGATGTGTTTCTGTATGTCTCTTTTAGCAGGCATTCAAAATGTCTGCAGTGTTAAACTGAGAGGCTTTTGCCTCCCCTTCTTTTCCACAACCAGTGTTCATTATATTATTTTTTAATCAATGTCTTTATATGTATCTTCTGAATGTCCGTATGATTCATTAAAATCCAAGAAGTGGTAGGAACCTTACTTTGTTTCAATGATAGCTGGGAATAGGTACCAGTGCATTCTGGAGTGCAGAAGTACTCAGTGGTAACATCAGTTTGAGTGTTCATGAGTTTATGCTTATCAGACAATTTTATAGCTTCATGTGGTTTTGATTTTTATTTAATATTTTTCTGATTGTGTCTCCCATAGAATAACTTACTAATGCTGGCTATATTGGCTTTCGAAGTTACAATCTACCGTCATCAAGAATACTACAGATGTCGAAATAACCTTACTGCACCTGTGACTAAAACAATTTTTCATGATATTACAAGAGCACATCTGGATGATGGAGTTGTGAACTGTGTCAAGTATTTCATAAACTACTTCTTCTACAAGTTTGGTTTGGAGGTAAATCACTATATATTACTTTTCTTTGGACTACCATTCCAGACCTTTTCATTGTGCTATTTTTGAATACTAACTTGGACTATATTTGTGTTCTGGATGCTTCTTAGTCATCATTCATGTTAGTCATCTCTGTTCCTTTATCTTGACTGTTTGTTCATGGACACATGAAATGTACGTTCAAAAACCCTTTGTAAAAATAGTGAGTTTTTACCATTTTTTATGGCTATTTGAAGAAGACAACTCCCAGGCTAATACATCCTAATTCTAATCATAATGATGCTCTTGACCTATCTATTAAACACTACCAGCACTTGCTACTGATAAACAGAGTAAACTGTTCACAGGCAGTCTGAGGATTAAGAATGAGTGAAAATTAAAAGAAACAAGCAAGCTATTTCCCCAACTATTTAGGAAATAATTTTTAGCTCATCCTAATCTGAGGAGAGAGAAAATCAAAATAGCATAGTGCACTGAATAAATGATTCACTATGAAGTATTCACTAAGCTTGAAAACACGTTTCATGGAACTGAGTGATGGGACTACTTTCAGTGAAGCCAGAGAACAGAAATGCTGGAACGCAGAGCCCTCAGAACAATGGAGAACTAAAGCTACCTTATAGGAATTGACTGGATTTGTCTATTACCAATAGAAACCGTATGGTCTAAATCCCTTTTGCTTTTGTCTGTTTCCCACATAAAGATACATTTTAGTTGTTGCTAATCTTAATAGTTCCTGTTCTTTTTCATAACTTTAAGTCCTATCAAAATATCTAACTGTGTAGTATGTGCTCTGCTTGGCAACAATTAAACATTTTGCATATTAGCTACTCTGACAACTCTCTTTCCTTTCTGTATCTTTAGATATCACATAGTGGAAACTGACTCTAGAGATAGAAGAATATCAAAAATTTGGGTATTGGGGTGGAGTGGAGGAGGTTGCTGTCAGTTCCTGCAGTCAGATGCAGCTCATGTCCAAGCATTATGTCAGGATCCACAATACTTGTATTATTGCTACATTGACTAGCCATCAGTTTGCAAATGTGGCTTATGTTTCTTTACTTCATTTTCAGACCTGTTTTCTTCTATCAGTGAATGTAATTGGTCAAAGGATGGATTTTTATGCCATGATTCATGCCTTCTGGCTGATTGCTGTATTGTATCGACGCAGAAGAAAAGCTATTGCAGAGATCTGGCCAAAATACTGCTGTTTTCTGTCATGCATCATTACATTCCAGTACTTCCTTTGCATTGGCATCCCACCTGCTCCTTGTAAAGGTAAGGACACTTACCCTTTATGGAAAATTGCTGCTGCTTGGTTTTACATAAAAGGGCTGGAAAATTAGTAAGTATCCAGATGAAAAGGATTAAGTAATTGTTATAAAGTACTGATTGTGTTTTTACATGCTTCTGTCATACAGACTATCCATGGAGAAGTGGTAATGCCAATTTCAACTCCAACATCATAAAGTGGTTATACTTTCCAGACTTCATTGTGAGACCAAACCCTGTCTTCCTTGTGTGTAAGTATTTTAGCACATCATTGTAAAGTGTTTATATGTCCTTTGCTTAAAACATCTGTACAGTGTAATTTGAAGCCAGGCTTTTATTTAATCTTCTGTAGCAAGATGACATATTCTCCGGGAGACTGAATACTAAAATTCAAAAAATTAGTAGTTTCTGCAGCTGTTTTTCCTGTATCACGTTTTCAATAATGTGACATCAAAAAGTATGAACTGTTTCCCCTTTTCTCATTATTTCTCAAGTTGTAGACTCTGACAGGTAAAACCACTAAATACATTAATAAATTTCAAATCAGTGTTACATGTTTTGAAAACAGCACAGCCTTGGAGGTTTGAAGCAGGGGAAAACAGTCTGGTAACTACATTATAATGCATCATGGCCACTCCTTATACCTATGTTAATGACTGAATTTTTCCTTGTAATCATGGCTTTCTCCTAGATGATTTCATGTTGCTGCTGTGTGCATCCTTGCAAAGGCAGACATTTGAGGATGAAAATAAAGCTGCAGTACGAATCATGGCTGGAGACAATGTGGAAATTTGCATGAATCTTGACGCCGCATCTTTTAGCCAGCATAATCCTGTTCCTGACTTCATTCACTGCCGGTAAAACTGAATCTTAAATACTTGGAAAATACAGTGCTTCCTTTTTGTAAGATTCTCTAGTGTAAAAGTTATTCTCATGCCTTCCAATTTTACTTGGAATTTGTATTCATGTATGTTCCCATCTAACATATTTTTTACTGTATGAGACAGCAGATAGTTCATTTCTGGGTAATCAGACTCTGATTTAGAACAGGGCAGATGCAAACAAGTCTTCCTAAGCCAGATGATTGTTTTAAGTGTTCCCCAGAGGGACATTCAGTGATTTGCTTGAAATTTGCTTGAAAGCTTGTATTCATACAATCATAGGCTTGTTTAGGTTGGAAAGACCTTTAAGATCATCAGCTCCCACCACTATCTTAGACAACCAACACATTGAGAAATATTCACCTTTCGGTCACAAGTTCTTACATGTTACTTGTGCATATGTGGATTTAGAGAGTTTGGAAAAAAAAGGTGGTTCAGCTGTTTAGATGAATCTAAACCCTCCATCTTCCCCACTTCAGAAGGAATCTTGGTAATCAAATTTGAATTTGCCTCCATGAATGCCCTGTGGGGCAGCATTTATGGTGGACTTCAGCGCTTTGGTGGCTTCCCCCAGAACACAGACATGTTAGCAATAATCCGTCATAGTCTGCAGCTTCCCACGTATGTGTTTAATCCCAAGAAGTCATCAGTCGTGTCCTGCCAAGTTGTTGTCTAAGCACAATCAAAATAATACTCTAATATAAGAGACTGTCCTTTGTGCTGTTTCGTCTAGGCGTAAGGACCTTAAAAGTGTCTTGGAAGGACAACTGATATGTCTTCCTCTTTCTGAGGTGGTTGAAGAAAGTGAATAATTTATAAAGGAGCAGAGCATGAGACAGTCTGTTCTGAATGGTCTTCAAACAATGAAACTGTTCCTATGTGATCATTTCCATCAACACAGATTAGCTCAGCTCTTTTAAATTGTACTGGGCATGCTCTTAGTTGCAGTTATACAAGTTTAACATGTACCTGAGTGCAAAAGGAATAATGTCTAGAACTAATGTCCAGAAAAATCTCCCTTTTGCTGGTAAACTTTTTCTTTTACCAGAGAAGTGCTATCACCAGAAGCCCCTCTCAAGATCTTTAATCTGATCCTTCTATTTCTGTTACAATTGGTGGGCAAATCTATCTTGAAATACTTTGAAGAGAAGACTGTTGAAACAGTCAATTTACTCATTCACCCAGAGATTTATAGTCATTACTGGGCAAAGTTTGATCAGTTCTTCCCCTTGAGAATTTCCAGTCTACACAGTGGACCCAATGCTCTAGATTTGGTAGGATAAACAGAAAGAGAGAAGTATTAATCTTTCTTCAAAATGCTCCATAAAGTGGGGATACTTTCTAAAAGACATCTGACAAACAGGGCTTGGGTTAGAGCAAATGCAGCGGAGATTACCTGAGGTTTTGCTTGCCACCAAATGTGGTGTCCATCTTAGCAAAAGCTGATGCAGCAGTTGCATCAAACACACTGATGCTTTTGATTGCTGGAAAAAGACCGTCACTGACTGCTGGCAGAAAGAAAATACCAAATTTTCCTCCCTTAGTCCAGAAAAAAATCACTGTGAAAAAAAACTTCATTAATGATGAGAATGTGTTTTAAAGCTGTCCTCAAAAGGAAAAAAGAGGCAAGAAAATCACTGCTTTTTAAACAGCCTCTTTGGACATCTTTTCAATGTTTTCTGGAATCTGATAGGTAATTCTGGTCATCTGTAGAAGATATTCCCAAATGGGCAAACATGAAAACTTTGAAGCGCAGAGGATATTCTTTGAAGATTCTGGATAGGAGTCAGAGTCAGGTTTATAGTAGAAAGCAAAGTTCAAGCTGAACTGGCCTGTTGCCCCTCCACACATTCTTGGGGTTAAGTCCTGTGTTTTGGTTCATGTGCATGGTATGCATCAGCTTGAAGCCATTGGAGGCAGAACATCCATTCAGACACCCTGCTGGGCTTGTGCTGACCAAGGAGACCTGTATATGCAACCATTTACTCGGAAGTTTGCAATGTGTGTTAAGCAGTAAGCAATATTACTGGTGGAGAGTACAACAGAAGAGAAAATCAAAGGATCCATTAGTGGTGGTGAGCTGAACAAATAAACCGTGATCACTTTATACCTGTTCCAGATAAATGCAGAAATCTGTGTGACTGTTCCACGTAATAGTTTTATGTTGTGTGGGTAAGAAGTAGAATGAAAAGAAAAAGGCAGAGCAAGAAAAAGAACAGGGACATTTTTGTTTGAAAAAATCAATCATAAATGAATAGAAAAAACATTAATTAACCCATTCAGGAGCAAAGGAAATTCCTGTTTATGATATCCTCTCTTACAGATGCTTGGGCATGTAATCATAGAATCATAGGCTGGTTTGCATTGGAATGGAAGAGACCTTAAAGATCATCTAGTTCCAACCCCCTTGCAGTGGGCAGGAACACCTTCCACTAGACCAGGGTGCTCAAGCTCTAATCAGCCTGGTCTTGAAGACTTTCAGGAATGGGGCATCCACCACTTCTCTAGGCTACTTGTTTCAGTACCTCATTACCCTCTGAGTAAAGAATTTCTCTCTAACATCTAATCTAAATCTCTCCTTTTCTAGTTTAAAACCCCTCCCCTTGTCTTATCACTACATGCCTGTGTAAAAACTTGCTCTCCCTCTTTTTTGGTAGGACGCCTTTCATTACTAGGAGACCATTATTAGGTCTCACCTGAGCCCTCTCTTCTCCAGGCTGAACAACCCCAACTCTCAGCCTTTTCTCACAGAAGAGGTGCTTCATCCTTCTGATCATCTTTGTACACCTCTTCTGGACTCAGTCTAACAGGTCCATGTCTTTCTTGTGCTGAGGACTCCAGACCTGGATGCAGCACTCCAGGTGGGAGTCTCACAAGAACAGAGTAGAGGGGCAGAATCACCTCCCTCGACCTCTTCTGATGCAGCCCAGACCAGAATGCAGTTGGCTTTCTGGCCTGTGAGCACAGGCTGTTGGATCATGTCCAGCTTGTCATCCACAAGAACACCAAAGTCCTTCTTGTCAGGGCTGCTCTCAATGAGTTCCTCTCTCAGTCTCTGCTCATGTCTGGGATTGTCCCAACCCAGGTGTAGCACTTTGCACTTCATCTTGTTGAACTTCATGAGGTTCTCCTGGGCCCCCTTCTCATATTTGTCCAGGACCCTCGGGATGGCATCTCTTCCTTCTGTTGTGTCAACTGCACAACTCAGCTTGGTGTCATCAATTTTGCTGAAAGTGAACTCAATCTCACTGTCTGTGTCATTGGTGATAATATTAAAGAGTACCAGTCTCCAGAAAGAGCTCTGAGGGACATCACTCATCACCAGCCTCCACCTGTACATATAGTCATTGACCACAACTCTCTGGCTTCATCCAGCCAGCCAATTGCCTATCCACTGAATAGTCCACCCTTCAAATCCACGTCTCTTCAATTTAGAGAGCTAAGGATATCACATAGGATCATCTTGAAGGCTTTGCAGAAGTCCAGGTAGATGACATCTGTCAATTTGATGACCTTATTGAGCGTTGCAGTCACTCCATCATAGAAAGTCACCAGATGGCTCATGCACAATTTTCCCATAGTGAAGCCATGGTGGGTATCTAGGATCACCTTCTAGTCATCCATGTCTTAACATTGCTTCCATAAAGATCTGCTCCATGATCTTCCCAAGCACAAAGGTAAGGCTCACCGGTCTGCAGTTCCTCAGGTCTTCCTTTCACCCCTTTTTAAGCTATAACTTCTCTTTTTTTGTTTGTTTGTAGTGTTAGCTTCATGAATCTGTAATGGGAACATGATGTCTCTAGGTATAAACAGACCTTCTTTTAGTATGAACTGTATAATAGAGTTTGTATTCTTGAAGGTGTCTTACCTTTCTTTGAGCCCTTAAGTATCTCTTTCAATGCTTTCACTACAATGCAGATTTTCCCAGGTTTTAGATTATGTTTTTTTGAGAGGTTGCGCTGCACACATGCAGTCCTAAATGCCTAATTTGCTTCAAAGAATCCCCAGAGAATGGCTGACAGTATCTCGGGGTAACTGAATCTTTTATTAGCAGTTATAAATCTTTAAAAAGAAGGACCCCAAGCTCTGGGTAATCCACCGAAGATCTACCTCAAAAGAAAATGTATGTATCTGGCCTCCATCCAAGACAATTTGGAACTGAAAGAGCTTTGTCTAAGAACATTTCTTGTGCTTTCCTATGAAAGTTTCAGAATGGTCTAAATATTTAGTAACATGGATAAGAACTTGGTTCAAACCTTATCCAAGCAAGTGAAATTAGTAATGGCATCTCTCCAAAAGTCAGTCATAAAGAGCCCAACAGATCAGTGAAGACAATCTGGCTATGAATAAATTACAAAGCATTAAAAAAAAAAAAAAGAGAAAGAAAGAAAAGTTGTGCTTAGTATTCCTGTGTTTTCTGAGAAGCCTGGTGTGTATTTACTATGTAAAAGAATAGCAGTTGCAGACCAAAGCACTCTTTCTGAAGTATCACTTCCCTAGTGATATTTCCCTAGTGATCTTCCCTAGTGAGAAGATACTAGTTGGTCACTGTTCTAGAAGGCATGGATAAAAAGCTTTTAACTGCAGTATAAACAGTGGCAGAAAAAGAACATATTTCCAAATGCTTAATTTCTCTCTGGAGAAATGCTTGACTTCAACAATGATAAATACAGTCTTAAGAAGGAGATTTCCTGAAATTTTCTATTCTTTCCACCCCCAGATTTCTCAGGGGATATGTGCTTGACCCCAGGAGAGTGCATTTCCAAAGGACTTTGAAACAGAAACAAGAACAGAGAATAGAAAGTAGGAGCTTTTAGAATGATACAGGATTTAAAGCAACTTCACTGATGATAATCCTTTACCACAGTCTTTAATGCTGGAAAATTCTCATTTCAGTTCCCAATTTTTCAGTTATTCTCCTAGACATTGTCAGGGAAAAAAAGCTTGGGATTGTAATACACTTTTCTAAACTTAAAAGCAGAAACAGCCATTGAACTGTCCTCTTTAATACCTGCACCCTGGGAACCATCACCAGATGAGTCAGGTAAAGTCTCTGAAAGGCAGCTGTAATGTCGGTCTTGGAGCTGTCTTCCAGCTTAGGTTAGGGAGATAGAATCTGCAAATGAACATTACAGGCTTTCTGTTGTATTTTTTATTTAAAGTAGATAAACATTTTGTTCCTAATAAAATGAGCCCCAACCAATAACACATCTTTAATTTGGGAATTTTTAAAGTGAATACAAGCATGAAGGAAGGACTTCGCTGGTAAAAAAGGGATAGTAGAAGAATATCAGTCCTTGGGGAGGCCTTGACAAAAATATTAGAAACTAAAACCTGTGGGATCCACAACACTAGATTTGAAGAAGTCCATTGAAATAAGGGAGCTAGTTTTCAGAAGATTGGGTGTTGCTATTGGCAAATGGAAAATCTGTGAAACTGTCTTCTGAAAATTGAAACAGAGCTACAGGGAAAGACTTTGAGGATGGAAGCTTGGTGAGAAATTAGAAATGTTGGGATTAGAAGGGGAAATGAACTCTGATGCACAGTCACAAAGGCTCGTAGGGTGTAAGGAATAGGAGATATGGAAGAGCAGAAAGAAAGAAGGAATTTGAGGAGTAGATGTAGCTTACAGAATGCATGTATATAGTGATAATATGCCTGAAGGAGAGGAAGGGGATAGTCATCAGATGAGATCTGTGGGAGGAGCCTTGGGGTTATATGGCGATGGGTAGCCACACTCAAAACAAAGCAGGTGGCTGACAAGGGAAAGCAATGAAGCTACACAACAGCAGCTCCTCCAGCATGAAGAAGCACTGAGCTGTATCTGTCAGCACAACAGCTCAATAGGCTCTCACCAGTGTGTGATCAGAAGTGTGTTCTCTCCCTAAAATTCAAAACACTGGCAGAGGACAAACTCCTTTCCTCACAGGGGTTATCAGCTGCAGCATCAGCACCTCTTGGTGCCTGCAGTCAGAGATCCAGACACTAGTCTGGTCATAGCCAAGCACATCATGGAGCATGCCGGGAAAAACAACTATGCCTAGAGCAATCTTTTTGCAACTGGCTGGATTGCATTACAGTTAAAAATTAATTCCTGTGGAAATAAAATATTGAAACAATCATGATAAGAGTAATAAAGCCTCAGAAAACAGAAGCAGATAATTTGATATGGAGAGCCATCTGAGGTTACAATAGCTTTGATGGATGTGTGGAATTAATTTCTTCCTTGGTTTTGAGCAAAATGATATGGCAAATTTTTCCAAAATGTTATCCAGAGTATTACTGTGTTGTGCTAATGACACAGACGGAAAATCAATGTTTTTTTATTTTTCATTAATCTTTCAGGTTTCTTCTGTAAAATTTCTCATTCAGAGGTTGTCATACTACCAAAAACCATAGCTTTATTCCCTTGGTGCGCTGGTGTAGTGGCTAATCTTCCTCAGATGTGTGTCTCTATTCCTGGCCTCCAACTACACCCTCCCATCTTTGCATTCTTCACACTGGCACTTAGTTGATTCAAAGGTGAATGGGTAGAAAAGTATCCCTTCCCTCTGTCCTACCCCAAAAAATAAATAGGCTTTTGCAAGTTTTCTTCTTGAAACAGTTTCAAAGATTCAAAGCTAAAGAAGGAACTGGAATGCAGAGTTGAGAGGATGAAAGGGAGTGAGACTGTCCCCTTGGGAAGCAGCTGCTCAGGTATTGTTAAATACCACATCCCGAGTGTGGCCTTTCCTGCTGATGACTAAATGGAGATTTAAAGATCACTTAGAAGATGAGGTTTGGAAGATTTGCATGATATTAAAATAATGATCTGTGTGGTCTGCAGCAAAAGCATAAAATCATAGTACATACTATCCAAGACTAAGTGTTTTCTGCTGTCTATGTAGAATTTTTCAAAGAGAGCGTAAGCACCCTTACTGTCCTGATGGGTTTATGTAGGGTCTTTTAACTCCTGGGGTGGCTTTGTGCTTCAGGTTCCCACTGTTGTAATGTAATCTCCAGAGCAAGGAACTGAAGCTCCTAACTCCCTAACTTCCTAACCTTCGGGGCTTTGAGGCAGAATTTAAAGATTTTCATATGAGAATGTTTTGAGTGATTTGAGAGGCAATGTGTTGGGGATTCCCCCACCAAGACATCTTCATTCCTGCTCTTACAGTACTTGACCTACTAATATCAGTATAAACAATTAATGAAAATTAAGGGGATGCATGACTCTACGCTGTAACAGACAAGATTTCGCATATTGCAACTGAGAGAAGTGTGATTTCAGAAAAAATTTTGTCTGCCTGAAACCACTTGGGTGTAGTTCTCTCCATTGTGTTCAATGTGGCATTCTCTTTGGACCAGCACAGAAGTGTCTGGGATAGTTGGTGATCTTCATTGTTTAGGTGTGCCTTGGGTGACTTGTTCAAACACCATTTTGTAAGATGTCCACTCCAAGATGAATTCTTAGGAGCCATTTTTATTGTTGGACTTGCTTGTAACTGCATAGTTATAAAAATCAGAATGCTTTCCATCTTTAAGAACTACATCATTTGTCATTTGAAACAGTTGTATTGCCTCCTGCCTTTTCAGAAGTTTTTCTTTACATTCAGTTTTGTTGGTTGGTTGGTTTAGAGATGCCTAATGCTATATTTAATGTACATTTTGAAGATAAGAAGAACAGATGTATTTAATATTTTAGATGACTGCTAAATGTAGCCAGTGGTTAGCATTATAGTGAAAAATAGCTAAATTATTGACTTCCTTTTCGTATTCTCTCTAATTTCTGTACATTTTAATCTGAGAGTGATATCTACTGTTGACTATGACTCAAACAAATGCCATGTGTATATGCTGGAAAGTTTGGATTCAGACAGTTCCAGTTGTCTTTAAGAGTCTATTTTTATTGAAGAGTATTAAGATGCTGCTATTTGATCAATTCAGTTCCATTTTGGGCTTTTCTCAAAAGATGCTGATTTATTTTCTTAGCAGCAGAGGACACGATTTTTTAAATATTACAGCGGTATCAGGAAGGTGATCTCTTCCTAGCCATCTCATGTATTGATAGTTAATATTAAAAAAAAAATCATATATTATGTTGGAGAAACAGAATATTATTTTATGGAGAAACAGTGAGAGCACCATTTCCAGTGCATATTAAGTTAGTGAAGAGCTTTTCAACTGATTTCTTCCATATATTTATTTTCCCAGTGCATATTGATTCTTTGTTAATGTTTTATCTCCCAGAATCTGGTTGCATCTCTGAAGCCATGACATTTGTAGATGTAGATTTTAGATCTACAGGCAGTAGATCATAAATTTCTTAAATATTTGTGGGAAATAAACATAAGGGAACTTTCTCGTTGCCTTTCATTGAATGCTTCTCTGCTGAAATGTGTAATACAGGCCTATAAACATAGGACTATAAATACATACTCCTAGAAAGTTCTGAGCCTGAGAACATTGAGCAATAGGGGCCTTTTTATGTGGCTTCATACAGTGCATTTAGTTGAATTACTCCTTAGATGGTTTGGCTTAGGTATATGTGTCCTCCTGTAGCTCTCTCTCCCTGCCTGCTTTCCTTACAAATCTGTTTTTACAGCCTGGGTGAACAGACTCTGAAAACTCAGTTACATTTGGAATCAAAACACTGTAAGAATTAGTTGGTTTTGCAGTGTTTAGCTATATGTTGTATTTGGCAGATATTCTTATTTGAAAGCTCACTGAGTCAATATTAAGTCAAGATTTTAAGGAATCTAAAACACCAAATTGTTCTGCACTCTTTCGGAGTGTGGGCCAGGCTGATTTCAGATAGCTGTCTCATGGCTTCCTGGCAAACGTTTCAGTAAATTCTATCACATTTCCGTTCTGTACAAACCTTTTACCCCTCAAAACTTTTACAGTTGATCTCCATTAAAGACAGATATTTTTAGCAGCTGTCTTTGAAAACTAGGCTTTTAACCAGGCTGAATTCCCTAGAAGTCACCAATAAATATGGAATTGTTTGCAGTGGTGAACTGTAGTTGGCTTTTTAAAATAGATTTGCTATAGTATTTCTCAGACTTCTTAAAAGATGATCTCAGATAGCTTTTTAAATTGCATATATAGCATTGCCAGATAGTACTGCTCTATTATGAAGTTTGGTAAGAACATGTGCTCCCCCCTTTCATGATACGAGGCTTGATCCTGCATGACGCATAGTGCCCTGACCAGGGCAAGACCAGTAGCAAGATGCTTATGCACATGAGTGAGCTAGAGTGGAGTATATGAGCCAGGCAGACCCATCCATGAACTAAACCCACTGACCACAGTGTTAGTTGTGAGCAGGTGCACAAATGTTGAAGTAGGACAAGAAGGCCCAGAAGGCCTTAGGCACAAATGTCAGCCAGTAGTGCAGAAAGAGGAAAGGTAGCATTGCCCTCAGAAAAAATGGTAACTTTTTCTCCTTCTTTTACTTCCAGGTCCTACTTAGACATGTATAAGGTGATAATATTTAGTTACCTCTTCTGGTTTGTACTTACTATAATCTTCATAACGGGAACCACAAGGATCAGCATATTCTGCATGGGCTACTTGGTGGCCTGCTTTTATTTCCTTCTCTTTGGTGGAGATCTGTTGCTGAAGCCCATCAGGAGCATTCTGCGTTACTGGGACTGGCTGATTGCCTACAACGTCTTTGTGATCACAATGAAGAACATCCTGTCGGTAGGTAGCTGCTGCCTTTCCTCTGCTCTCAGCACTTCAGTCTCAGTTGAAGTGTGCACAGTACATTGAGTAGTCATTAAAAACACCAACCTTCTGCAAGCACAAAGCAGTCTTCGTTTTAATTCAGCTTTACTAGGGAATGGTAATGCAATACATCATAGGAAAATGTGCACCCACGTATTCAGTCAGGCTCTCTGAAAGCTCAGAAGCTATTTTCAAAGGGCCAGGTTCTGACTTCTTTGCCTAATACAGTCTCTCCTTAGAAGACTTATGAAAATCCCAGTGGAGTGAAAAAGAAGTGCAAGATTAGTCACAGTGTTGATAAATAGCGCACATTTAATTAGATATTTTATTTAAATAAAGAATTTTCAAACCTAGTATGAGATGCAGTTGTGCGAATGTAATGTAATTAGTGAAGTTAACTACAAACTGCGTTCCTGTTTCCTTTAGAACTAGTGTGAAATTCAGGTAAGAACAGATATATTTGATAATTAAATGTCAAAGTATTCTGCAAAATATTAAAGGTTTTCTTACATTGAGTAACTCTTTAGCGTGTATTCTTGCAGTGGCACTGATAGTTGATTGAGATAAGACAGTAATTTAATTCTTTTTGAAAGATAAATTTACATTTATTCCTGGCAATTTCTTTTTAGCTTTGAACATTTTTAGTGCTGGACTGAAAAGAGCAGACATTTTTCTTTTTACATTTATATAGGTCACTGTACTGAAATAAAATTGATTTATGGGTAGTTTGAATTTGCAAATGTTCTAAATGCTTACATATGTGCTTCATTTTATGCTTGGGAATTCAGCGGAGCTACGTGTGTCTTAAGCTTGTCCATGTATGTTTGCAAGATTAAGTTAGTGATTTATAAAAGTTACTTAGCTGTCACATCACATCACATGCCAGATGTGTCACCTTCTATGCAAGAACACAAACTCCACATACCTTCTCTCTCACTGATAATCAAAAAACCAAATTCTATCTAAAAGTGATTTGTGTCACTGGTAAAGCCACTCTTTCTTCAAATATCCATTTTAGTAATGAGAATAATTCAACTGCTCTTGGCTTTATTACTTCTTGTGTAATGTAGAAAGCTTCAACTTTCCTTATCCTTATTTCTGCTATGTCTTGTCATATGAAACTGTTCTTCTACTTTCCAGATAGGAGCATGTGGCTACATTGAATCATTAATTAAGAATAGTTGCTGGGTCATTCAGGCATTCAGCCTGGCTTGTACAGTTAAAGGATACCGTATTCGTAAGTATAGCTTATTTTTCTTCACAATTTTGTATAAATAAATAATCACACTTATAATCCTCTACCATATTTAAGTCATGCCCTCCCTTAACATATTACCTTGTGAAAAATCATATCTGCAAGTTCACTTAATACTGTCTTGTCCTATACTGATTAGCAATACAGAATATTGAAAATATTTCATAGAATCAAGGTAGACACATATACAGATATACATGTCAGCACCCCAGGATATGTATGCATATACTCACAGCCAGCATTTGCTGTAAATGAACAGTTTGGTGATACCAGTGCTTAACACAGTTTACCTGTATATGCAGGTGATGTGACACTTGAGGGTGTGGTTTCATTGTACAACTTGAGCTAAAATGTCAACTCACCATCACTGCAAGGAGAGGGCACCTTTTCCCAGCCACACTCCCTGTGTGGACTGTGGACTCCCACTCCTCCCTGTGTACCAGGTTTCAGTTGCTCAAAGGGTAAACCAGTTCAGCTCACTGAAATAGCATGAAACTGGTAAATTTTTTGTGTATGTAGTGAGTTTAGGCTTTTTTTTTTTGCCTTTTGATTATTCTTGTGTTTGTGGTGATAACAGGAAGGCAGTGGATGATGTGTATGGATGGAAGTGAGAGAAAGTAGTAATGAAGGATGGAGAGTAAAACCCTTCAGCTCTCAGTGAATTTGTCTCCACTTTGTCCTGACACCCTGGTTTGATGGTTTGAAAATACCTGATTTATTTTAGTTGGGTTTTTTTTCTTGAATTTAAAGAACTGTTTCACCCTAGTTAGTCTGCAGCAAAGTTCTGAATTCCTATAATCACATCTGATGCTAACAGATAAGTTTGGAGTAGGGGAAAAGAAAACAAATACAAAGACACAATTTCACGAGATAAGTGATGCCCAGTAGTTCTTGTGTTATCCAAAACTTTTTGGCAGCAACAGAAATTTAGACACAGGTTTCTGACCCCCCAGGGGTTGTGCACAGGAGTTTCTGAAGCTCTTGGAGCTTGACCTTTCAGAGCTATGAGATTGGCTTTGTTGCTTGTAAAGCCAGCTTCGAGCCAGAGCCTGCCCCTTGAGTCCTTCCACTGCCTCCTATAGGGCAGCATAGGCCATATAGTTTATAGTCTAGCTCCACAAAACCCAGTTTTAATTTTTTAATATCCCCAAGAGAACTGCCTTTCAGAGAATAAAGACAGAAAGAAATAACCCAAGCCAAAATCTAGGTAAGAGGAATGGGATTTCCTCTCTGCCTGTCTCCTCCCACCCAAAGGAAGCAGTTTTGTGGTTTCAAGTATTTTTTCTCTTATGCAATGGAAAAAAACATTGAACTGAGTTGTGGAGAGGAAAAATAAAATTATTTTGAGAAAAATAAAAGACTTCTTTCTCATGTTGATAATGTTCTTAATTGAAAAATAACACAAAAGGTCGCTTTGAACTGGAAAATAAATTGAAACATGGTATTTTAGAAAATAATGAAATCAGACAATTCAGTGTAACAAAAAATATGTTTTTTCTGTTCTATGTTTTCAAGTACGTACTAGGGTAGGGTGAATTTATTTGCAAATGGTTCACTTCTGGTGAATTCTCAGTTTTCATGGGGCATCATATTGTTGAAAGCTTTCAAGTTTGTTGTAAAGTAAAATATAATGTGCTTCAAATAGAAATGCATGTCAGTTTTCTTAAGAAAAATGTAATTAAAATACCTCAATTCAGATAATTTTAAAGGCTGAGATTATTTAGTTGATTAAACATTATAAGAGAATACTTAATGCAACAGTCCTTAGGCTAACGGTGTCTTTTTCCAGCAACCAGCAATCTAGATTGTAAACTGCCCAGTGGAGAAGCAGGAATCATCTGGGACAGTATATGTTTTGCTTTCCTGCTGCTGCAAAGAAGAGTGTTCATGAGTTACTACTTCCTGCACGTGGTTGCAGATATAAAAGCTTCTCAGATCCTAGCATCAAGGTAACATAAAATTTGGAAGAATTTAAATTAAACAGCTCAAATCTCTCACGGTGACAGTACATACTTGTTTACGATAAGTAGTACCAAAATAGTCCCTTAACATTGGCTTAAACAATCCATGCTAAATTCATAATTGCAAACCTACCTTTGATGAAGCAAAGAAAACAAATTAATTGAGAATCTAATAGAAATTAAACCATCCTTTCTACCAAAACGTTCTGCTGCTCCTATTAAAAACTGTGAAAGTTGTTGTGTGTTGCAACATTCTCTCAACATGAATATGCATGAGAGCTAATGCCAGAATTTCTAAGTCTTGGAAAGAAAATACTCTGCTTTCAGAGCCTGTTTGAGACAATTTTCATTAGAATATCACATCTAAAGAAATGTCACATGAGGAAGAAAACAGGAAAGCTCTGACCTCTGGCTTGGGAAGAAGTGGGAACACACTCCGGAAGTGTCACATCACTAAACACTGACTAGGTGTGGCAAGGAAGTATTAACCTCATTGAGCCTGTTACACCACAAACATCCACTCATAGCCGTCACAAGCACAAACATTCTTCTGGTTTATAATAAGAAGGCAGATGAGGAATGAGATTCTGGTTTTAATTTCCGTAAGATTTCTAAGAAATTACTTTTGTTAATATTGGATTAAATGTATTGTGGCTTATTTTCCCCTAAAAAAAACATATGGGCGTTGATTTCCGACTATGTTTCAGGGCAAAATTTGCCTTGCATGTTCTGAACAGAAGTAGTTTTTATCTTTCTCTTCTTCCCCCTCCAGGTAACGTCTTTAAAAAGGGGACACGTTTAACTGCCTATACTGAAGAAAATTCACCACTGTAAAAAGGGCTACCAAAAGATCTCTACCTCCATCTCACATTGCATCTCTTAGTCTTTTGCTCTGGAGTGAATTTCAGTGCTGATGCCCAATTTTGCTGGATACAGCTTTTTTGTAGCTTTTTTTTTTGGTGTACTGGTCTCACAGTGAAAATAGCATGAAGCAAAATCATGATTATCAAAATAGATCCTAAACAGGGAAATGTGCATCCAGAATGAAAGAGCAGGGTCATGAAAACAGCAGTGGGCTGGGTTGAAACAAACATGTATGGTTCCTATTTCCAGCTTTATTTCTTTTGCTGAGTTACTGAACCTAGGCAGGCTTGAATTCTCCAGCAGCCAAAGTGAAGACAATACTGCTATATGTCAGGAGTTTTGTAAAGATGAATGTATTAATGACAAGGAAGTGCCAAAATTTTACAGGAAGGAAGGTAATATAAATATAGTGATATAATGATTTTTTTTAGTAAACTGCTTGCCTTGCTAAAGTCCAGCCTTGAATTTACATGGACAATGGAGAAGGTCAGGTTTGGATTCAGATATCATGGGCTGAGTCTTCTAATAAAAGTTATTATTGTGAAAAACAAATTCCCCACCTAAATAAGATTCAGTTATGTTTCAAACAGTAGTAATGAGGATCCAGTGACAGGTTTTGATAGTCCATAAGGATTTAGAGGTGATCAATTTGCTAAGAGAAAATGTTCTTTATTGTACTTTACCATACCTTGGGACAATAAGGATTGCCTGTCTTGATTGTATTCCTTTGAGAAATGCAGTTTTGGTTATCCTGCATAATACATGAAGGAATCATTAATCTAAAAGAAAACATGGTTAAAAAATTAATTAGAAGTAGACTTCTAAAACTATAGCTGTTCTTACTGAACTCTTGACAAAAGAAAAGCTTTAAATCTAGGCTATTTCTTTAAAAGAGACTTGAAGACTCTTAAAAGAGTCTTCGAGAGCTCGTGTGTGAGTTAGGAAGAAGGGCCAAGACATGTGAACTGGACATCCAAATCAATGAGTTGATTACATTTCTAATGTAATGGGGTGAGAAGCCATATTCTGTTGGCACATCAGAAACTTGCTCAAGGGTTTGTGCCATCAGATTGGAAGCACCATAGTTTTCAGAAGGTAAAAGTGAAGCTGAAGTTATGCTCATCGTGGCCCTGGATAAAGCTGGACACTACTCACAACTTCCAAGGGGACTGAGGCAGGGGGTTGAGGTGATTATAACACTGAAAGGACTTGAAAAAATCCTGGAAGTGTGCAAGAAATCCTACCTCAGCCTCGAACCTAGTTGTGTTCTCTGTTCTTGAGGACTGGAAACTGAATTCCTGGAGCAACTGCTAGAGGAATTTAGAGGCTGAGTAGGGTTCATAACATTTGGCCCTAGATCTTGAAATGATTGACTGTAAAAATATTGCTATTTTAGAGCAGATTTCTTTTAAGGCCCTGGATTATTTTTGTTTGATGCAGATGAGGGAACAGAGAGTTCTTGGTGATTAACTGACATAAGAGAAACTTAGAAACATTTAACATTTCATTTTCTTTCCTTTTTACTTCTCTTCTGCCCCATTTCTGATGTAGGGGTGCTGAGCTGTTTCAGGCTACAATTGTCAAGGCTGTAAAGGCAAGAATTGAAGAGGAAAAAAAATCAATGGATCAACTGAAGAGACAGTATGTATTTAATGCATTTACATATATATATATATATACATATGCATACATACATTCATATTTAACTGCTTGGTGGTATTTATCTAGCACTTACTTTTATAGAAATGCTTTACCATTATTAGGATTTTGTTCTGTACCTCCATATTGCTGGAAAAAATTGTTGCATGACTGTTCCTTCTGTTTCATTCGTGGTTTCCCCTCTAGTGTTTGAGTACAAAATGTATGTTTACCTTCACTAATAATATTTTCATTAAGTTTAAGTGTTTAAGTGGCATGGAGATCCTTTCTCTTTATGCAGCCAATAAGTCACTTTGATTTCTCTTGCATGCAGCCAGCATGCTTCTTTTGTAACTGTAGAAAGCTTTCAAAGCTCCTCCACCGCCCTGCATGAAAACTCTTACTGCTTCCTAACCAAGTGTCAAAGCCCACTCCTGACAGCTTCTTCCACACCTCCATAACTGAAGAAACATCAGAAGACTGCAGGAACTGTGTTCCCTACCTGTATAGAATGACAGAATCGTAGAATAGTTTGAGTTGCAAGGGACCTTTTAAAGGTAATCTAGATCAACCCCTCTGCAATGAGCAGGGACATCTTCAATGAGATCAGGTTGCTCAGAGCCCTGTCCAACCTGACCATGAATGTGTCCAGGGATGGGAACCACTATGCACTTGATCACACTGTCCATGTCATTGATGAAGACATGAAAAAAAATAGCACTGGGCCCCTGAGGGACAGTAGTTGTCACTGATGTCAACTGGGACAAAGGAGCTAAAAGAGTGAGGATGTAGCACAAATAGTGCAGGAACAGCTGCATCCCTGATACAGAGTGGCAAGTTTCAGGAAAAGCACTGCATTAGGCAGAAGTCTTTTTTTTTTTTTTTTCTCAAAACTTCATTTGTTGTGCTGTAACTCCTGACAGCAAGTCTTTCATTTTTAAGTGATAATAGGATAGTTGAGTGGGAGTAGGTAAAGCAGTCTTGATAGCAGGCAACCCAACTCTCACTGACTAGTGAGTGAACAACTAGGTTTGATCATTACAGCCAGCCCCTTTACAGCCTTATGTTTAAGGGCGGGATTAATGACAATGTGAACATTTCCCTTAGAAGTGTTGTTGTGTGTGTGTGTGTGTGTGTGTATTTAACACTTGTTTTTCAGAGTGGGTCAGAAAGGGTGAAGGCACGAATCTAATAACAAATCTACCTTTTGCTAGAATGGATCGCATCAAAGCCAGGCAGCAAAAATACAAGAAGGGTAAAGAGAGAATGCTAAGCATGAACCAGGAGTCCTCAGAGGGGCCGGAGATTCGGAAGGTTTCTGAAGAAGATGACGAAGGTACCATTAGCTACTGTTGTACCGTAATTGTAGTTGAGTGCTAAGGATCTAATAGACCTACTAGTTGGACAAGTGATAAACTGTTCTTCAAAACTGTCAGCATGTAGCAAGGTTGTTAGCTAAGTACCAGTTTCAGGCTGAAAAAATCTGTGATTATGTACCATAGAAAGGTTTAGAGAAAATGATTTGCTTTGAGGTTACTTTTGGTTAACTTCAGACTGTTGGCAAAGAGCTGAATAGCAGAAGATGTTTGTTTAGATAAAAGTAATTATCTATAAACCACAGTGTTACAAATAGGTAGCACCTACATTTTTCCAGCAGTGTTTTCTGGATGCTGTTCTGGATATTTTTTAGTCACTGAAATGTTTGTATACTTTTAAATGTTGTTTAAAACATGGAAACCAATAAAATGATACCTATCTAGTGTCACATTTCAAGCACCAACCTGGAATCAGCACTTATTAGATTTAGAATTTTTGGAGCCTGAAATGTAAGGAGATTTGAGATGAGGAAAAATATTTTCTTCTTTAAATTACAGTCAAGTGTGACTGTATGTTTTAAAACACAAAACTCAACTTTTTAGCTGTTTTAGATGGAATACTGTTTTAACTGCTACATAAACCAGAGTATTTCTGCTTACTGGTTATGCTTTTGAATTATCTTAATATTGAATGTACTCAGTAGATCTGACATCTGATATCTCATGAAATTTTAGCTCTTTTGAGAGAAATTAAAAATTATTAATCAGTGTAAGAAACATGTTTCTCATTTTATAAAATTAATATTTGGACATATTTTATTTTAGGAGAAGCAGACAAAGAGAAAGCCAAGGGCAAAAAAAAGCTGTGGTGGCGGCCTTGGGTTGATCATGCTTCCAGTAGGTTTTCTCAATCATCTTACAAATATGTGGATTTAACCCTTATATCCTTGACCAGAATTAAGGCATTTCCATGACCTGTTTTTTTTGTGCCTGATTTTCTGACTGTGACTTGATAGAAGGCTTGTTTTTCTCAACACATGGTTTCTACTTCCCAATCTTCAATTTTGACCTTCCGTGTGTTGGAAGCATAACTAGCCCATGATACTTTGAGCATTCTTAGAAAAATATCAGATCAGATAAATATGTACCAAAAAGAATCTTATTTGACCTCAAAGTCTCAACTCCCCCCTGCTGCAGAGCAAAATATATTTAAAAATGTGAATATGAAAGATTGCCAATGCATTCTAAGATTAGTCATAACTTCTTTTTCATATATGCACATCATACATCTTTTTTATTATTCATCAGTCATTCTCATGTCAGCTGTAGAAATCTGAGTACCACAGTAAAGCAGCAAGACTACTCTCAGGATTAGGCTGTGTAGAGCTTCGCATCTCTCTGATCACACTTTAATGTATTGTTGATGCCAGTTGTTTTGCTATTTCCATTTTTTTGTGTGTTTATCTGAGAGTAAAAATATCTCCAGCCTTGTGCACAAGAAATTATTAGCCTGTGTCATTGTTGCATTATGATATTTTAACTTGTTTGTAGCCCAGTCCAAGCATGTGATAGAGTTCATCCCTACATTATGGATTAGGTAAAAAAAGAAAACTGCATAGGCTGCAATCTCAAATCAAGTTTAATTTGACTGAATCTTTGTTGAATGAAATCAGACTTGAGCTATTTAATAACCTCTGAAGATTTAAAAAAGTGCTCAAATGTATAGCATTGATCAGAGTGAAATCACAGAACGATAGAATATGCTGAGCTGGAAGGGACCCATCAGAATCATCGAGTCCAACTTCTGGCCCTGTGCAGGACATCTCAAAAATTACACCATGTGCCTGAGAGCATTTTCCAAGCACTTTTTGACCTCTGTCAGGCTTGGTGCTGTGACCACTTTCCTGGGGAACCTGTTCCGGTGCCCAAATATCCTCTGTGTTAAAAACTTTTTCCTGATATCCAACCTAAACCTCCCCCGACTCAGCTTCATGCCGTTAAAAGTATGAATGTCTATATTGTGCCTGTTTTTTTAGTTTAAAAGAGTTACTCCAAGTCATAATTTTACACATCTACATACTACTTCATTTACTCATGTATATTTATTTATAACTCTAGCAGTATTTAACAGAACATAGTATGTTTGTTTCTATCAAGTCACAAGTAAACTGTGCCTCTACTTTTGTTTTACTAAAGGGCACACTGCCACTTTAGAGAGACCTATCCCTTTTCAAAAATCTTATGAAAATAAACTTCTTGCCCTGTATTTTCATTAAGAATAACAATGACAAAACAGATCAAAACTGTAATTTGTGAGTTTTACTACAGAATTTCAAGCTATGGTGATTTTGAAGGAATGGGATATAGTCTCTTTTTTATTCATCACTGGTTTCTTAGTAAGAACTGCACAGAGAGACGTTGGCTTTTACTTGTTTCACCCTCATTGTTTAATGTTCTTAGATGGCAACTTTCATTTTGTTATTTAAATATTGAGCATTCTTGAAATTATTTACTGCAATAATGCAAAACCTTGTGGGAAACATCACAGACCCTGATCCTACAATCAGTGGTTACCTGTCACGTGACTTGCATCCAGACTCATTGAAACACGGCACTGATAGTAGATATTCACAGGCATGCAGACTGATAATGGACTGATATTCCCCATGCATTCTTTTTGACACACTGCTGTAACTGCAGCATTCTGATGCACGTGACTGTTCATATCAGTAAATGGGTTCGTGGCTGTGGCTGTATATGTGTGTATATCGAAGTCACTTAATCTTGAAGTTTTATGCCAATTCTGAGGTTTAATTTAGATTTTTATTGTTATTTTGATATCAATTGTTATAATTCTGTTGTATGGAAAAATACCTTATTTTGCATACCATAGCAATTAAAACAGTCATGAATTTGGATCAGAGTAGAACAGATAAGAAAGGTATAGTTCCTCTTGTGACTGTGGATTATTTGTGGAACCCCACAGAGACCAGCAGGAGTTAGGACCACATGCTCTGAGGTCCTTAGATTCTCCTTAGGCACAAAGTTGTGTCTGATGTAGTGCAAAAGATGGTTCTTGCAGCTGGTCTCAGGAGCTCTTTCCCGCTGGGCACAAGCAGATGAGATTATGCTTTGTCCTGCATGGCTCCTCTGCTGCCTCCTCTATCTCATCCCACAGGAAAAGCCTGTTAAGTCCCTTTTCTCAGTAGGAGGAAGTCACATTTTGCAGTGAGAGAGGGGTCTCCCAAGTCCAGGCTGGCCATGAATTTTCTTACTAGTAAAATTTGGTCTCATCGGGAATCCCCGTAGGTGACTAACACACCAGGTACTCCATTTTGATGTGTGCAAGAATGCATTATTGCTATTCAATCATACCTCCCTCTTTGGCTGTAAAAGAGGTGTAACTGCTACATTATAGTGTCCCCTCAGATACACTTTAACCTAAAAATTTTGGAGAGACATCAATGTAGATTTGTTGTCTGCCATCTCAGGCATTCCAAGTCTGACAGAGTGTCGCTGTGAGCCTTTAAAGAACTGCAGTGCAGTAAAGGTTAGAGAGTAGACAACCCTAGATATCAGACCTTATCCAGCTGATCTTCTGGACAGTTTCTCTTGCTGACTACAGGATACCTTTTTATTAAAAAGAACTGCAGACTACTGGCTCTTAAAATGCTTTCATCTCTCCAGCGCATTTTAAATGGGCATTCTTGGAAGGCTGAGTACCTAATAATTCATTTGCTTCATCCAGGAAATTTCCAAACTTTCTTTTCACCTCAGTGCAGCAATTAGTACTGCTGAAGTGGACTTTCTGTCCCTCTGTAGGGCAATCATTGAAGTTAAATTCATAACTAGGCACATGAGGCACAAAATTCCCTCTGAGAGGGAGTTTTAGATGCCAAAGTCATGATCCAAAGAGTTCTGGCAAATTTCACAGTGTGCTTACTCTGAGGTTTCTACAGTAGAAAGATCTGTGTAGAAGTCAAGGTATGATTGAATTAAAGCAATTGTTACTTTTCCAGAGACCTGTAATGAGGGTTAAATATAATTTTATATAAATATGTATTGCTTTATATATCCAGATTGTGTGATGTTTCATCTAAGTAACCATTCCTTTAAATATTTCAGCTTAAATGTGGAAATTACTTCCAGTTTTCACTGCTGAATGTAATGCTGTGATTTTTATTTTTCTCTTGCTCATTACCTTATTTTTGATTTCCTTTGTTTCCCTTGTTCATTCATGTAGGCCTGTTGCCATCTGAGAAATAAAAATTTCTGCTTCTGTTCAAGGATATAAGGCCTAGCTTAATCACTGTGCATCTATACTGTATCAAGGTTTCAGAATCTTTCTGAATCCATGGGCAAAAAATTGAAACTTGTTTGCAATCATATTAGTAGAATTCAAGTGATTTGTTTTAAACAAGCCAAGGTTTTCCATTACCTCATCAAAGCTTAAATGTTTGAAGAAAGTATTAACCATCCCATTGCATAGTTTAAAGGATGACTCTGTGTTTTAAAGAGAAGTTCTGTATTTTTTGTCCAGTGGTACTGTTCATGTAAGTTCATTTACTTACCTGCTGGGCTTCTTTTACTCCCTCAAATGATCATCAGTCCCCAGTTAATTAAGACTTAATTGCCATTTTTTTTCCCAAAAAGTGTAATCCTTGTAAATTAATATACTTCAGTCTTTTTCTTTACATTTTCTTCTCATGGTGATGTTTTCCTTAATTCTTGTATAGTTCTTATTCATGCCCAAAATATCACAAACTAACATCAAATAAATAGCCTGAGACCTTTTCATCTCTCGCTTGTTCTCTGTTTTCACCTCTCCTAGTTATGAATTTTTAAATGACTGACTGTTCATAGGTTTTGGGGGAGTTGAGAATAGAACTTTTCAGAAAAATAAGAAGATATTTTGTTTCACTTAGTGGTCAGAAGTGGAAATTATTATTTGTTTGAGACGGATAGTGAAGAGGAAGAGGAAGAGGAGAAAAAGGAAGAGGAGGAACCTCGAAAAAAATCCGCATTTCAGGTACTTTATGGTAATTTTTAGTTGACATCTGGAAAAAAATGTAGGTTTCCCATAACACAGGCACATATGTTAAAGCTGCCAGTACCTCTAGAGTAGTCCTGAAAAGTATTGGAAATCACATTTCTTGCCAACTTAAAATGCAAGTTTGCCCACTTTAAGCATTGCCAAATACCTACAGAAACTATAGTGGAGTCATATCTTCATTCACTTATTCCCGAAGATAACAAAAATACAGAAAAACAAAGGTTAAGAATCAGAGCCTTTTTTTTTTCTACATTGCAATAAAGACAATTGCCTCTGGTGCTGCTACACAATGCCTCTGGTGGTTTACTGGTTTTAAGCAGACATTATCCTTCCTTGAAGAAATGATCCCTAAAATAAGCAATTTTTCATGGAGAAGAATTTGTACTTAATAAAAAAAATATTATTGATCCTAGTGGGCAGGAGAAATATATCGTTGAGTTAGAAAGAGCTTAGCATTTAAAATTACACATCATTTTTTTTCTTTCTTTTCCAAGACAGTGTTAATTTATATATTTGCATTTTAAGTGACAGACTGCATCGATGTAAGAGGATATTGTAATATTAGAAAGATATCTGCAGTTTCCTATCTGGACTCCTCAACAGATTGGTGTTAGACACTACCAGATACTGAATGCAGTGGCTTAAGTTGAAGAACTTGGGTGAAGAAGTGAAATTCTCATGAATCTAGGATTGCTTTTGTCTTTATAATATTAAAGCTTTACTTGTGGAAGAATTTTCAGAAACTCTACAGAACATTTTTGGATCTGTAACTACCTGGCTGAACAGGTAGCTTTTTGCAGACTAGTATTCCCATCCAGATGAAAGCTCATGTCACTGCAGAGCTGGTGCATTACTAAAAGTTCAACCCAAACAAGAGCGAGAAACTGCCTCCATGCTCTTCTATTCCTTAAGCCAAAAGCTTTTAAACAAAGCTTCCCAGACAACATTACTGAATTATAAGAAGAATTTTTTTATTCAATTCATTAATACAATGTGTCTTCGGTTTATATACTTACACTACATTACATTACCAGTTGATTACGTTTGATAAACTGCCTGCATGGTCATGACAGGGAAAAAGATTTTCTGACCTTAATAAGGGCAAAAAAAGTCTGGATCAAAGCAATGTGATAAGTAAGTTTTATTTTCTACTATTTATGCTGTATTTTTAATATTTTGCATAGAAATGGCTGATGAATTTCTAGGTCATTTTTCTTTCTGGTTTTCACGCAGTTATAGAGGAAAGTTTGCATTCTTGTTTGTGCTGATTTTTTAAAAATTGGTGACAACATTTTGTTCAGATGTGCTGGCGCCAAGCACTGAAATTTTAAAGAGTTCTAAACTTGAGGTCAGAAGCTTACAAGATTCTTTCATTTACTCTGAGATTTTTTATTTTTTCATCTCAGTCCTGAAACTATTAATTTGAGGATGAAGGATCTGTTCATTATTTCAAAATTCTGGTCAGATGCATAGGTGGCCTGTAATATGTGCAATATGTGCAATATATGCAACATGAAGGTGTTTGGTGGCTTTATATAGGCAGAGACTTGCATAGAACAGAAAATTGTTTTGTTCATCATTTGGTCAATGTACCTTATTTGCCTTCCATCACTATGCGTATGGTCTTAATAAAAATACTAGGAAAGTGAATGCTGTTGTAGATTGTGTTAAAGAATTATTTATGATTTGTGGTTTTTCTTTCAGTGTAAATTGTGTGCAATAATCTCTTCAAGGGTTGACTTGGAGATTTTATATATTAGTGACTTCAGCCAGTTACAGTTTGTCTTATTGAAATTTTAATGTGAACATCCTAGATAATTTTTTGTTCATATCAAAGTTTGTGAATGTAAATTTGTTCTTAATAATCTACATACAGTAATTCTGTAGTTCCTTTATATATTAATACTTTCTTCTTTTTTACTAATTATTCTTGCTTTGTCCTTCTTTATAGAGAGCTATTGGAAAATTTGCTTCAGCCATTTTAGCCTTGCCAAAGTCTATCATTAAACTACCTAAAACTATTCTTCAGTATTTAATCAAAGCAGCAAAGGTACCTGACGTTTTGCAAATGCTCAGTATGTGACCCATCCCATAGTTCCTGATGTAATGTCCTGATCTGCATTTTTCCTCTTATATGGATAATTAAAAAAAAAATAGTGACAGTTAAAGCTTCGTTCCTAGTAAATGCAATACATTTCATAACTTTGGAGTGGTCAAGACACAAGCAAAGTAGTCTATCTTTTTTTAAGTGTAACCCCAGAGAGAAAATGCAGACCCAAATTCTTATTTTCTTCTGATACTGATATACAAGATGGTCACATCAAGTTGCATGTATCTTATGGACACTGTGGTAATTGATCTCAGAAAGCTGGTAAAAGGTTTGTAAAATACACATTCTACTCCAAACCCCTTTTTAACTCTCTACTTTTCTGGCGTTTATCATCATAAAAAAGATTTGTGCCTCTTCTCTCTTGTCCTCCTTGAATACATGTAGCATTTCCTCCCTTTGAGCACTATGTATCATTTTACACTCCATAACATGATATTTGTAAAGAGTGCATGTTACAGATGGAGCATACCAGCTCCAAAGCCTAAAAGATACTGAACTGAAAGGTTGTCCAGTGGTAAAAATCTTACCTGTATGCACACAGTCTGCTCTTAAAAAATTTATAAATCAAATGCCTTTTCTTAATTCTAATTTTCTATCTCCTTCCTAGTCTGTCTTTTACTTCTAATTTCTTCATTCACACTATAACTGTGGCTAGCGTACACTTTCATAGTTAACTACAATAGCAGATGTTGACAGTCCCTAATTTTCAGTAAGTTAAAAGTATTTTTCCCTTTTACATTCATTTAATGTCAGTTTGACCATAAAAAAAAAAAAAAACCTTTAATGTTCCAAAGAAATTTGCATAGGAAAATTTTAAAGCTATAAACAAACCAAATAGAAATTCTACCATTCTGTCCTGTGAGGGGCAGTTCCAGCTTCACTGAGATACGCATATCGTTGTCATCGTCTGCATGTTTGTCTTGTGAATTAATAGAGCTGGTTTGTTACTGTGTTTTTTCAGCCGCATGCCTGAATCTGTGTGCTTGCCTGCCCTGTCTCTGTTGTCAGCCTGTGTTGCTTAGAAATAGAAGACAATGCAGTGCCAATTGAAGATGACTCCCATTTTTCAATGAAAACCATAAAATGAAAAAAAGAACATCTTTTGTCCTGTAGAGTTGTGAAGAAGATAAAGTTACTTTAGTTTCTGTTATTTACATACATAGGGGGTGAAAAATATGAGCTTTGCTGCTTTTTTTTTTCCTGTAGCCTTTCTTCACAGCTTAAGCAGAACTATTAAAAACTTACTTTTCAGTAGCTTTTTTTACTTTGATTTTTTCCCCCTTGATAACATTTATAAATATTTTGGGCCAATTTCACACTTCATGCAGTCATACAGGTCAACAGACTGTTGATCTGAGTGAGTGCTGTGAGCAGAATTTGATCCCATAAATCCCCCTTGATAAATAGGTAAGTATTACTGTATTCCTTTTACGACTGGAAAACCTGCGGCAGAAGGATTCATAAGTGACTTATCTGAAGCAACAAAGATAGGCATTGTCAAGATCAATGCAATTTGATAAATTCCTGACTGCCAGGTTTGGGACTGTGTATAGATAACAAATCCAAAATATTCCACTGGGATCTACAGAGGGGAAAAAAATATCTAAACTATGAAACATACACCAATACCCTTACAGAGATATCTCTACATCTTTTGATGCTTTAGTTAGTTGATTGCAGCACTTTCAAAGTTTCCATTACTCTACATCTTGCCTGTAAAATGGTAAAATAGGAATACGGAATTAAATGGAGAGATTCAGATGAGGTA
Organism: Manacus vitellinus; assembly: GCF_001715985.3. Lineage (NCBI taxonomy): Eukaryota > Metazoa > Chordata > Aves > Passeriformes > Pipridae > Manacus > Manacus vitellinus. Next base: position 51,838,121 of record NW_021939396.1, on the reverse strand, counting down.
GCCCATATGCACAACAAGGTATTAAGTCCCAAAGTTCAGAACGTGAATTTCTGTGGGTTCTAATGAAACTTGGTTCACCCACAAATATTTTCACATTTGGTTTTACGCTTACAAAAATAGCACATGAAAACTCAGCAGATCTGCAGTGGAGGTGTTTGATTTGGGATTAAAAATATTTTCTTACCTCTGCAGATCTGAATGCATTTACTTGAATTATATAGTGCTACTTGTGGCTTATTCTATGGCTTACTCTCAGAACATGAAGAACCTTGAAATAAATGAGTTTTTTCCCTCCAGTTTGTTTATCAAGCCTGGATTACTGACCCTAAAACAGCTCTACGACAGAGGCGCAAAGAGAAGAAAAGTTTTGGGAAAGAGAAACGAAGGCGAAAGGGGTCTGGGGATGGTATGTAGTCTTTTTCATTTTTAAAAATATAATATTAAATATTGCCTGTTTCTGCTAGTGGAAGGCAGCTGAGCTTTAGGGGGCAAGTGCTCTCATTTCTGATTAGGAACTGGAAAAATGAGTTTTAACTTTGACTGGTGGTCTTTCCCTGCACCAGCCCACGACAAGGTCAGCCATAGCCACGTCCTTCTGTTCTGCATAATACACATTGAGGGAGATGAAGGAGAAGACAGGATCTGTGTATTTCCATGGAGTTGCAAGACACATGCCCAGAACTTTTGGTAAATAGGAAGATTCAACACGTTGCAGAACACTTCAGCTATATGAAAACATTTGTGGGAGTACTTACAATAGAAAGCCATAACCCTTTGAAGATGTAACTTTATAAAGCAAAAAACCTGGTAGTTAACAGCATTACTTCAGAATATAGGAGTGTAAATGCCAGGTGTTTGCCCAGAATCAGGCAGAGCAAGGACATTACACTTTAACTCCCTCACCTCATAAAAAGCTTTATCTCTTTATCTTTTCTGTCCAGACTTTTCTAGAGTTGGTCAAAGTCACTTGTTTTGATGGTAAATTCATGTGTATTCCCAGGGAAAGGTGTTGAAGAACAGTTTCATGAGGGAGTTCCCAAAGAGCTGTAGTCCAAGTGGAGATGTAAGAAATATTCTATGAAATAGCCACACATTATTTCTTTTGGCCACATTTCCTGAAGAAATGTTGTTCCCTAAAGAAGTCTGAATTGATATGTGGGGAAGAATATCTAGAAATATTTTTCACTCTCCATGGTGTACTCATTGAGGAATGCAAATATCCATGAACTCCTAATTCAGAGAGAATTCAGTATGTAGCAAAAGGAAAACATGCAAATGTTAATAGGGTATTACTGGCACTTTAAAATCATTCATGCCACTCTGAAAAAAAATCAGTTTATAGGTGGTTTACATCTCTTCATATTTTTCTCCTTTTTTAACAAGAAAATAGAAATTCAAAAGCTTTTCTGGTCAGTACAGATGGGGAAGAAGGGAATACAGGCTGAATCAGCTAGACCTTTCCTCATTTGGGCATCTTCACCTGTAAAAAAGAGGGAGGTTTATAACTGGGCTGCTGCCACTGCAGCTGCAGGTGCAGTTATTGGGTATAAGATAGAAGGAAGGTCGTCTGCCCTTCATTTCTGCCTGCGATTCTACATCACTCTGTTGCTGCAGGCCTAAATAAAAGCACATGGCAGTTTCAAATCAACTCTGCTGCTTCATTTCAACCTAAAGGTCCCATTCAAATCCTTCAGGTTTGGTGGGTCAGAGGCAGGAGAAGATCAGAGCACTGAATCAGGATGCTCTTTGCAGCAGGTGAAGAAGTGAGCTCGAATATGAGTCAGCAGAAGGTGAGGCTGCTGAGTGTGGCTGAGGAGTTACTGAGAAATTATCTGAGTTTACACCAAGAGATGAACTTGCTCAGCAGCCTATCTAGTAAGAAAATGCCACTGTAAATTACAAGAGAGGGATGGTCATCCATTAAAACCTTTGCTGACAGGGTTGGCCCCTCACTTGAGTCCTTTCAAAATGGAAATGTACTGTCTGTTCTGATGATAGGTGAGGAACTAATCACTACTGCTTGGTAACTAGCATTTTCTAGCTTGAATGGCATTTACATTGTCCCTTCTATAGGTGTAACACTCACTGTTTCCCTTACTGTTTGCAGGAGGTGGCACTGATGCTGACTGTGAAGACAGTGAAGAGGAACCTGTCAAGAAGAAATCTGATGGACCAGGTATGAAGGCAGAACAAGGGTTCTTCTGCTGTTACAATGCAATTGTGACCAGTGGTATACCACAGAGAGAGCATTGCAATGACTCCAGCCTCGTGTCAAAGCCGCAAAATCCACAGTAACCAATGCAGTGGTAACTCCCTAACTACTGTCAGATTTTCAGCTGCAAGATTTACAAGCCTTGGGCATAGGAACGGCTAGTTCTGGGCTATTAGCTATTGCACTCATTCTCCACATACATTAGTAAATACATCTGTCAGCTCAGACTTGATCACTTCCTGTGTATTTTACTTTTAGAACAATTTAAGCTTAGGTTCCAGACATGATTACATAAAGTCCGTGTTAAAATCTCCATTGATTTTGAATATCTGTAATGCTATTTTTAGCACAAAGACCTTGTGGGGTTTTTTTCAGTGTGTTTTAGCAAGGTTAATATAATGCTTTTGTTTGTACTTACCTGTTCAGCAAGGTACAATAGTCGCCTCTAAAAAATTGTATTTTCCCAATCTTACACATCCTTATTCATAATCAGACTTAGGACTGTTCTACATAACAGAAGAAATGCCAGCAGTTTACAGGGTCTTGCCCATATTGAAAGTTTTCCTACAAAGAAGTTTATTAGATCATAAATCATAAGCTTGGCTCATTGTTTCTAACTGGAGTAAAAGAAGAAAATGGACTCTCCTCTTAAGTAAGTCTTCATCATGGCTTACTTTGTGTGAGACTTTGTCATTAAAAGCTATTTTTCTTCTCTATTTAAGATTGTTTCACAAAGTTTCAGTTAGAATTGTGTCCCTTAGTGAGTCACAGGGTGGAAGATGTTACAAGGATGTGGGAGATGTCATTTCTGTCTCACAAGGACAATGGTCTCAAATAAATGAGTTGCATTGGTATGGGGATGGGGCCTGGTGGGCTTTTTTATTTGTTACTTACTGGCAACACAGTTATCTGTGTTAAAACATTGAAGTTAATCACTCAAATGCATCTCCAGGGATATACTGTTAGTGCTACATGGGAGTTAGGGAAAAAGAAGGAGTTTTAAAAATAATTTATATTAGAAATAATCAATTTAAGGCACTTTATATTTTTGTTCAAATACTTTGACCATTCCTAGGCAAAATTTCTAAAGATGGTTAGAAAAATTAGACAGTAATTTGTAAGGAATCATTAGTATCATTCCAAACTTTAGATCGATTCCTTTCTGACACTCTCAGGCAGAGAGAAGCCTTGTCTGCATTTGACCTTTCTCCACCAAAAGTAAATATTTGTTTCATTTTTTGAGGATGTTTAGATGCAATTGATCCCCATAAGATTATTTTTAAAAAGTTTTGGAGAACAGCAAAGGTGCCAAAACAACTACAGTGTCATTAAAAATATGTGCTAAATCACCTCTATCCCAGAGAGAAAATGACCTTCCAGGTTAGACTGGAAGTGCTTGGCACCATGGTGAGACTATGGCATGCCAGTGACGGTCAACAGTAAAGAAAATGTTAACCTGGGAGCTGTGCTTCTCCTGAGATCAGCAGGAGAAGTTATATATCAGAGAAGAAGACTGTGGGTTAAAAAAGAATATTTACATGTTGTATATTTTTGTGTATGAGTGCTGTTTTCTTTTTACCTATTCATACTATTATCAGCAATTCAAAGTAAATTAATGGTTCTTGAAGTAGAAACAGTTTTACATTTAATTTCTAATTGTGAGATTTCCTTAACTTCAAGACCTGCATGTTGCATGAATAAAATTTAAGTAGATAACTCATACAACATCTCCAATTTTAAACTACATAGAAAAGGCCTGAAAAAAGAGTAAAATATCATTAAATTAATGATATGACCAAGAGAAGGGGCTAAATGCTCTTATGTTTGTGGGCAGCAGACCAATTCAGTGGCATTGCTCAGATAAATCGTACAAACTACCATTTCAGCATCTGCTTTTCAGGAACATACCACTAATGATTTTTTTCTTCATTTTCTCTACACATTTATGTGCATACAACCCTGCCTGCACACCCACAGACATGTGCATGTTCCTCTTCAGGAAATCTTTTGCTTTATTATAGCTTCACTTTTGCAGTCTTTGTAAGGAGTGAATGTGAGCTCCGTAGAGTTTTGCGTGCCATCTTGTGGTACAGCAACGAACTGAGGTTGTTGGAAGGGTCATACTTTAGCACACAAATTGGCTCCTTAGTATCTACGTCAAATATTTTGTCCCTGCATGGCAGATTATTGACAGTTTTCTACTATTTCTTAGGCTGGTTAATCTAAAATTCATCTTTATACTGGTGCTCTGGGCTTTGGAACCTAGCAGGGACAACTAGCTCTGGAACTGGCTAGCTGGAAAGAATTTTTTTAGTATTTCATAGATTCATGGAATCATAGAATGCCTTGGGTTGGAAGAGACCTCAAAGATCATCTAGTTCCAACCCCCCTACTATGGGCAGGGACACCTCCCACTAGACCAGGTTGCTCAGGGCCCCATCCAACATGGCTTTGAACACTTGCAACACTATATGAGAACTGTAGTGTGGTGTGCATGGTTGTGAGTGGAAGAAAAATTAGTTCAAAGTGCTGCTTTTTGGATGAGAAATGCAGTTACTAATGCTGACTGAACTACTGAAATGAGAAATTAACTTGAGACAGATGTGTTGAGCAAAATAAAGCTACTATTGTTTGTATAAACCCATAAGCCTTATTCATGGGAAAGTGTACTGTTTTGCCAAAATGGTGCAAAAATAAAGTTTTATAAATTATTATTTTTCCTAGTTGTTCTAGTTGACCTGAGATCACTGATGACACAGTGCAGCCTATTTAGAAAAACAGAGGCTTTGAAAACAGTAAATACAAAGATGTGTGTTTAGGAGGCTGGAAAACTGGGAGAGATTAAAAGACCGTTCAGGCAGGTTAGACTTTAAAGCTCAGCTAAGAAAGATTCAAGCACAAAAGGCCAAGTTTGTGCAGAAAGAAACACATACGAGTAAACAGACAGTTAAGAGGTCCAACTCAACAGGCTGGCTGAGCAGTTTTTCAGATCACAGGACCTGGGGATGTTGAATACTCTCAGGAGATGCTCGAATCCTTGGGTTTCATTTTACAGACCTGTGCATACTGTGTCTCTAAAATCAGGGACTGTTAGTATGACTAATGATTGGAGGATCAAGGACTTACAGGGTGGAAGAGGGATTCCAGATGATAAGCCTAGGCATACAGTCAGAAAATGGTCCAGACAGCCAAAAGGCCTCTAGCCATCTTCAGAGATTCCTTAGTATGACAGGGTCTCACAGACTGGATTGTTATTATTAGACAATGAAGGAAAAATGAATCTAACTCCAGGCAAAAGTACAATAAAAGATATTTGTGTTCATTAACTCTCTGTTGCTTTTTCCCTCCCTTAGATAACATCATCAAGAGGATATTTAATATCTTGAAGTTTACTTGGGTCCTTTTCCTAGCAACACTAGACAGTTTTACAGCTTGGCTTAATTCCATCTCAAGAGAACACATCGATATCTCCACTGTGCTAAGAATTGAGCGCTGTATGCTGACCAGGGAGATTAAGAAGGTAACGCCTTTGGTCTATTTTGTCTACTAATGCCATTTCCAGCTTGGTGAAAAGTGAAAGGTTGTCTTTTCAGATCACCGTAGTAAGGAGTAAAATTATAAAAATCTCACTTATACATGCATTTTAAAAATACATCTGGACTCTTTTACTGTGGCATTTATTAATGTAATAAATAATAAATCACATGACCCGGTTAGTTGAGGGTCCAAACAAGCAAATCCGTTTACTGGAAGCAAACAACACTTTTTCTATGCACTTTAAAACAACATGTGATTCTCTTAACCAATCACCATGTGGTACCCCAGTGCCCATGTGTGTTGGAGTACATTAGGGACTTCATTTCCCAGGATACCCCTTCCAGCATCCCTAAAACACACCCCCTACATTTTACTGCTTGCTGTTTGATAAATATATAAATAATAAATTATTTTATTTATTATCTGGACACAAAAGAAATTATTGGAAAAGTGATTCTTTGAGAGGTTAATATAAAATTTTGTCTGAAACACTTCTGTGACATAGTGTGGTTTTGAGGGGACAAAATAAATTTAAGAAGGGAGGAAAAGGCATGGCATTTTAAACAGCTCAAAAACTACCTCAGTCCACGTATTTCAGTCTTTTGTAGACCAACTTGCATTAGAAATGAATGACAACATATAGGCATAAATTTCTTCAATCATGATGAAGCTATGTGGTCCTTCACAAGCTAGCTGTGCGTTAGCAAAGCCCATTATTATCAAAGATTAATGCTGCTAGTGTAACTAGAAATGTATTTGGATCTTTCAGGTATAAGTAGATGATACCTTGAAGTTGGATAAAGCTTTCATTTTAAGCACCGGTATTTTTATATATGTCACTAGCTATCCAACTATTTCTTGGAAATCTGCCATTTTTAGTTCCTTCTAGTTTTTGTTAAAAGCCGAAGACTGTCTCAAGGATTAATTAGTCAAAAAGGTCAACAACGCATTATTACTCTTGACCTCAATAAAGCCTTCTATTGCCCAGCCACTGTCAATGTATGATGGCACAATATGATTCCTTCTCACTGCCCTTGATTCTTACAGTTTTAAAATTTATGCAGGAGCCAGGCTGACTGCCTTTCTCTGGCCATTACTTATTTGAGACCTTATTTTAATTGTTCTTTACTACTTTTCACCTCAACTTTCTGAGTTTTTCCTATGCTTTGTTCCCAGTAGGTTTAGTATTTATTTATGTATTTTAATTGCATGTTAGTAGGATGCTACTTTGATTAAAATAGAGCCCATATGTCCTTACACAGGCTTGTATATCCTACTTCAATCGTAAATCTTCTGATACTAGGGGCCCTTCTGTAGCATCCCTAAGTCTCTGTAGCAGCCACATGACAGTCATTGCTGCCCAAGAAAGGAGGCTCTCACTGCAGCCCTCATGGTGGCATGTTTCTTTGTCCAATGTAGAGTTGGGGACAGTTAATCTGATCTATTAATTCCTTTGGTATCTCTTCCAGCTGCAGAAGAACCTAAAATTGAGTCCTCCATCAGTTGTGAGGCCCTTTTCCTGTCACAACTCTTATCCTTTATCCCAGGCCTGCTGTGGAGCTAGAATGTAACCTGTGACATAGTTTCAAGTCAGGCTGTCATAATGGCACAAACATTTATCATTGCAGAAGCAACACAGCTTGTATACAAACAAACCTAATTAAAAACCTGGGTGTCAGATTTTGTTCTTAAGATTTAATTTTTTTTCCACAAAACATCAGATTTTGAATATTGTAGTTTTGAGTCACTGTAAAGGATCAGAGTTGAAATAATAGAAACTAATAATATTAGTAAAGGAAATACGGACCATATTTTAAACTACTTTTATTATTTTAGCTGGAAAAAGTCCTTGTGTAAGGCTTCATTATAAGTCAGAAAAATGACTGTTCAAGAATAGCAATCTCCCCTCTCAGTATATCATCTGCAGTCAATGCAACTGCGAGTGGAATGAGTTGGATGTGTTTCTACCTAAGAACAGTCTATAAAATTGTCAGTTTTATTCTTATGGCACACCTTTAGAATTCTGATTGCAATATCATAGCCAGAAAGACTTGATTCTGTGCCCAGATCTGGGCTGACAGTTAATAAAACCATCTTTTCGTGAACTTGTTTGATTGTGAAATCACAGAGAAAGAGTAGTCTTTGGTGTATTTTTCATGGTTTCTCAGCTGTGTCCATAATTCCGGAACAAATTCTGATCTTAGGACACTAATGAAAATCTAGATCAATTTGTACACGACCTGTTCCATTTTTTTTCTATTTAAAAATACTGCTACTGGACACTAATAAGATGTATGATTTTTCTTAGAGTCAGTGAAGCTATACCTCAAAAGATACCTCAAAAGTTGCTGGAGTACAAACTGAGACATGGTCTCAGTCCACACCTCATTCTCATGCTGAATAATCTGTAGTCCATGTAGCAGAGTTGTAGTGGCTATATATAGTGAAACTACATGGGTTGCTCCAGTTTTGCTTGAAAACCAAACACTTCGTGCCATGGTACTTTAAGTCAGAATCTGACTTGCACTCTGAAAAGGAACTACAAATGGGAGTTATTATTTACTAGGCAGCTGTTTGCACAGTCCTTAATCTAGTCCTTGCCAAATGACAGAAGAAACTAATTTCTTGAAGAATAGTTCCCCCCTGCAATGTACGTCTACTTCTACTCTCTTCCGCAGGGAAATGTTCCAACACGGGAGAGCATCCATTTGTATTACCAGAACCACATGATGAAACTTTCTGAGGAGTCGGGACTGGACTCAATTGATAAAAATCCCAGTCAAGCTTCTGGTTTGCAAGCATCTGAAAGAATGGATAGCTTAGATTCAGCAGCTTCTCGTGACAGTATCTCCAGGTATTGATTTAATTTTATTTTGTGAAAGATAGCGGGTTCATGCAGTAGACCTAATACTAGATAACATCTAAGTACTGATGAACTTTCTGATCAATGTTGAATTCTTGGTTTGATTTTTCCATTTTAATAGTGAAAACTGATATATGTTACTATTCCTTTATAGTGGTGGACTCGGTTGTTAGCTTGACTCCTTTTCCACTGCATGACTACCCCACTGCTTTCTGTTCCCCCTACAATTAGGAATCATTGGCAGGGGTTCTGTTCTCGTGAAAAGTAATGGAAAATAAGCTGAGGTTGCTTCTTGGATAGTGGTTTAGGAATTCAGGCAAGTAGTTTGGGGAGTAATCATTCATTGTGAATGTTTTATCTTTGTAAAATAAATTGTTGTCTGTTGCCCTCAAATCAAAAAAGGCTTTACATAGAAAGAGATTCTGCCTTTGGGAGGACAAAATCCCCCTCTCATATCCACAGGGCAAAAAATGTTTTAAGAGCCTGATTTCCTAACTGCTATGATTACAGTTCAACAGAGTTACACATTTGTTAATCAAATAACCATAATAGTTCAGAAAAACCACCATCGTCATTCCTTTTTGAAAACAGATGCCATCAAGTCCCTTGCCAAAACTACTGCATGCTCCTGCTGCTTCATGAACACAAAGGCACACACATGCACTTTCTTTTACAGAGGCGGCCTGTTCCCACCATGCCCCTGGTGTTCTTGACTTTTAAGATACTGCAGAAATTGTCCAACATGAGGGGGAGAAAGGAAGGCTTTGGAAATCCAGCTGTTTTATAATCCATTGCCTTCCGCTGTCTCCTGTTTTTCTCTGAAGTGGGCGGTATCATATTGTGTTTGATACTCCCAGCAAACCCAGAACCTTCTGTGTACAGTAAATCATGCTTAGCTGTTACTAATGACATATGGGTAGATGTCAGCAGACTGAAAATAATGAGGGCTTGTCTTCCTTTGATATTATTGAAAAGCAAGTTTGAGAGAGTGTCTGTCTAGGAGTACTATGCTTCAACAAAATATCCACAAATTTCTCCCCAGGGTAAGCACTGGACTTTGAGAGGTTCACTCCAGTATAAACATCAAATCTGAGCAAATCTTTCTCAGTGGTTAGTTACCCAACTAAGCAAACTTTGTGTTTTGTCTCAAAGTTTTACAAGAGTCGAATGATGTGAGAAAAAGTATAAAATCAAATTCTGTTAACCAGCTCTCTTGGAACCACTTGGATATTTGCAGGGCAAGTTATAACTCCACAAAGTTCAGTCTCACCTAAAGAATAAATAGTTATATCAGTCCTGCTTTCATTATGTAGTTTTTGGTCACACTGTTTACTGTAGATAGAAGAAGTCATCATTATTATACAATCATGTTTATCAGGAACTTTAACTTTAACAAAGGGAAGCCAATTCCAAAATTAATTATAAAAAGGAAAAACAAATCTTGTAATTTTCATATATAGATTTTACTTCTTCAGTGAGATTGTATCCAGTGTTGAGCTCCACTTATGCGTTTTTTTCAGAATAACCACACATTTTTCACTCTGCTTTGAGCACACTTTTACATGTTTAAGATCTCGTTTCAAACTCAGAGAATTCAGTGATTCTGTGGTTCTGCTTTGCAACAGAAAAAGTTAAATTTTTAACGTGTGTTTCTGTCATCTTCATTTCCTTAGAAGAAGTCACAGGATTTATCAACAAAGGAATAGCAAAGGCAGTATTAGAACTGATTTCTCTAATCTCAAATTCTCTTTCTGGTAATGAAAAATCAAATATTCTTGCACTGAGTATTTACAAATTGTGGACATCTGCTATTATAGTAGAGGAAGCAGTAATGAGTCTGTTGATTGAATGATAATGCCCTCTGTTTATTGTGGCACACTTGCATATCTCTTTCAGGGATTACAGAAGTGCTTTTGACCTTTTTCAGAAATGTGAAATGTTTTAAACTTCATGTGAGTTTATTGAGTAATATTTTTTGAATTATCAAACAAGAGAAGATGGCATGTTATATTTCAAAGTAATGATTTCCAGTAAATGTAGAAGTGACTAATTAAATCTAAAGATTCCCTGTGATCGGGGATCTTAGGTTGCAGTGGAAAACTTTTGGGAAGGGGAAGAGTGTTTCTGTTCCATTTATCCTTTGGTTGTATTACACAAAATTCTGTAGTGGACATTAGGTTCATGAGTAAGGTAAGCACGTCCAGAAGTTCAGAGGAATGCTGAAGTCCAGAAGCTATTCCATTATAATAAGACATAATCCTTACTACTCAGGACAGAAATTACTGTAGGTATCTGCTCAGTGCTCTAAACACTGGGTATCTAGAGAGAACCCTCCTCATCAGTTGCAGGAACTGTAAATTTCTTGTGACATTCAGAGCTGACCATCATAAGTCTAATCCAGGGATGTTGTTCTTACCCTACATAAAGTTCTAAAAGGACATTTGTATAGTATCCTTTGTGGGGTTTTCTCTTTTACTAGAGCTCTCACTTATTCTCAGTCATTTTTCCACTGAGTAGGTAGAGATAAAATGAGGTATTCACAAAGCATTTGTTTGGTTTCTCTTTATGTATCCTAAAGGCAAAGTGCAAAGTTCACATGGGCCAGAAGGAGAAGAGATTGATGTTGATCCTTACCAGGCTATTTGAGAAATACCACCAGAAGGGATTGGGAGGTAGCATGATAGAGCATTTGCTGCAGATTGTTTTCATTTGACTGATGAACTGCTTATTAGGTTAAACAGCTTATGAATTTCTGTAAGGTGATTAGGAACTTATTAAAACTAGTTGGCTGCCCGTATGGGACTTAGCCTATCATTATGTAGCAGCAGCTAGACACAGGTCCTAGGTCAGATTTTGCAATATCCAAGGGTTTGTATTCAGTTCAGTTTGTATTAATTTTTGTCGATCACAGATAACATTTTCAGTTCCCAACTCTACCTTTGTGTAGACTTTTATAGGAGCTGCAGGTGGGAGCCTCTGACCCTCCTGTAAGAGTAAATATACAAGTGTAGTCTGAGTGTTTGTGAACATCACTTTTTATTGATGTTTCCCTCACCAGAAGGGACAATAAGGCTTGAGGCAGGGAGAACTGGAGAAGTAACTTTTGACTAGTGAGGTAGGAGAAAGGATGAAGGGAGAATCCCCACTTGGGCTGGATCAAAGTCCAGTTTAGGACTGTGAATGTTAGTAATTGTTTGGGATTTTTACTTGCAGGTGTGGGGAATGTAGTAGTTAAAACAGATAATGCCATTCAGTAACCAGCTCATGGACAGAAAAAAAAAAAAAAACAACAGAAAAATTTGTAAGTCAACCCTTAAGCTAATAAACTCTTTGGGAAGGGTAAATTTGTTTAGCAAAAAGGAAGTCATTAACTTAGAAATTTCCCACTCATTGAGGATAAAAACATCTCTGCGCTATATATATCCTCATTTGAACTGAATGCCTGATCAACTTTATATAAAATGCTTGAACTCAGGGCTTTTAATGAACATTCAATTTAAAATACCTAGTCCTTGAGTGATTTCAAGAAGCTAATGCTTTTCAAGATCTCCAACAACACGAATTTGAAGTCATTCAGGAAGATATACTTGAATCAAATTTACATGACAGTCAATTACTTGAGTCAACAGCAGCTTTGTCCAGTGTAAATCTCTACACTTTACTAGTGTTCTCAGTTCTTCCATGTTCGGAAGCATGTCCCTAAAGTACATAAAGAACATACAGACTGTGCTGCAAGTGTTGTCTCGTACACATATCCTGACATTCGAGGATACAGAGCAGCTGCTCAGTCAATAATTATTCTGATGATTCATTCTTCATTTAAAACAGTTTTAAACCAAACATTGAAGGCACTGTTTTTATCCATTGGGATTACTAGATATTTTTCCTTTGATTTTCTGGGAACCAGGTCAGGACTTCCATGTCTGGGAGGGCAGCTGGCATATGTTTCTTCCATAGAAAATATATGAACGGGCATGTACTACTTTGATTTCAACAACTGCTCTGCTTAAGGCTCTTGGAAAGTTCCTTTGAACTATGCATTTAAAATACTTCAACACCTTAGTAATAGGTGTTTCCCTTCAAAAGAATAAACTCAGCCCTTGAGATCTAAAATAACACATGCATAACATTGTAGCACATAGACAAAAGGCAATATGCAAAACTATATTTTCTACTTGCAGCCATCTCCCCATATTTTAGCAGCAAAACCTCACTGATAAAGCAATGGCCTGGCTTTATTCCATAGTTGTGGAAACGTCCTCCCTCAAGACCCTCCCAAGCGACTAAAACAGCTTCAACCAATTCCCATGCTGCTGAATCAGGCCTCTAGGGCAGATCTCCTGTTCCCCTAGGAAGCAGCATTTTCTGCTTCATCAAAACCATGCACCGTGCAGACAGCCCTTCAGATTTTGTCTGGAGGACCCTGTGTGCCTTTGTGCACACACAGAAATAATAAAGTGGCCATAAAGGGTCTTGTCCAAGTGAACTGGCAGGACAGAGGTGCCCCTGCCATTAAGACTGTTCTTAAAGAAAATATTTCACAGTACTTTTGGTATCTTGGTGATTCTTTTCTTCTGTTCAAAGACCAAGGTATGCTTTCAGCCTCAGCCTATTCTGTCAAAAAACATCATCAGTGAGGGTAGGCCTAAGAATAATTGCTTCTTTGTTCCACATATTTTGCTGTTTCCTCCGCATTTTCCTTAAGGCAGTAATAGCAAACTGTCACTTCAGGCCAGGAGATTTTTTTTCCTCACTTCAAGCTAGCAAAACCAAACTAACATGGAAAACATCATTGTGCTTCCTTTCTGACCTCTTTCCCAATTCTATATGCCCCTGGACAAACATAATGCTTACCAAAGAAGCAAATTCCCTGCTGCTGCTGCTCAGGTGTAACACAGCTGGACTCAAAAGAAGAAAAGTAGAGCGTAAATCCTGCATTTTGTGATTCCTTCTTCTCTCATTCTGTTTGAGAGATTCAGGCAGGTCACTACATGCATTAGAACACCAGGTCACTCAACTCATTTCATAGACATCTGTGTTTTTCAAAGATTTTTACAGGAGAAATAATCCTCTTACCTACCATATGTCATTAAGGTATTTGTTTCTTTCCTGTTGCTATGTTAGATGCTTATATTTAATTATGTACTTTCTTTCTCATAACTCATCCCGTTCTTCTTTTCTCCAGTAACACATAAATGCTCAATGTATGGTGTATGTCTCTGGTTGTCCTGTTGTATTTGATAAGTGAAAGGAGATAAGGGTTTACTTATAAGGGTTACTTATATCTGTTCTTTATCTCAAGATGCGCATGTTACCAGTTTTGAAATACTTTAAGCTGTGATTGAAATAAATTAAATCTTCTGGAAAGAATCATCAGGGATTCCTAGTAAATATCAAAATAAATGCCATCTCATGCAGAGCAGGTTGTATTTGGCATGCATCTACCGGCTAAGTAACATATCTGATTTGGCTCTTTGGCTCAAAAAGAGGATTAACCAATGTCTGACAGCTATTTTGCTATTTGTGGAATATGAGCTATTAAGTTTTAAGGGCTCTTTTAGTAAATTGTCTTGTACCTGTACAAAAAGGTTCAGCACAGTATATCATTAATAAAATAGAATACGTACAAAGGAGATCACTTCCCAAAACACTCTTGTGGAATTTGGAAATTTTAGGAGCAAAGAAACAAAATAAAACCTGCTCACATATGTGAGTCTGTGCCCTGGAAAGCATGTAGAGCACTCTGTTGGTTTCATATCTTCTTGAATATGAATAGATGGTTGTTAACCTTCTGTAGCCCCTATATGAATTTGACCATGGGCAAGCTCAGCGTAGAAATGTGTTTTCGTGGTGACTCTAAACAAATCCTTATCTTCTCTCTGAACCTTTTCTCTCTGTGTCAGTGTTTTGCTGCATGGCAAGCATATTTACTGAACCATGTGTAATACCATTTGTATTTAACACTGTCTTTATAACTGTTTGCGCTGCTAGCTGCTACACTGAAGCAACCATGCTGTTCTCAAGGCAGTCAACCCTTGATGATTTAGATGGACCAGACACTGTTCCTAAAACAAGTGAGCGCGCTCGACCTAGGCTTCGTAAAATGCAGAGCATGGATATGTCCTCCTCATCAGCTGACAGTGGCAGTATAGTGTCAAGGTGCTTAACTCATGCATGCTTTGTTCACTCGTTTACCCATACCGTTATACTTACTGCAGTGTACATGAATTTGCTTTTGCAGATACGTGGTGTGCAGAGTGGTTTGCATGGTTAATGGAAGCTTTACTCCCTTCTGTGTTGTGGCATGGTTTTGAGATTCAAAGTCAGGATCATAATCTAGGATTCATTTGTTGTTTCACTTCTTATTCTTTTTTTTGTTTTGTTCTATTTTTCATCCTTAATTCATGTAATTTTAAAAGTTGCTCGATTACTTTACACTGGTTGTCTTAAAAACAGGCTGAAGTCTGTATTTAATCACCTAAGAAAGTGTCTGATTTTCAGAGTTACTGAGCTGATGCTTGTTCTTAAATTGGAAGCTGGAAGTTTCTCAGATAATCAGTTATCCTAAAAATGGAAATAAATGTCTAATTTTAGAAACTAAGATAGATGATGTCAGCCTTGGTTTTTCAATTTTTAGTTTTCCCCATATAGGAAAGATTACTAAATCTGTTTTGGTTACTTTACCACTGAGTAAGGTGTTGGAATTAAGAATGTAAAAATAGCTGTGAAAAGATAGTGAATAATATTAATATCCAACGAAAGAGAGAACTGTTCAGGGCTGTTCGCTCACTTTTTAGCAGGTAAAAACCAGAGATGGCATTGGGAAGCAGTATTTCAACTAGTATTATAAATATGAAATTTTATGGCATCGTTGTCTTTCAGTGTTGAAAGTGGTTTACAGATTTTTGGTGTCATTCCGTTTTGAAATTATGGATTTTTATGATTTTGTGCATTTTAACCAGGATGAGTGCTACCGTGAATCGTCAAAACACACATCATCATAAGTGTTACATGTTCTAATTAAAATGCTGCTACAAATAAAGTGATCAAACATAGCCACAATAAGTTTATAAGCAGTGTAAAAGAAAAAGAGATGGAACTTAGTTTTTAATTTTGGCAGAAGGTAGTGCCAGATGGCTTTGCCAGTGCCAGTTTTCTGTAAAGGGTTATACTTTAGGTGAAAATATTGCTCATTTCATAGGAGCTATGTGAAAACTAGTTTTGTCTCTGTTGAGATACATGGACATGCAGCCAACAAAAGACACTGAGTTGTCTAACCCGTAGACACCTGTTGTCTAACCTATGGAGAAGGACTGGAATAGAGACTAAAAAGAGAAAGAGTGATTCTGAGGGGAGAGGTGAAAAAATACTTGTGAGGGATGGAAAGGGTAAAAGCAGAGCCAACAAATATGACATTCAGATTCCCATCTGGAGTCATCAGGCTACATGAATTTACAACAATTGAGACTGCTGCAGTACACAGAGCATTAAGAGAGAAAGTGATTATGGACTACTGCATTCAGCTCTGGGACAACCAACATAAGAAGGAGATAGACCTGTTGGAGTGAGTTCAGAGGAGGGTCACAAAGATGGTCGGAGGGCTGCAGCACCTCTCCTATGGAGACAGATTGAGGTAGCTCAGGCTGTTCAACCTGGAGAAGAGAAGGCTTCAGGAACACCACATAGCAACCTTCAAGAACCTAAAGGATGTCTAAAAGAGAGATAGCAAGGGATTTTTTACAAGGGTATGGAGTGTCGGGACAAAGGGTAATGGCTTTACACTAGAATTGAGTAAGTTTAGATTATATATTAGGAAGAAATTCTTCACTCAGAGGGTGGTGAGACACTGGAACAGGTTGCCCAGAGAAGTTGTGGATGTTGCATTCCTGGAAGTGTTCAGGGCCAGGTTGGATGGCATTTTGAGCAACTTAGTCTGGTGAAAGGTGTTCCTGCCCACGGCAGGTGGATTGGAACTAGATAATCTTTAAGGTCCTTTCCAACTCAAACCATTCTATGATCCTATGCAAAGCCAAGAATAAGGAAGGTGAATCAAGCAGAAAACTGATCAGAGTGAATAAGGACAGTTGAAAAAGAAAATAGGTACATGCAGAAGTAAAGCAGGCAGATAAAGTAAAAATGAAGACTTTATTGAAGAACATAGAACAATCTAAAGGTAAGCAACATACCCTGTTACTGGAACAGTTTGGTAATCCAGGTTGTATTTCTTCATGTCAGCAATTTACATGTTCTTTTATTTGAAATTAGAGTTGGTATGTGTGTGTTCAGCTCATGTTCCAGTCGCATACAACACCCATACAGGGGTTGTTAAAAGCACCATGTGTAGAAGGAACCCCATGGAGCATGCCTTTAATAGATGTAATAGCAAGTCTTGGCTCTGGTCAGAAAGTGTTTGAACTACTTTCAGAAAGTTAGTGTAGTTTCTCATTTGCCCTTTACTGCTGTGAAAACATAATGAATCACTCTGAGTTCAGTGGGATGTCATTCAGGGAGCAAATAGACCCAGATGTTCCATCTGTGTAAGAGGAGATCATGATGATATCTTTTCTATCAGAGCATATGAACTTTGAAGGCCTGGGAATGCAATGGGGTTGCTCAGCTGTCTGCATAAAGGTACAATTAACAAATTTTGCTTGGTTGTGAGTCTTGTAAACGGCAGCTCACTCTCTTCATCCATCTCCGACAGTGAACCTACGCAGGTCACCATGCTCTATTCTCGTCAGGGAACAACAGAAACCATTGAGGAGGTAGAAGGGGAGCATGAAGAGGAAGGAGCTCATTCTGCATCAAAGTTGGAGGAAGAAGAGGTGGAAGATTATAGCCTGGATTCAGAAGGAGCTGCCTACACTCCTGATACCGATGTGCCATTGTACTCCACGGTGGATAGTAATGCAGAAGCTCCACCTTCCTACAGCAAAGCTGTCAGCTTTGAACATCTTCCCTTTGGGTCCCCAGATGACTCAGCTGGTAAGAGTCTCATGATGGTGAGCCCAGATGACAGCCGGACGGACAAACTTGATACCATTCTCCCCCCACTGACGCATGAGCTAACAGCTAGCGAGCTGCTTCTGAACAAGTAAGACCTTATGACAAGGAAAGATTGTGGGTCACAATGTGTAAAGTTTTGTCATTACTTTGTTTTTTTGTCTCAGAACTAGCCTGCAGTTTCTGATACACAGACCATGTTCTAAGTTTGGTTTAAGGGAAGAAGCTCATTTCCTGTGCAGTTTTTCTAATTACTGATTTTTAAATTATTCAAATTCATCTTAGAAGGAATCTCTGCTTTCTCCCTAGATACCATATTTAATTGTTTCAATTAGCACCGAATTTCTGTGCTGCAATTATCATGGGGTCAAGGGCTTTTCTAAGAATTTATTGTGGAGAAGGCTTCTCTTCTCCAGGCAGCTGTGATTTCAAGTGAGTTTCCTCCAGGACTATCTGGGAAAAGATTCTCCTTTAATTATTTTTGATTACTATAAGGCAAACTGGCCTTCAGCAGTTTCTTTTAAAGCCAGTAGGAGCTGAGAACTGTGTAGAGAGACCACCTTGCTAAGTACTTTCATAAGTTCCTCTCTTTGCCTGTTAGACACTGTGCTCAGTAGCACAACCAGCACTGAGGTGGGGATGGTGCCACTGCACTTCTTCATCTGCTTTCTGACCTGACTCAGATGGGGAGAACTCCCCCAAATGCAGGGACAAAATCTTAAACCATAGAAATGTCTTTCAGCCTGACTGCATCTGGAGAGAGAGGGGATATGTAGATCTGACTTCGTCAGATGCAATGTCATGTCTTCTGGTTTTCCATAGTAATTTTTGCTTTTCAGTAAGATCTATTCTCAGACCAGGACACTCTTTATGAAAAGCAGAGAGAATTATGAATGTGTATGAAAGTCACTGTTTTTTATATTTATTTAAGTCTTGTAAAGATTGGACATATCTAATGCTCAAGGACATATATTGTGTTCTGATCTTATGTCCTGGGACTATTCATAATGTAGGTCTCATGATGTACCTCTGTTTTCTTTCCAAGTTCCTATCTGTGTTGATAAATCAGATAGGAATTCACACCAGTATGGTGTGATTTCCATGAGACATGTTGGTTGGGCAGCTGTAGGAAAGTGGTGTTTGTAGAAGTTCTTAAGCCAGGCCGACACCCTGGGTAAATTTAAAAGCTGAAGAACAGTGTTTTTAGTTATTTTGCCAGAAATTCTTGTTTTCTGAGCTTAGAATCAGGCTATTTGTTTATAATACTAAATATTTTCTTTTTATTTTTTTCCCTCTGTTGAACTAAGCAGCAGAATTTAATATTTTTCAAAAGGAAAAATAGTTGCAATTTGAAAAGCAGCTCTTGTGAAGTTCATTTTCATTTCATTTATGGTACTCTGCTCCTCACAGGATGTTTCATGATGATGAGCTGGAGGAGTCAGAGAAGTTTTATGTTGGTCAGCCTCGAGTCTTGCTCCTTATTTATGCCCTGTACAATACGCTGGTGGCCCGGTCCGAAATGGTGTGCTATTTTGTGATCATCCTTAACCACATGATCTCTGCCTCTATGATAACCCTGGTACTTCCCATCCTTATATTCCTGTGGGCCATGCTGTCTGTTCCTCGACCAAGCAAACGTTTCTGGATGACAGCCATTGTCTATACTGAGGTATGCTGCTGTTTTTTGCAACCCCATGTCTAACACAGAAAAGGTAATTTTAAGTCTTGCATGATCTATTTTCTGATTTTGATCTCTAGAGTCAAGGGCCTCTGGCCCTTCCTATTAATATAAATATTTGCTATCATCCCTGGCAATTTCTGTGGTATGGAAAGATCTTTTTTGTTATTTTTTTCATTGCAATGAGCAATATCCTTCCTGGCACAAAATGCAGTTATCACAAGAGCAGACCATTTGCAAGCAGTTACTGTGTAATTATTAATCAAGAGACAGTAATCACTGCTTGTGGTGTCTCAAGTACCACTGAGCATCATATGTTGGTGAATGTTGATTGACTTTATTACTGAAGAAATGTGTAGTGTTATTCCTCTCTGGCAATGAATATGCTTGTTTATCTTCTCATAAAATTGACAGAATAGTCATATTTCTCCCCTCTTAATGTCCCAAGGCTATTATATCTGACGTGCTTATAAAACACCCAAAGTGTGTTTTGTTTCTGAACAGGTAGCCATTGTCATCAAGTACTTCTTCCAGTTTGGCTTCTTTCCTTGGAATAAACATGTGGATTACACAAAAGATAAACCTTACCATCCACCCAATATTATTGGCATTGAGAAGAAAGAGGGTTACGTGCACTATGATCTTGTTCAGCTTCTTGCTTTGTTCTTCCACAGATCCATTTTAAAGGTAATCTGGTTTGATAATAGTTTCTTATTTTATATATATATATTTAATTATAACTTTTTAAGTCACTCATGATATAGGAAAGTCATTCATTTAGATATCAGGAAAAATTTCTTCACTGAAAGGGTTAATAAATATTTAACTGGTTGCCCAGGGAAGTGGTTGAGTCACCATCTCAGGAGATGTTTAAAAGACATGTAGATGTGGCACTGAAGGGACGTGGTTTAGTGGTGGATTTGGCAGTGATGGGGTAATGGTTGAACTGATGATCTAAAAGATCTTTTGCAACCTAATTTTATGATATCCAGCACAATGAATTAGTCTTCCTCATTGTGAACGTGAGACTGAGTTTAGCAATGCCTGTAAAAAATACAGATGTGTCAGAAATACAAGGTTGATATGCTTTCTTCTTTTCCCACTAGTGCCATGGACTGTGGGATGAAGATGAGAAAGGAGACAGCTCCAGTAATAAAGAGGATACCGATGATGAGCTCTCTCTGACAGGAGGCAGGAGAGACTCTTCTGCCTCATTGAAATCTGTCAATCTTGCTGCATCAGTGGAGTCCATCCATGTCCACTTCCCTGAGCAACAGACTGCCATCAGGAGGAAGAGCTCTAGCAGCATATCACAGCTTTCACACAGGTCCAGCTTCTCCTCACACAGATCTAAGAGAGGTAAATGTCATGGCATTACTGGGATTTGAAGAGCAAACATTCATTTCCCATAGAATCATTCTACTGAAACTTTGTGCTGGTTGCTGCAGAGCTCCCAGGGGCTACTGAATGCTGCTACTTCTCAGTGATGAAGTAGGATATGAACCAATGTAACTTCATGTTTGAACACACTCCAAGCCCTCTTAAAGTTCAAATGGAGAGCCATACTTTGTGATTCATTATGCTTTTAAAATTACATTATCCAAAAGCTGGGAAAGGAATGCTCAGTGTGGCCCAGATCCAGAAATTCTGGTTCAGCATAATCTCCAGCTAGAGGGAATGTAAAGCATATGTATTTTTCATATCTGCATTTGATGATACCTGAACTGAGAAAAGTTTTTATTAGGTATATTGAAACAGATTACCTGTTCTACCTTGTAAAAAGGGCAGGATTATTCTAGCCTAAATGTATATTTTACCAATTGAGATGACTGAATCAGATTAATCAAACACTTGCCTTTATCACTAGTCTTCTCTTTTTATACCTATTAATCAAGTTTTGATATGCCAATGATGAAACCTTTACTGGATGCTCACAAGATTTTATCATATTGGGGAAAAAAAGAATTCATCTCAAAGCTTCTTTCAAATGTGAGACTTGTATATGG
The DNA here is from genome assembly GCF_001715985.3 of Manacus vitellinus. Taxonomy (NCBI): domain Eukaryota; kingdom Metazoa; phylum Chordata; class Aves; order Passeriformes; family Pipridae; genus Manacus; species Manacus vitellinus. Next base: position 51,816,822 of record NW_021939396.1, on the reverse strand, counting down.
GATGGAAGTCTCAAGATTTATTACCTTCTAGTTTTGGCATTTAAACTTTTATTTTGAATTGGCTTTTCTTTCCCTCTCCTTTTTTTTTTCCAGGAAGTACCAGTACACGGAACAGCAGTCAGAAAGGAAGCAGCGTGTTAAGCATCAAGCAAAAATCCAGAAAAGAGCTTCTTATGGAAAAGTTTAGAGAACAAATGATCAAAGCCAAGGCCTTTACAATTAAAAAGTGAGCAATATGAGGAATGATGTGGGTCAGAGGGGAGGGTCCAATGAGTAAAGCAGTAAACCAGCATTTTAAAGAGAGCAGGTTACTACTGCTGTTAAGTGTTCATTGTATGCAGATGTCCCAGCAGCTGAACATCAGAAAAATTGGCAGCTGTTCAAATAGCATCTGCCTGATAAAAAAAGCTAAATGTCCCATGTGAACTTGGTTGGCTGTGTACGGTTCTACTGAACAAATTCTGATACAGTGGTTTAGAAGCAATCAGAACAAGGGACTGGTGTCTGTGAAGTCCTGTGAAGTCTGTCAGAGTAGATTTTAGATATCTTTAAAAATATTAATCATAGCACACTCAGCCTTTATTTTCTTCAGTGCAAGTTACATGTTATTAAATCACATTGTGGTCTATATTGTTTTAGGACTCTCCAGGTGTATGTGCCCATCAGACAGTTTTTCTACAATCTTATTCATCCAGACTACAGTGCAGTGACTGATGTGTATGTGCTGATGTTCCTCGCAGACACAGTGGACTTCATCATCATTGTGTTTGGATTTTGGGCTTTTGGGGTATGTCACAGAGGCATCTATGTGTAAATCCTCAGCAGGATTTACATGGTGTAGATGCTAAATATCATGTGAGTGTCCTTCTTCCTTGACCACCCTTGTGTTGTCCTTTTCAGAAACACTCTGCTGCCGCAGATATCACCTCTTCATTATCAGAGGACCAGGTCCCGGAGGCATTTTTGGTGATGGTGCTCATTCAGTTTGGTACCATGGTGGTAGATCGAGCACTGTACCTCAAAAAGACTGTCATGGGAAAGGTCATCTTCCAGGTCATCCTTGTTTTCGGAATACATTTCTGGATGTTCTTTATCTTGCCTGGAGTGACAGAAAGGTATAACCTTTATAAACAAACAATATAGGTTGAATACTGATGCTCTACCGAGTTGCTTGCATTTAAATTTGATATGTTTACAGCTAGGCTTTGGAATCATGAAAAAGTTTCTACTTGGTCTCATTTATAAGCAGAATGTTGGAGTGCCTTTCCAAAACAATAACTTTGGCCAGTATAACTTTGAGGAAGAATTAATTGTATATCTACAGAAATATTCTCAACTTAGGCCAAAATGCAAGCAGGTGTAAGAGAAATTGCCTGTAATTGAGTGATGAGAGCTTTCAGCTGAGACAGTGTTGGCCTCTGATCCAATTCCCTGCTCCCTAGACTGCTGCATGTGGCTTTAGAAGAGCGAGTAGAAAATGTCTCCCTTAGAGTAACTTATAATTTAGCACTTTCCTGGAATATGTGAACTGTGGATTTAAATGTCCTTAGACTGAGGAATGTCTAAAACTCTTGTTCCTTCTGAAGAGCAAATTTCTCCTCCCCTGCTCCTGACACTTGGTTCAAGAGGTGGTGTGGAGGTGGTCACCTGCTGCGTGAAATTTTGTGTCACACGCTTGGTCAGGTTCACCCCCACATCTAACATTTTTTATTGCATGGCTCAAGGCACTTATCACATCAGTCTGCAGTGCAGAGCTCTTAAGGTTCCCTCTCTAGTGCTTGGCTAACTCCTCTCTTGATACTTTAAATTGCCTTGAAGTATTTACCTCACTCCATTGACTGTACAGAGAAATTGAGTGCATCACCTGGGCACATTACACAAGTTATTTTACTGGGAAAAAAAAAAAAGGTGCACAGTGTAAAGAAAAACCAAAAGGTCTCACTTGATCTCAAAAACAAATATTTTGTTTTTCCTCAGAGCAGTAGTAATTGTGCCCAAATTTGAAAAAAAAAAAAAAAGAATGCATTTTTCAAATGCATCTCTTTTCTACTGCACTTTGAGAAATGTTATGAAGTAAAAAAATTTTGACGTTTTCTGTGCTTTTGTGAAATCTGTATCAAGTTGTTAATCTCAAATCTGCATCTGAAACCTCTTGTATTCCTTCTAAGTCAGACTAAGTTTTAGAAACCACTGCAAATTTCTTAGCAAAAATAGTTTTGCTGGATTTAATGGAAAATATTGGATTATGGCTGGCTGACAAATCCTGTCCATCAAGAGACATCTTCTGCAGTTCCACCATGCTATTGAACAGCAGCCAAAAGTGGCACATATTCACCAAGATAGTCAAGGGGATGGAGGAATTGACGTGTGAGGAGACGTTGAGAGAACAGGGTTAGTTCAGTCTGGAGAAGAGAAAGTGAAGAGCTGTCTTCAGCTACCTATTAAGAGGGCACTGAGAAGAAGCTAAGTTTTCTTCAAAAAGGTCAAGAGGGCACAAGTTGGGAAATTTCAGTTAAATATAATGAAAAACTCTTGACTGTAGTTAGACAATGGAGCAGGTTCCTCAGACAGGCTATGGGATCTCCATCTTCAGAGATATTCAAAACTCAACTCAAAAAATGGTTCCTGAACTATTTGTCAGAATAAGACTTAATCAGGGGAGGGTGAAAAACATTTTCAGAGGTCAGTCTGTCTTAAATTTCTGTATGAGGTGCTCTCATGAACACAAATAGCCTTTAAAACTGTCGGTGTTCAGCCACTATCCAAGGGCTCACAGAGTGATGTGCCATCATGGGGGGCAAGGGAAGACTAATCTGCGTTGGGTGTAAAGGGACCTCTAGCATCCAGAGGGAGAGGACACTGCCCCAGGCTCTCACTCTTTGGGAACCCTATTCCCAGTCTCTCCCCTGTGACTCTGAGGTGGCAATGGATGCTGTTTATAGGCTTTCTCATTCAGCGTCTTTCAAACACTGTTTTAATCCTGACATGGGGTCAGAAACCACGGGCTTTTCACAGGATCTCAGGAAAGGGAAACTGCCATAAGCACAAAGCATTTCAAGCTAATTTGGTCATACACAGATACAAAGCTTATCATTTTCTTTTATCCATCTTTTCCTTTACAGGAAATTTAGCCAGAACACAGTTGCCCAGCTCTGGTATTTTGTGAAATGTGTTTATTTTGGCTTATCAGCATATCAGATACGCTGCGGATATCCAACTCGTGTTCTTGGAAACTTCCTCACAAAAAGTTATAACTATGTCAACCTCTTCTTATTTCAAGGGTAAGTGTAGACTTACTGCCCTTCTTTCTTTCATGTAATTAGGACTTGTTATAATGAGTTGTGGGGTTATTCACAGACTACTGGAAATAAGACAGTAAATTTTGCACAGCATACTCTGTATATGCCATATGTCCCCTGTAGTCCACACAAAAAAAAAAAAAAAATCTATTCCAGGAATGCAAACTTCAGAAAAATTGATCTCCCACTCTGAACCCAGAAGCCTGATACACCAGTAACCCATTCAGGCCCCTATGGAAGAGACATTTTTAACACTTCTAAGAAATCACCTCTGTGAACAGAGATAGGGGCTACATATTATATTAGAAAACAGGTAATGTTATTAGTTCTGCAGTCCTAAAAACTGGTAAGGTGTCAAATCCCAAAGATATCTTTGGAGCAGGTCTACAGGCTCTACCTTAGCAGGTGAACGAAATCGAGTGAAAGACAATACACCTGAGAAATAAGAACTATGCATCAAAAAATGTTTCCTTTGAGAAGTGCTGCACATTTGAAACTCTTCAGGAGTTAGGAGTGTTAGTGCAAGTAACAGGCATTGCTTGGAGTGAAAGGTGGTCTTACAGAGCCTTACTTCACGCTCCACTTAGACTGTTACAATGATCTTGTGATTAAGCTAGTTCAAAGCATATATGTATTCCACAGAAAAACTGGAATAATTTCAGCATTTTCACAATATTTTCAGTATGGGCTTAGTGCATTCCAGTAGGAAAAGTAACAGAAGAAAGCTTTCCTCACATGAAATGCTCTTTGTGGCCTGGCTGATCAGAAAAGTGTTATATGTATATTTATTTCCTGTTAGCCTACATTCTTCTGCTGCTTAAGATTTAAAAAGCCCAGTTCCATACACAACTGAGGACTGCCCACCTACTGCAAATGTGCCATGCACCACTTGGTGTAAGGAGGTATAAAACAAATTCCCACCGTCCTGCGGAAAACATGGTCTCCACTCCCAGGTCGGAGGAATTTAGGGATACAGGAAGGCCTTTTACTGTTCCATCAATGGCTCGATCGCAATTACTGGGCATAATGATGCAAAAGCATATTTATGACCTGACAAGGAGATCTAGAAGAACATGAGCAACAGCAGATCTGTACTAACCATGCTATTTCAGGATATGATTGTATTTGTATTTACAAAATCTCCCCATAAGATCTTTTAATATTGTCTTAATTCTCCCTCTCATCATATATACACATGCCGTGCTTGTTCAGTGTGATCCCTCTGTTTCTGATGAGTTATTTGCTGTGATCTCCCTGCAGGTTCCGCCTAGTTCCGTTTTTGACTGAGCTGAGAGCAGTAATGGACTGGGTTTGGACCGATACCACTCTCAGTCTTTCCAGCTGGATCTGTGTTGAAGATATCTATGCCCATATATTCATCCTGAAGTGTTGGCGAGAGTCAGAAAAAGTAAGGAAGCCCCATATAAGTGATCCAGGCCTCCTCTCCCCCTTGCAGAAATTTAGAGAAATAATCATGGCTCCCTAAATGATTGGGAAATCCACCATAAAACCAGTTTGTTAGAAGATACACCTGGTGCTTATGTTCAGAAATATTCAGACCCTTCAGTGGTTTACGGTAGTTGGCAGTCAGGTGGAGTGAAATTTCAAATGGCTTCTCTTTTGTGCCTAGCTTATTTTTCCACTATTATTGAGAACTCCACAAGCATGTGCCTTCTGGCTTAATTGCATGCCTGGGTTTCAGGGCTGGTATTTACACAGTCTCACACACAACTAGATAGGTTACCAGCAGTAGCAGGGAAACTGTAGCTGAAGAGAAAGGTCAGTAGAAGGAAAAGTTCATGTCCATGTCCCTGTAGGTCCCAGGGACATCAGGTTCATGTAACTGTAGAGGGAACTCAGCTGGCTCCTCTGTCTCAGGAGAGTCCCTGCACATCCAGAACTGAACTGTAGGCCAGATAAACCCACCATTTGTCTGACTGAAATTTCAGTCTCTTTAAATCATTTAAGCTTCAGTTCAAATTAAACTTGTAAATTCTGGATTCCTTATAACCACTATAAAGATTGCAACCATATGCTTGCTTATTTTGCCAATTTGAAATAGAAATTAAGCATTATTTTAAGAGTGACCAAACCAGTCAGAAATTCTACATCTGCATTGAAATGGATTTATTTTTAAGTGTTACTGACGTATTTCTACTTTTATTATAATCCTGTCTCTTAATGGCAATTACTTTCCAAGTATGTCACTTAGATTAACTCAGAGCTAAAGAGCACACAAATCTTGTATATAGGCTTTTTCTCTGTGACTCCCACTACTGCCATGAATGGAAGAAGTTCCGAAGAACTTCAGCGGTCAGAGAAATAATAATCCAGTTCTACTTTGACTGTCCATCTCACTGTGGTTTTTTATACCACAACAGGATCATGTGCATTTTATGTAGCAGAGAGCTGACATGGGAAAATTTCCATGTCTAAGCTAGAATGTGTGTGCTAATGCCATGTAGCAAAATATCTAACCATGACTTTACATGTTGTTCAAGGTACTTTAGTTCTCTCTGTCTCTTACACATTGAGTGGTATGCTTAAGTACTTTAACTGTTAGAGTCTCTCTGAGGTGCTCTGTAATGTCATTAAAAGTGCCTGAACTAATCTCTTACAGACAAATAATATACCCCTGGTGATCTTGATGTGATATTTTAATGAAAAGAGTATTCTGTAGCATAGGACAAATTACTTGATACACTGCTTCGAAAAGTAACTAATTTGTTTTAAATATAGCATTGTATTACAAATTTAATGTTCTCATAGGGCTTTATGGATTCATGTTGTAAAGCAAGAACAATTTCCTGAAAGCCGTATTCCTGGCGTGTGTTTGCGGTACAGAGCAATATAATGCAAAATGCATCTCTATTTTACACGTGCAGTATGCAGTGCATGAAAGACAGACTCCTAAACACTACAGAGTTAAATCCTTATAAGAGAATACACCAAAATAAATTACAGTGATGGTAAGGCATTTTACAGGATGGTGAAGCTACTAAGGTATTCAGTCATGAGGCAAATAACAGAGGGATGGCATTATGGGCAAGGGAGAACAGACATACCATGTGATCTGCTTTGAAAGGAGAAGAAAAGCAAAGTCACTTTTGGTCTCAAAAACTAAGAAAGGGAAGGATGTTACATCAGCAGTACCAATATTCTAGGGACAACAACAAAACTGTAAACATTATTTAAATGCAGTTGGTGTCAGATTCACTAGAAACAGATTAGATAAAGCCTGTGAACAACTCTTGGAAATACTGTAAGTGAAGTATGAAATGAATGTGGAGGTAGTGCAATATCAGACATTTCTACTGATTGTGTATGTCAGTTGCTGGCAAACAATTTTCCTGCTCCCCCAACATTGATATATGGTTTGCAGCATTTCGAGATCTATGAGAGGAACTGCCTTAAGGAGCTTTGAGATAAAACTTTTTGGAAGGCTATATACAAGAAAGTGGGTCAATCACAATAGCAGTTTTTGGAACAAAATGTTGTATCACTGTTGCTGCTATTATTTTATATTTTGTTCATGTGAGTTCATGTTTGCACTCATCCAGACAAAAAAATTCAAATTATCCTAGCAATTTCTTCCTTCTTTATCGTTGTGAAGAATCAAAATCCCAGTATTTGTCACACTGAACACACACCTGATATGGGTTAATTTGTCACTTTTCTCTGTTGTCACCAGAAATTAAGTGTCTGTGCAGGCTTGGCTAAAAAAAAATCTCAGAATAACTGGCCTGGCAATGGGTAGCAAATTACCACAAAAGATGGGAAGCCTTAATATCATTATATATTTACTAATCAAATCATATGAAGTGTACCTCTGATAGAAGAGACATTACCATATTGCTGTTTGCTTTTGCAGAGATATCCCCAACCAAGAGGCCAGAAGAAAAAGAAAGTTGTGAAGTATGGAATGGGTGGCATGATTATCGTCTTGCTGATTTGTATTGTCTGGTTCCCACTGCTCTTCATGTCTTTAATCAAATCTGTTGCAGGCATCACCAACAAGCCTCTAGATGTATCAATCACAATAACTCTAGGAGGTTATCAGGTAAAAAAAGAAGACACACTAAAAGTTAACTCTGGTTTTTGCACTGTATTTCCTGTACTATTCTTCTTCCCTTCGTTGAATTGAACTCTCCTGCCTTATGCAAGGTATCAGGCAAACTTCCACAAATTATCCCTTTGGGGTTTAAAAACATGTTAGTTTATCACTGATGTAAAATACTATCTTCACTTTCGAGTTAAAACCATAATCTACTAGCAGTGGAATAAATTATCCTACATCAGATACACTCAGATAACTGCCTACAGGTCCACGTGGTAAATACAAGATAATTGGAGGTAGCTTGCATCTCAGTGGAATGAAATTATAATCTTCTTCTGTCGAATTGAGTGCCATAATTGTCTTGGGCTGTAATGCACAAGATGCTATACTGTGTATGTAGCAGCAATGTGAAGTAAATGTGACAAGTGTGTGTTCTTTTGTTTCCCAGCCTATTTTCACAATGAGTGCTCAACAGAGTCAGCTCGAGGATTTCAATCAGACTCGTTTCAATATGCTTCTGGCAGGCTATAGGGGTAACACTGTAAGTGAAATGTAAAATACCTCATTACTTAAAAATGTGTACATGTTTCCATGGAGGCCTTTTGTGAGTTTTGTTTGTGTAGTTATAAGTGGTAAGCAGTGCTGTCATCAATTGGAAGATATTTTCACAAAGAGTAGAATGAATAAAGGTTCACAAAATCATTTGTCAGGACAGAGCTGAGTTATGATCAGGCAAACTACCATTAATCTAGACATCTTTCCAAAAAATCCTGGAAGACAGAAACCTTAGTTGTCCTGTTCTGTGAATAAAAACCTCTCTTCTAAATGACACAAACCTTTAGGAGACATGATGCTGTTTGTGTACTGCCAAAACAAATGTGCTGTGGGGACATAACAGTGTTGGTCCTTTAAGCCCCATGGTCCTTCCTATAGCACACACATCTTTCACCTCCTGATGAGGAGAGGTGGTGCTGTCAAAAGAAAGTGTGCATGGGCTAGAAATATTTTGACATTAAAGTGTCAAAACAACCATTTAAGCAAATTCTCAGTATTTCATGAAGCAATATGCATAAAGTTTTCACAAGTTTCTACAAGAAAAAGACTAATAATTAGTAGAAACTGTTGCATTGCTAACATAGCTGTCATTTGATCAGATATAGCTTTAAAAGAAGTGCTTGCTACTACTCCATTCAAGAATTAATAGGTTTTGATCTTAGATCCTACCAAATAGCCCATGTATGACTGCGTTAATATTGTAACCTTGATCCATTTCAAAGTTACGAGTTTCAAGTTGCTTTATCCTTTGCAGACATCTTTCTATGCAGAAAGATACTCAACAGAAGACAGAGTAAAATTTTAACTCAAGTTTAAGCACTCTACAGAGTTTACTTCCTGAACTTTCAGGCTTGCTTTGGCCTTCATGGCCATCAAACAGCAAGGCCACTTTTGTTTTGCCTTCTTAGCTTGGGTATATCTAGAGCCCCAATTGGTACCTGAGGAAGGCAATCAGTGCACACCCTTGCACTTACAGTTAATCAAACATTTACAGTTCTGTCTAACTGGGAGACATGCTTCTGTGTCTTGTGGATATCACTGCTCTGAAATTTTATTTTCCTTTTCTGCACCTACAGGCTGCCTTGCAGTTTCTAGAGGGCTATGGAAAAGAAGATATAACTTTAGCAGATCTAGAGGGAAATTCAAATTCTTTATGGACCATCAGCCCTCCCAGTAGACAGAAAATGATAGAAGGACTGCAGGATTTTTCATCTGAGTTCACTGTAGTTCTTTCGTGGACCATTCAGAGGTAATTAAAAAGGCTGTTTGCCAAGCATTTCCTCAGTAGAACAGTTCCATGCTGCATTTTTGGTTTAGTTTTTCAGCAAATTCTATTGTACTGCAGAGCAAAAATCTATAAGTGTGAGGGAGACAGAGAGAAGTCACTTTTGTTACTCAGGGAAACATTTATTGCCTGCAGTTCTCAAAAATAGAGAAGTGGAGCCACTTCCAAGTAGATTCTTTAAAATGGCATGATAGAGTTTTCAATGGGACTTGAGGGAAAGGAAGAGTAAGAAAATTTTAGCCAGTTTTACATGGAGATGTTCAAATAAACTGCCCTAACAACAGTCTTGTTATCATTTATGGAAATTGAATTCTCAGACCTAGTTAAGGCATAAAGCCTATGAGGAAATAGAAACAGAACTGATTGGTCCTCTTTTTAAGGGAGTCTGGAATTGACAAACTATTTTTATATGCAAATAACAATGGCACAGATCCCTTTTGTTGAGACCTTTGCCTGTTTACTTATGATTCCTTTGGCCTCAGTGAACTATACTTTACAATGAAGTTTTTGAAAGAAACAGCCTAAAAAACAAAGTCGTTGCACACAGGCTAGACCACACCCAGTCACCAAGGTCATTTGTTCACTACTGTCTGCCAGCTGGGGTTCCTGTAGACTGCTGGATTAAACTGAAGTCATCACTTTGTGGAAATTAAGTTCCTTTGCAGCCCTGGTATCTACGTGTTTTGTTGGAAGTAGAAGCTGGATTGTTATAACAAAAGACTATGCACAAGAAGCAGGTCAGCTGAATCACTGTGGGAGCTCTGAACTTGCTGGGTCAGTCTTTCCACAGTCAAACATAGTAATGAATCTGCACCCTTAATTTAACTTTATTTGACCCCTCTTATTTTCCTGGAAGCATTGAGTATTAGCTAGTGAATTACTCCACTCCATCATTTCTGAGCCTTATATTATTTTTTAATACTGCTACTCAGTTTGCCCATATGCTTTCATAACTACAAGCATTCATACACGAGTTGAAAGAGACCGTTTTCACCCTCAGATTATATCTTGTGGATTACACTGTGACCATGAATAACTGAAAATGTTAAAGACTTACCACAGTGACCTTCTACTTAAATGCTGTCTTTCAGCTAGGCAAGGAGACCACAAGCAGCAGTAAGATAAGCCTGTTGTGTCACACATTGTTTGCCTTTGCACAGCATCTGCTGGTAATGTTTCTGTGCAGTCCTCCCAGCCCCCAGCCTTACCCAGCTGCCACACTTGGACCACAGGACATGGCATAAGGCATTGTGCGAAAGCTGATCCTGCACCAGTCATGTTCTGCAGTTGGTGTGAAGCCTGAGGGGGAGGCATGGAGGTCCTATCAGTCTGTTAGACAAGTTTCTGCAGGGCTGAGGTGGTGTTTTGGGAAGCTGTAGCTGACTGCAACATCCTTAGCTGTCCTGACACTGAACGGTCCCATTGCCTAAAGTGAGAGCAAAATTATACTAATTTGTCATTATTGTCCTGTATACAAAGGCATAGTCAGTTAGAAAAACAAACCTTTAAGGCTGCTACATATCCTCTGTGAAAAAAACCACACCATCTCAGGTACAGGTCGCATGATGCTTGCTTTATCAAAGACTAGGTTAGCCAGGGTCAGTGCTGACTAGTTAGACAACTAGCTCTTGCATTCAGCAAAAAGTGCTTAGGTTATGCTCGCATTGTAGGCTGACAGTGTGTCTTCCTTTTTACTTACAACAGAAATCTCACCCTTGGTGCCAAAGCTGAAATAGCATCAGATAAACTTACCTTTAAACTACAAAACAAAACCAGAACAGATATTGCTACAATGATGTCTGGAGAGAAACTGGAAAAGGTGTAAGTTATTTTCTTTGCCTATTTATATGCAAACTTTCCCTTTTGAAGCCTGATTTCCTAAGAAGGTCAAGCTTGTGCAACTGTTTCATTTGTCTGCCCCCTCTAATAACAGAGGCCAACAGCACTGAAGTCAAATAATAGCAGTATTAAAGGTAAAAGCTTGCTTTCCATTATAAATGTAGGCTGAGAAGACCACAAACACTGGATCATCACCAACAAGCATGGTGAAGCTATTAGCAACTTTTCTTTGATTTATTGGATAAACACAAGTTCACTGCAGTATATTTATAGTTCAACTTGCCTTTGCGTTACTTCCGTTCAACTTGATCTGAGGATGTTGTATTGAGGATTTTTTTGTTCTAAATAACCATCCAGACTGTATTTCACATTGTTATTTTTGAATAGTGTGAGATTGGCAAGGAAGTGTTAAATCACTGCGGTCAAAGGGTAACATCTGCAGTCATTTCTGACATTAGATCTTTTCCTGTAATGGAAATTCACAAGGCATGGTCCTAATATGAATATTAAACATTATTCTATGGATATATCCTTATAGCATTAACAGCAGTGGTGCCTCCTTCCAGACTGGAAAAGAGTCTGGCTCTTCCTCTTCCGCCTGCTCACTGGGGATTACTTTACAGCAGTAGTCTCTAAGTACTGCTAAACCAGCACATCATCCCTGAAGGCCACCTAATCTGATTTGTGGCTACCAGAGTTGAAAAGTTTAAAATGAGGCCAACTGGGATTGTGAAAAATCTGAGAGGTTCTTATCTGTTAGTAGGTAGGAATTAGATTTGCCTTTTCTATGCACAGCTCTTTTTCTGCACCTCCCCACACACTTGTACATCCAAACAGACTGCTGTTGCACATCTGATCATTGCATTTAAAAATATTTTATGCCTCTTTTACTTTTCTGCTGTATGAGGATGCAGGAATATTTCCTAAGGTGATGTACAGCCATGGAGGATAGATTTTTCTCATTTGTAGGAAGAGGTAATTTGTTTATAATTTTCCCTTTGTAGGAGGCAAACAGTGACATAGAAGATATACCTGCATTTGCCTGTCTTGCAAATATATTGCCTTAATATTGTTGATTTAAGCTTTTTTTACCTGATCATAAAGGAAAAACAGTTGTTGCAGCTATTCAGCATGGAGCTTTCTCTTACCACCCCTACGGGGACAACTTAGCTGCTGAGCTCTTACCTTTTTTTTGGACCTGCTGGAGGCAAGTGTCACAGGACTTCCCTGAGAGCTCTGCTTCCCTAGAATTTTTCAGCCATTTGAGGAAAAAGTTAGGACAGAATCTCTGCTTTTTTTCAGGTGCTACTATCGAAATATTTTGCAATTCCAAAGTAATAACTGTTCTCACCAAATATTTTTCTAGCTAAATATTTTTCTAGCTTGTTTACTACTGCCTTTCTTTATGACATTATAGCTGACCATAAAAGCAGCTTTGTTAAAAAGGGAAACAAAATATAAAGCCTACATTCCTTGCAAACACGCATGCCTCAGGTGTGTGGAATTCATAGTGTATGAATGGTGACATTATGGATGGAGCTCCCTGCTGAAGTTCTGACAAAATGTAGCCCATAAATCCAGCTAACTTTCAGATGTGACATCTGAACACCATAAAGTCATAGCTTGAGCCAAGAATTACTGGGAACTGTGTATAGCCCTGTTAGGTATTTCTAAATTATTTTAGACGTATAAAAATATGAAATATTTGCTTTCTCATTTTTTTTTCAGAACATTAGAGGAAGTGTATCCCTACTACATCAAGGCTCCTAGTGATTCTCTGGCAAAACCCATAAAGCAGCTATTGAAAGGTATGTGTCCAGACCATGAAAAACAGAATATGGTTGAAAGAAGTGCAACACAGCACGCACACTTGTACATTCACTGAGATGTTACAAGGTGCCTCAGTCTGAAATGCACTTACAATGGTTTCTACTTGGTGCCCACAAGACTGAGGCAAGATAAGGTAATACAGTATAAGACAGAGAATACATTTGGATGTACAGGTATACAATAGCTTTGTATTTAACAGTAAGGACTCTAAGGATGAAGTCCATCTCCTTTCCTTCAATTCTGCTTTAGGAACTGTTTTCCTTTGTTTTCTAAGTGATCAGAAGTTTCACTTCTCTGCATCTCCCTAACACCTTACTATGAACAGTCAGTAGCATTGCATGTCTGCAAATGTAGCTCCTCAACTTAAATAATGACACTGCATAATTTTGATTTTTTTAAGCTGTTCCTTTCTTATTGGTGCAAAGAACCCAGTTTAGATAGATAAATCATTGAATTTCAGAGTCAGAATGCATACAGGTACTCACAGACAAACAGAATACATGAACACATGGGCACATAACACATGAAAAACCTGTTGGATTAGAAGAGTAGGAACAAGTCTTTATTGAAGACCAATTTGCTCAACAAAGGTTAAATTTGGCGCTTGAGTATATTAGTAGTACGAGTACTAGTAGTAATAGTATGTAGGGCATTACTATCAAGGTTCAGTGATCAGATTAATTGGGAAAAACTATTTTTGAGACTGAACCTCAAGTATCAATCTATGAGTAGCAATAAGTTACTAGTGCTTACAAGTCATTAGTCAGGTCCTTAATTTGACATTCTTCAGAAGGGCTTTAATGTATACACTACTAATGTACATTCAGGATGATCAGAGTTTGCCTCCTGTCTGTGTGATCAGTATGCATAAAACAGGATAGTATGCTTTTTTTGATATAAGGGAATAACATCTTCTATATCGAGACATAAATCATTTACAGTGGTAGTTTCACTTTGACATCTAGAAGCTGGCCACTATCCCTCAGGCTAAATGTCTTTCTTTAGGCCTGAAATGCACACATGATGAGTGTTACTGACATTTTGGACTGAAAATACCAAAATGATTTGACAGTTGTACAGAAGAAAATGTAGGTGATATGAAATATTTTATTTATTTAATGCAGATTCAGATGAGATTTGCAGAAGGAAAAACACAGAAGTCTAGGTTTTATAAATTTTATACTTTTGTACAGAAATAATGAAAAATGGGTTTTAGGAGAATTATAAAAAACTTTTGCTTTTACATTGCTCAGTCATTTTCTTATGCGGATGTTTGAAGTATCTGTCTCAAAGTAGTTTGATTTCCACAATTCTTTGTGTATATATTTTAACACTTCTTTTTTTCAATAGACTGCAAATGGAAAAATATCACAGTTTCCCTGGTCAAAAACAATGAGTCTGGTGAGGGAGTTCGTGAATGGTGGGTTTTGAATCAGCTTGGAAAAACATTCAAAACATCTGGAGATAGTCTTGAGCTCATCATATTCAGTGATAAAGTCAGTCCTCCAAGCCTTGGATTTTTGGCTGGTTATGGGTAAGAAGGAATCTTCACATAAAATTAAATAAAGTACATGAGATAGAAGTAGAGGTGACTTTATTTGCTGATTTGGGGAGGTTAATTCTTTGTTGTTTTTGTGTTTGAACGTTGCAACATTTTGAAAAGGAGTTTTGTGAGATTTTCGAGTTAATGTCTGCTAATATTATCTATAGTAGGGTTAATATTCGTAAGGAATAGTATCATCCTTGGTAACTGCTCTCCAGTGGGAATAAAAACAGAAGCACCCTTCACACCAATTTCCTATTGCAGTAAAAAAATTCAAAAGATGTCAGCTTAGCTGCAGGTCAGGTTCTGCCCAAATTCTCCCCAGTTTTGGCGACCTTCCCAATCTTGTAGCCAGGACCCCGGGTGTGAAACAGTTATGAAATACATCTCCACAGAGAGAGGAAGGAAGGAGACTGTGCATTCTCAGGAGATATATCCTTATGGTAAAATTTTGGAGAAATCCCCATAGGAGGATTATAAGGGGAGACAGGTAAAATGTTAGTTTGTCACCAGTTACATATGTAATATGTAATTTTAATAAAAAATATTAAATATGAAACATGACAGATTATTTGCCTTTAGCAGCCAGCTGTTGTCAGATTTCCCAAGTTGCAGGAGTCGTGACTTCCAAGCTGTAGCAGACAGGACATGGGACCATCAGGAACTGGGGTTAAACTGTTTAAGTCAGCAGCCCCAGCTGTTCATGTTTCCATATTTCTGTGATGTTTGAAAGACCTTACTTTCCTTCATCCTGCAGCACAGCAAAAGCACAATCCTAATTAGAAGTTAATGTTCACCCAGCTCACAGACTACACTTAGATATGTAGATGAGCTTCCTCACACTTGGTTGACTCTTTTTCAAGGCATGATTTGAACTCTTCCTTTCTTTCTTTTCAGCATTATGGGACTATATGCCTCAGTTGTCCTGGTGATAGGAAAGTTTGTCCGTGAATTTTTCAGTGGGATCTCTCACTCCATCATGTTTGAGGAGCTACCCAATGTAGACCGAATCTTGAAGTTGTGTACTGACATCTTCTTAGTGCGAGAGACTGGAGAACTGGAACTAGAAGAAGACCTGTACGCCAAACTAATATTCCTGTATCGCTCACCAGAGACCATGATCAAGTGGACTAGGGAAAAAACTAATTGATCTCTTTGGTGTCACACTGCAAATCAAGTTGATTTAACCTGAATTTTAAAGGAAAAAGAAAAAAAAGCACAATATTCTCTTAAGAGCTAAGCCTTTTATAGTTGGGTAGCAATGATTTTTCACTGAAGGAATCCTGGAAGCTACGGCCTTAGGAATCCATGCTGCCTTTCGAATTAAGGATCAACAGTGAGGAAGTTTGAATGATTTGTTGGTTTTAATGTGCCACTCCTCTACAACCTGGGGACTGCTTTGTAATTTAATCAACAAAAAGTTTGCATCTTTGTCTGGCTAATTTAATTTTCCAGACGACCATTACAACTTAAAAAGAAATGAAGGGAGTGAATCCACAGATGACTCCAGTGTACCTTCTTAACCCTTTCTGGAGCCATACAGTTTGGATTGTGCAATATGCTGTTGTACATCACTGACTTTCAAGCTACAGTAATGGGACACTGACTAGCCTTCAGGACACCCAAGACCCAGGGCCGCAGTGGGATCTGAAGACATTCTAGCCATACCCATTTGTAGAAAAGCAGAGGTTGTGATGTACAAAGGACACTGTGGACAAGCCTCTGTTAGCAAAAAGAAAACAAGCAACAATCTGTTTAAATGCCTTATTTTATTTGTACAGTCACAGGAGACATTTCCACCAAACATCAATGACTTTTCTCAGGAAAAAAAAGCAACTGAAAACTTGACACTTTGTCAAGACTAACTAATGGCTAGAATAATTATGGTGAATTATTGGGGTGTTCTGCTGGGCCATTCTCTTCAAAGTTACTGCTTTCCATTAGATGAGAAAAGAAAGTGAATTCAATGACCTAATGAGCAACTTCATTTCTTATAACCCTTTAAAGACTGAATAATGTGTGTTTCTCTCTGCTTCTCATGACATGCTTTTTCCCATTTCAATGATGTAAGGCAACTGTTGTTTTGCTGTTAGCTGATATTCTTCTTCCAGTGTTTCAGGTATATGAAAATGTTTACATATTCCAAGTCACATTTTTACATCTGAGACGGGTTTTTTTTTTAGGTTCCCAAATATAGACATATGAGCTTGAAAAATGGCCTTTTTCGTAAATTGCTCTTCTTAGTGACACAAATGGCTCATTAGAGAACATTGTAGCATGAAAATTTACAACTGCAGTGTAGGTTTCATTCCATGTTAAAAATATATTGAGAAAAAAAAAATCACTGAGTGGGTAGGGTATGTTAAAAAGGTATACTGTGTAGTTTTGATTCAGTAATGACTTAAAATAAAGCACATGTTGCAAAGTCATTTTAGAAGTATTTTTTCCTCTGCCTTTTTACATGAAATGGGAAGAGTTTGACATTCTTCTAACTCTGTGACAAATAAATCTCTTTCTTGTAGTTAGCTGCTATTTATTATATGAATGATTAGTTAATCACCAGAAAGAAACCAAAATTAACATAATTTGCTGGCACATTGTACTGCAGAACTTCATAAAACAGCACAACTAAATGAAGTTGAAACATACTCTGCTGAGTGCTTCCATGACAAATGCTGTCTCATCCATTCTATACTGTGAAAAGTAACATTTTGAGCACCTTGAAGTGCACAAAATAAAAATCGCTTCATGATATTGTAACAATAAAATAATTT
This sequence comes from Manacus vitellinus, assembly GCF_001715985.3. Lineage (NCBI taxonomy): Eukaryota > Metazoa > Chordata > Aves > Passeriformes > Pipridae > Manacus > Manacus vitellinus. The sequence goes on along the minus strand of NW_021939396.1, from coordinate 51,799,640 downwards.
GGTGACTGGAACTCACTGGAAGGCAACCAGATTTCCTCCAAAGTGTAATGGAAAGGTGGCTGCTCATACAGCCAGGCAGCATTTCCCCCTGGAGAGTTTTGCTCCATTTCTTCTATAGGTCCTGTGAATGAAAATCAAAATATAAAGGGCAGCCCTAACATGGCCTCCAGGGATGTTAAAATGTCCTTTATGCTTAGATGGATCCTCACCTGGGTGTTCAGTGATTTTAAGGAAAGCAACACTGGAAGGAGAAGTGTGAAGGGTGTAATGTATTTCTAAAGGTACCAGACAGCAGAACCACACTGGCCACAGTTGGTCCTGGCTCCCTTCCTGGTTCCTTCTCTTTAACAGGCACTTCCTTTCTGGTGAGAAAAAATATGTCTTTGGAATGAGCTGTAGTTCTTTGGGCTTTGCAGAAATGTGCTGCTCTTTCTTTCATGGATTGATCAACCTTTGAAAATAAAAGGATTCTTCTGTTGGGTTTTTTATTTATTTTTTTTAAAAACAACTCCGCTGACATGGACTGGGTAGCTACCTACAACAGGTGAGAAGTGTACTGCTGATTACAATCCTCTGACCAGCTATCCAGATAAAGTTGAACTGGCAGCCCACACTCTAGGTGCTCAGTACTGGGGCCAGTACCATCTAACATGTTTATTAACAACCTGGAGGACATAACAGAGTGCACTTTCAGCACGTTTATTTCGCCAAACCTGGATCTGGGGAGGTTTTGTGATAACATGTCAGCTGCCCTCCTGGGACATGGGGTGGGCAGTTGCTACAGGGAGGGCAGGACTTCCTTTAAAGGCAGATCTCAGGATGCTGGAGAAATTATCTACCAGGTACTTCACCAACTAAGATAAATGCAGCAAAGTCCTGCCTCTGAGACAAACTAACTCCTTGCAGCAATTCAGACTAGGTAGGTGGGTTGGGGACAGCTTTACAGTAAAAAGAGCCAGTATCACGGGTGGGATTTGCATGGAATTGCACGTGTATGAGCAGTGTACTCTTGAGGCAAAGAAAACCAACAGGATAGTGGGCTCTATTTACAAGAGCACAGCTGAAAGTCAAGGGAAATTATAAGTCCTCTCTATTCAGCACTTGCGAAACCACATCTGGAGACTTGCATGCAGGTTTGGGGTCTCTAGTGCAAGAAAGATACTGACATACTGGACTGAGCCTGGTAGGCAGCTGGAGGGCACAACATGTGAGGAGGGGCTGCAGGATCAGGGTTTGTTCAACCTTAAGAAGGAGGAGTCCAAGGGGAGAGCTTATTGGTGAGGTATAGAAAAGGCGGAGCCAAGCTCTACAGAGGTGCATGATAGATTTAAGAGGCAACAGACACAGGCTGCAACAAGGGAGAAGAAAACTGTTTTCATCATGAGAGCAGTCAAACACTGGAGCAAGTTCCTAGAGAAGCTGTGGGATCTTCAGCCTTGAAGGTTTTCAAAACTTGACGGAGTAACCTCTTTTAAGTGGCCATGCTTTGCATGGGAGGTTTGACCTGAAGCCTCCCGAGGTCCCTTACAACCTGAATTATGCCATGGTTTTAGGATTCTGCCAGAGATACCGTAGCTTACTAAAGACAGTGTATTGGCTGCTGTGACAATAACCTCCAAAGTGTAAGAATAAAGTCATCGGGTACTACAGACCCAATGTCGCATATCAAACCTACTTTAGTAAGCCCCTGTGTCCCATTTTTCAGAGCTAAGCACTGCCAGGGAAAATTCCTGTTTTCCCTCTTCCACCCTTGTAATCAAGAAATTATGGCTCACAAGATGATAATATAAGCCCTTACCTGTACACATGAACTGAATTGGATGGATGGGATTAAATGGCCATTTAGAAGCTTACCAGGTCAGACTTAAATGAAATAGGTCCTTGTGGTTATTTTCCCAGATTTTAGGATTCCTTCCTTTTTTGTTCAATAGAGGAGCAGCTCTTCAATGGAATAAGCCTACATACAAAAAGACAACCATAAAATAAAATCAGTTTTGTTATATAAGCATCAGTGGGTTTACTTTCCTTATAGGAACTGATATTTTAGTGTTTACATAGAAGTTGCAGTTTAAAAGCTGCATTCACCCAGGCAGGTTCAGAGTGGATGTTAGGAAGCATTTCTTTACTGAGAGGGTAGTCAAACGCTAGAACAGGCTTCTGAGGGAGGTCCAAATCTGTCAGTGTTTAAGAGGCATTTGGACAGTGCCCTTAACAGCACACTTTAACTTCTCATCAGCCCTGAGGTGGTCGGGCAGTCAGACTGTGATTGCTGTAGTTACCACCTCTTAATAGGACTGTGATTAATACGGCACATATTTACCAGAGAGTACAGTTCCTCTATTTAGCTGGCAGGAATGCTGCTTTCCAGGTGCTGGCAGAAGACACACTTCTTCAGGAAACAGTGGCATGACCTTTCTTCAAGGTCCATGGAGGAAGGAGGCCAAGTCTGATGAGGTCTAGTTCTGGCACCCTTACAATTGTGAATCCTTCACAAATTTCATGAATACTCCACTAAGTGTTTGAATAGTCCAGTAAGTGTTTGAAGCATCTCCTGAGCACTCAGGCATCACTTTTGTGCAAGAGCTTCACTTTCCATGAGAGACAGGAGGCAGTGAAGAGATTTTAGCTGATTCCTTCATGTTCTTTCCAAAATACTTGAGCTCCCAGGGGAGCTGCTGCTGCCTAGAAAGCACACGGAGGCTTGTTTCAGTAAACGTCACTGAGGTGCTGCATCAGGACAACAGCAACCACCCAACCTCACTGCTTCTGCACAGAACTCTTCTGCACAGAAGCTTGCTCTCTTACATGAAATAAGGTGCCAGAGGTGTGATTGTCCCTGGGATCTGTTTCTGGAGGGTACTTGCAGCTTCCATCACCTTTGCTGTACACCACACACCTGTGGCTGCTCTCTTTATGCCCCATTATTGTATATTAATATAATATAAAAAGACATGACCCGGCAGCTAGCTGGCAAGTAGCCAAATCTGTTTATTTAAAAGAAAAGTGCCTCCTTATAAACTCACTGGAGGACCACCTGACCAATGACAGCACAGCACATACTGCTCATGTGCCCAGTATGCTGTCCAGGGACTTCAACTCCCAGAATGCTTCCCTCCGCATTCTCGGGACGCATCCCTACACCCCATTTTTGTTTCTCCTGCACAGCAGCCCATATCAGAAGATAGAAAATCCATAATTCTCTGACAACTGTTACCACACCTGTGTGTCCCCAGTTACCATCCTCTCTTGAAACTAAATGCATAAATGCTGATTGCTCTACCTGAGAATGGAGCCCTCAGCAGTGCCTGCCTCAGTTTCACTCCTGCATAGGAAAAGGACACACAGCCAAGTGGCCAGAGGAGAAGCACGAGAGCCAGAGCTGAATGTTTCCTCACCTTCCGACAAACTCATCTTAAACTGAAGCAGCTACTCATTTTTTTAACTTAATGTTCTGGTGCAGTAAAAGGTGAGGTGATTCTTTGCCTCTGTGAAAGGCAGCACTCATTGGCCAGAGAGGTAAAAGATCAGCACCATATTGACAGAAACATGTTCTCATACTGCCCTTCTCCTAGCAAATCCAGGTGGTTCCTGCAGCATCAGGCATTAAATGGAAGATGATCCATTTTTCTGTAGCCTCAAGTTTGGAAAGCCTGACTTACAGCACCGAGCTTTCACTTTTCCACTACATTGTGAAAATTGTGTTTTGGCTACAAAATCTCTTACAGCAACCATGCAGTAGTGGTGAACATCACCCTGGATTTCCCTCAGTGATCATTGTGGTTAAAACAGGCCATTTATTCCTGTCTAGCCAACACTGCACTAATAGACAAGGTAGAGCAGGGACACCCATGTGAAGCCTGTAGGCATTTTACCACCTGACTGTAAGATGACAGGGAGCTGACTGCAAATTCAATAAAAATTTTCTCTTATTTCAAACAGACTGTATTTTCAGAGGTGAGGAAAATGGTATGGCCAAGGAATTGAAGTCATATGTATTGAAGTTTTAGTTATTTCCCATTCCCATCAATTATCTGGTAACATTGCTTAAAGAGGCACCACTCAAAGTCAAAGTGCTCACATTTCAGCAGCCTGAGGATTCAGGATGGGTTTCCCAGGTCCCACAGCAGGGAGCCTCCACCTGCGGCCACAGCCACAAATGAATTTGGACTTTGGCTCCAAGACGTGTCTCAATAGCAGCTTGTACTCACATTAAAAACTAAGAAGTCCACCAAATAGTTAGATCGAGGGTGTGAGCCTTGGTAAAAAGCCATGTCTCCCTCGGGACTTGCCCTGGTGTTAGCCTGACTCTGCCCTGGTGCCAGGGGGTGAGGCAGAGACCAGGTTGGGGCAGGAGCAGCTCCCAGCCACAGTATTGCCTGTGTTCACATGCCTCTGCACTGTAACACGTCAGCATTAGTGTTATGTGATCAGTGCCTGCAAAGAGAAGAAACAGGAGTTTCAATGAATTATCTTACTTTGATTTCTGCTGAAAAAAAGAAAAAAACCCCTTCACTTATCAAAGGGTTTTTCTTAAAGAATTTTTCATTGAGTTTCACAGTAGGAGCAATGGCTGGGCAGGCTTCTCCAAGCAAAAGCAAGACTGTGCTCCCAAGACATGTTTTAAATTGACATGTACCTGAAATGCAGCATTTATATTGGCCACTACTTTCTCTTTAGCCATTCTAAGGGACAAAACAAAACCTTTCATCTCTTTACTGTTTTCCTTTACTACAGGATAGCAGAATCATCCCCAGACTGTAGGGAACAAAGTAACCTGCTGGTTTTCTCTCCCAGCCTATGAATGCATTAACTCTCTTTTTCTGCCCATCAAGAGTCCAGACATAACTTCATAAAGCAAGAGGAGAAGCAGATTTCAGCTGCTGTTTGTTTTCCTTGGCTCTATTTAGAAAGCCACGTGTGCTTACGCACAGTGGTGTGAGTTTGTAAGTCATTGCAAGGACAACTCATCCAGTGCTGTAACACCAGGCATCCCAGAAATCCCACTCGCATGCGGGACAAGGCAAATAGTTCAGGTCCCGCTGTTTGTGTAATCGAAGCTCTCGCAGTTTTCCCTGATTTGCTAAATTGGTTAATCCCCAGGCAATTAATATAAAGATATGAATAAATAGATAAAACTGCTGCTGGTCTGTGTGGCATCATGCGATATTTAAAAAACATTTCTACTCTGGGTGCGTATGAGCTATTTTAGATCAGGTTTTGTTGTTTCTTTCTTGAGAGGAAGGAAACCAGAGGAAATCTAATGCTTTATTAAAAGCTTGGGGAAAGCAAAAGAAAAGCAACCTGTGAGCATGAAACAGAAAAGGCAAATTCCCTGTTTAGTGGCCAAGGGAGCTGGAGCTACAAGCGCAGTACAGACCTGCTCCACTGTGCTGATGGGCTACAGGTTTTTTGGGGTACATTAAGTGTTAAGGTAAACACGTAGAACAGCACAAAAAGAGATAGAGGAGAAATACATATTCAGTGAGATTACTATGATTGAAGAAACTCCTTCAATCCCATATTTCAAGTTGATAAAATTCATGGTATGAGAAATCATTCATAACATAGCTTCAAGATTTGTGTGAGGGATGTGCTGCACAAGTAGAAAGCCATGCAAGTGGCCACCAACCACTTCTTGTTGCCTCTCCTGGCCTGACAAGCACCTCTCAAGGCCAGTTGTACTGACTGATATTTGGAACTGTTACTAAAGCAGAAATGTAGTGAAAACAATCTTTTGCTATGGAGAAGACTAGTTGGAGAATGACTGATGATCAGGGGACCTGCAGACTTACCTTGCTCAAGAATAACTGGGGGATTATTCATGTAAAAAGGAAACCAGCTTCCCCCCTCTCATGCTTGTGACCAACAAAATGCATGAAATGAAAATCCTAATCCTGTCCCAGCCCAGGCTCTGGACTCACCAGATCATGAGCCCAAGCCAGGAGTGGCTATCTAAAGGGACACAAATCCTGCACAGATCTCAGATGTATTGTTACCATCTGTTCCTGCCTCTCCTCACTAGCAAGGTGGCACACAATCCTTTAATTTCTTTTGCGTGGCTAGGCATGGGGTGCCAAAACTGAACACATGAGATTCTCCTCTTAGCATAAAGCTCTCGGTGCTGTGTTTGCAACCCAAACCTCCTTCAAAGGTTTTGATGAGGTGGTATCATTTTTCAGAGGGGATCTGCTCTTACTGTGAGGAATCTGACACCTTCGCAGGGCCCGAGGCAGCCCAGCTGTGCTGGAGTGCACAATGCTATATTGCTGGATGCCAGCTAATGGCTGCGATGCAGCTTTAGCATCTGGTCTTGTATGTTCAGGTATCAGCAGTGTGTGCATCAAACACACACATACACGAACACAGTGCATCTGTGCACGTGTGTTTGCAAGTGTGTGCCTTTTTCAATCACACGGTTCTACCACATTAGGTCTCATTAATATTTCAAGCCTCTGCTTCCTGCAGCCCATGCTGGGGCGGAAGAGGGAGCTGCCAGCAGCCACAGACAGCTCATGACAATGTGACCATCAGGCTCCTGTAACAAATATCCAGGGAAAGCACACTTTTAATGTTGTGGCAGCAAGAATGAGGTAATGCAGTAAAATATTTATGAACCCTCTCAGCTGACATCTCTAAATACATTGTAGAGTCTAAAATTTGGAGGTCAAGACAGTGTGTTAACATTCAGCTACAAAATTCTCCCTGTTTTAACCAATGCCAGGGACAGGCCACTGACTCCGGCCTTGTTATTCAAAGGACAAGGGAAAAAAAAGAAAACAGATTAAGGAACAAATAGATGAGAAAAAAACCCTCAGGAATGCTTCTATCTACCAATTGCTTTGCTGGACAAATAAATAAAGTATATTAGTTAAGACTGCTTCAAAGGGGCCCCTAGAGTCAAAAATTGTCATTTTTGCATGGCTTGACTCTGCTTGCTCTCTTCCTCCTGCCTAATGAGAACAATGTGGCTTTTACTGCGGGGCTCCATCCTTTGTCGTCAAGTCTCCTCACATGTGCCACACCTTAGATCCCCTTCACTGCCCCCTAAAAATCTGCATGAGTTCACAGATGCCAGAGCTCTGATGCAGAGCTCCCAACACCAGTGAGCCCATCCTCCTCTCCAGTGGTTCCAGCCCATCTCCCACTGCAAGCGCTCCCTTGCACAGGCAGGCTCCCAATACTGCACTAGCACGAGGCGTAGGGAGAGATAGACCAAAGGTTCATCTTCGGTATGGCATGGTTGTACTCCCACCCTAGTAAAAGAGGTGAGGAAATCTAACACAGCAAAAAGTACAGTGATACAAAACAAAATGACTGAAGGTTTTTTTTTGTGAGCAAGGGGACAAAAGGCATTTCAGCTAGCTTTTTGAATCATCCTTTTGATGTTTATCTCTCTGACTTTTTTCTTTTACAGTACTCAGCCCATCTGGTAATTAGCTCATGGTGTGCGGATTCAAAACATATCCTTAGTACTTTGCTGATGAAGTAATATTTCTCCTGCTTGTTTTGCCTAGACAGACTCCACAGCCATTCCTCCAGGGTTGTGGGATTTATGTAGCTAGTTCAACTACTTTCAGTTCTTTTTTCCTGTGGCCAGGCTTATTGACACCCATGCACTGCGCACAAGCTCCTTGACGTGAAGTAAAGAGCAAGGCATACAGAGCAGTAAAGAGGGCATCATTGCAGCCAGCTGCTTCTGAGCATTTCCTTGCGGTTCAGCACAGCTCACTGGGGTTTCCTTCACTCCCATCTACAAGAGTGTGATCTACAGGAATAAAGATGAAGGGATTTGGGGAAGCAAGCTGTCTACACAACCAACCTGAAAGGGGGCAAACCTATCCTAGAGCTCAGTGACTCAGGAAAGAGCTTTTCTGCCTTGCAAGTCAGGAGCAAGTGAGTGCAATCTGGAAGATAAAGTAAAAACACACATACACACATATATTCCTCTACTCACTTGTTGAAGAGATGCTTTAGTCATTTGCAGCAGCACAGATCATGACTACACTGAGACGTATGCTGAGGAAAAAAAGAACAATGATTTAATACTTATGTTCATGCTCCCTATATAGCTGAAGGCAAAGAAGATCATGCATGCCCTGAATTAGAGTATTTATCTCCACTGACCACGACTGCTAAACAAGGGAGCTAAAGGATAGACCTAAAGCTGTGTATGTGAATACCCTCACTCAAATGCAGTTCTCATCCCTGCTAGTTTTAGATATTTGGTGCAGCTTTACATTGTATTCTCGCTGCCCAACTCAAACACACAGCAACGTGCAATTTCACTCATTTCAAATCAAGTTGGCATAATTTGTTGAATACTATGGCAACAGGTAATACAGAAAACTGATGCTATGGTGACCAGACATGAGGGACTGTTAAAGAAAAAACAACAACAAAAAAGCAATTCTGAGGAAAAAATTCAAATGCAATCACTGGTGTTTACAGAAATGTGTTTTCTGTTTCAGTTGGCAACACCTATTTCCAAAAGCATTCCTCCTTCACTATTACATCTGGAAGGTCCACAAAGCAGAGAGGTTATCCAGATCTCAGTGCACTGCATCTTGCTGCTGAGTATGAACTGAAGCTTTTTTTTATCTCATCAGTTTTCCCAACCTGTACTTATGAGACCTTTCTGGATGGATCGAAATAGATCAAGGACTGTTGTTCCTAATCAACAACACGATCTGGCTGCACTTCACCAAGATTCAAACACTGTGACTCAGCCTGAGCCAACACTCTAGTTTACGACTTTCAAAAACCTGCTTCCCGTAGGCCGTAGTTGAATTCAACCTACAGATGAAAACAATCAATTTGTATGTGTATAACCCCTAACTTATACAAGCCCCACAAAAAAGAGGCAGTGGTAAAGAGGAAATTGGAGGGGCAAGAGCTTTAAAAAGGGTGAGGTGGGTATGACTATTAGAGGTAACAAATGCAGCTGCATGTTTACGTAGCTGACAAGGTCTCTGCACTGCATCTGTCCTTTTTTAGCCCTACAGATGCTGTGGAGGAAAGTGTGGTGTACAGCTTTGCTGTGGCAGCCAACAGGACCACCACAAAGGCACTGAGACTGATGGAAGGCAGACTTTAATCCAGGTACACTTGACTTTCAGACAGGCAGACACTACCAGAGAGGCTGAAGAACTCTGGTTCCCCTTCTCTTGACTCAGGTTCCCCTTCTCTTGCCATCTCCGTCGGTATATGGTGTAGTTTAATGACATCACTTAAAGAAGGAAAGTTAAATCTTGGCAATTAACTTCTTTTTTTTTCTTTTTTTTTTTTTCGGTAATGAAAATAAGTGTGCTACATTTAAGCAAGACTTGACAAGTAGTTTTTTATTTGTATAGTTAGATTCCAAGCCATTTGGTGGAGGATTCAGTTCTTTATGATGTTTAAAAAGCCATCCAGGCATGCTTCTGTTGTTGATATAACAATTGAAACATTTACTTGCAGGTGTTTATAGCCTCATTCAAATGGTCAGATCGAGAAATTAGGCTCACAGAAGTCAAAAAGTCTGATGTATGGATTCCCAAAGCAATTGTAACTTAAAACACATAAAACCAGAAGAGAAGTGGTTCAGATGAGTAGTACAATTCAAGTTTTCATCTTCTTTTTTTTTAGAGTCTTTCAGCCAGTGGAATAGGAACTGAACTCTAAACCATGGTGCAAGGATCTGATTATTTCTGTTTCTGTAAAGTACCCCTTTACCTTCACCCTCTCTCACAAACAGTTACCAATCTGCAAACACAAAGAGTAGAACTCCCAGTATCTGCTGCACAAGGCCATGCCCTGTTCACAGGACCACCTTCTGTAATGATAACAGCTGCAGAAAAACAATTAGAAAAGAGGATCAAAAGCCACACTGAGCCATTGTAGTCAGTAAGCTGTTTCTACTGCTGCACAATTATATATCTGGCCCTCCATCCTGCACACTTCCTGAAAAACATCCGCACCAGGAAAAAAACCAAACCTCTGCACAAAGGATAGCTATGAAACATGACTGTACTGCATTTGTTAAGAACATTTTATAAAGCATAAAATCTGACTCATTCCAGCAGTTTCTAACACGAGTTTCTAGACTTTTCCTGTCAAATTTAAGTTCCATTCAATTCCAGGCCATAGGAAATGTTTATGCTAATCAATCCACAGGTCTAAAACAGGAGTCTCCACACTCTTTTCATGATACCTTTCCTCCTACAAGCTCTCCTTCCGCTGCTGGCATTCCCCAAGCTCCTCACTGGGATCCAGCTTGTGGGGCAAACCTACATTTATTGCTGTTTCCTGACCCCAGATCTAGTCTCTGGAAGCACCATGAATCAGTGTTAGAAAACAAGTGAGAATAGGCAGAGAGACCTGGGGTGGTTAAAGGGGGAGCTAGTTTCCATCTTCAACTACCTAATAAGTGGCTTTAGAGAGGATGGAGCCAGATTCTTCTTCAAGGTGCACTGTGATGGGACAAGAGGCAGCAGACACGGAAGATTCCCAGTAGATATGAGAAATATTTTTTTTATCTACAAGATGCAAGAAACTTGGGGGATCTCTATCCCTACAGACATTCAAAGCTCAGCCAGACAGCTCCAAGCTGTCCCAAGTACTGCCTGGAGAGGGATTGCCCCTGAGACCTCAAGAGAGACTTTCCCACCCAAACTGGTCCTGTAGTCCTTGCTTCTGGGTTCTGCTTTGTGCTCTGATGGTTATCAGAGTCTAGCATCTAACCACAAAATTATTCTACTCAATTTATCTCTCCCTGACCACATCAGACATCTGTTTTTAAAGATGTCTGCAACACACTATCTCCACCTCCTGGGGAAGTGTTATTTCTTCAAACTTTATTCCTGCAGAGAGTGTTGGTTGCATTTAGGATGTACCCATTACTTTTTCAATCTATCCATGTGCTTATTACAGCTGATAAAATGTCCAAGAGCAGTCTTCAACAGGAGTTACAGTTCTGTCAAAAACAATGTTTGAGTGAAGCTTTATTACTGATGAAATGCTTCAGGACTTAGCAACCAAACCAGATGCTGCGGCACATTCCCCAAAAGTTTTACAGCCACTTCTCTTTCTGACAGTCTTCTCATGCCTCTCCCTTCCTTTCCCTGCCCTTTGTGAATATTGCCTTGGAAGGTAGGAAGTGAAAAGAGGGAGAGGGGAAAAAATTATTTTTGGCTTTCAGCTTTTTATGGCATGCCTGTCCCATAAAACTCCTTGGAGCTGTGCGTCTCACCCCAAGTCAGAACAAAACCAAGTCTGAAATGGCAGAGAAATTTCTTTGTGAGACACAAGTTGTCCAGCTGCCAGTCGGTAGCAATAACATCCCAAAGCACCGACCCACTCAGGGCCCTGAGCCAGCCAAATGCAGGCACGGAGAGCCTAGGGATATAAAGTGCTTTAAACCCACTGGATGCTTAACCCCCCATTCATCTTTCAGGCAAAATTCCCTCAACGGGAGCTTTCCTTGACTTGAAAGTGTTGAGCTCAGAGTCTTTGCCCCGTGCAGGGCGGCAGTCTAGACATGACGGCGTGGTCGGTTGAGCGGGGAGGTGATGAGGAGGCTGGCAGGATGGGAACTGCCTTGTGCTTTCTTCCAGGAAGCTCCTCTGCTCTCCTACCACCCTTCAGTACTGCCATGACTGCATTGATCCTCCTGAGCCTGGGATGGTCCCTGTCCGGGTGTTTAGCCAACACGAGACACAGCATTGCTAGAGGAAACATCTGAGCCTCCTCAGAAGAGATGCTGAGTTTTATGGGGAATAAGTGAAGTATTATTAACTAGCTAACAAAATTGCACAGCATACCAAGAATTGCCTCTCTCTTCACATCCTCAGTGTCAGCAGTGCCTGTCAAAAGCAACATCAAGACTCCTAAAAAACTCTTTGAAGGATTTAATAGCACCAATTCTCAACATATTGCTTAAAAGCTTGAAGGTTGCTTATTTAAAGTATCTAAGAGAGGTACAAGTCCCAGAACAGAAATGAGTTTGAGGGAACAGGTCCATGATGTCATTTCTCTCCCTCTTTTGGTTTTTTACTTTTTTCTTTTTTTTTTTTTTTTTTGTTAGTTGGTTTTTCTCATTTTTTTTTTCAAACAGAGCCACTCAATTTAACTGAATTATTACATACGCCTCTCCAGACACCATTCAGCACCTAATCAAGTGGTAGGATTATAAATACCATGTGTTGCAGCAGTGGCAGAGCCTCAGTTGTTGAAGGTTAGATTGTCTTTGCAGCTTTGCACCAGTGGAACAAAAAAATTGCACCAGAAAAAGCAGTGATTTCATTGCATCAGCCAAATGCCACACAGAAAATAAAGTTTACAGAAAATGTGGGTTATGTGAGTCATGCAAAACATCCTTTTGCTCTGCTTTTTCAGTAACATAAGGCAGAATTTACATCTGAGATGCTGAATTAAAAGTGAAATGACAAGGTAAAATCACAAGGTAAGCAGGTCCTTGCTCAGGTAAAGCTCTCTGTCTCTTGCTGGGAGGCAGACACAGCCTCTTCAAACTCCCAGAGATCAACTTTCCTAATTGAATGAGCAGAAGATCTTAGTGGAAGACAGAGGGAAAAGGGGATATGGATTTTACCTCTGATTGCTGTATGCTTTTGAAATAGCCTTCATAGAATAATTAAATGTAATTTAGAGGGGGAAATGTATTATATAAGGATGTATTGCAATAACTAGGAAAAAAGTAAATCTTCAGCGTCCTGGATGATAGGCAACTCCCCAAATGAAGAATGAGCCAGCAACAGGGAAAGTAGACATTGCTGGATGATCTGTTCGTTTATTTTTAAGTGGATCCCAGAGATCAACTAGCTGAAACAACTAGAAACAACTCCTTGGATTTCTAGGAGCTTAACAAAAAGGCTGCAACTGAGAAGAGAACCCCAGATCTCCTTTTTGGGCAAGCATTTTTCCAGGACTAGTAGAGGGAGTTAGTTGCCCATTCTCCTGGCTTGTTTAACTTTAAGGCTTGCTTTCAGAGTCAACAAATTTGTACAGCCAAGTCTCTGTGCTCACTACTAGCAAATACTTCGTTTATTTGCAGCTATCATGCTCTGAGTAAGATAAACAAAATCAGTAAAGCTTATGTGAATGTGAAAAAATAGAGCCAGTCTAAAGCCAACTGAACTGGTTAGCTCAATACCTATGCGAAGTGACTGGCAAGGTCTTGTACTGAAAACAGAAGGAAAGTGATTAAAGCACCTGCCAGACCTTTCTCTAAAATACACAAATCGATGGGAGCGCGAGACATGCACACACAGAAGGAAAGGCAAATAAAGGATGGAGGCCTGGTATCATCTGGGACCGGAAGGCAATGGCACAAACCGGTACTTTTGAAAGGCAAAATTTGAATGCAGATTTGAGAAGGTTATAAAGAGATTTATTTTTTTAAAGTCCTACCATAGAATCATAAAATTGTTTAGTTTGGAGAAGACCTCTAAGATCATCGAGTCCAACTGTTAACCCAGCACTGCCAAGTCCACCACTAAACCATGCCCCCAAGTGCCACATCCACACCTTTTTTTTAACACTTCGGGAGGTGGTGACACCAGCACTTCCCTGGGCATCCTATTCCAATACCCGAATACACTTTCAGTGAAGAAATTTTTCCTGATGTCCAATCTAAACCTCCTCTGGCACAACCTGAATCTGTTTCCTCTTGTCCTGTCACTTGTTACCTAGGAGAAGAGACTTACCCCCACCTCACTACAGCCTCCTTTCAGGTAGCTGTATATACAAGCTCATCTGAAAAAGTTACATTGTGCAGTCCAGTAACTGATATTTTGGTGAGTTTTAGCCCATGAACTTCTATGCTTTGGAGCTCTCTCGTTCATTGTCTACAGCTTTGACTGCACATTTGCACATTCCAGCAGCTGTTATATTTTCTTTAGCATTCAGCCTTCTTCAGCTTTCATTATAAGGATCTCTAATCTGTTTCAGAGCTGATCTGGCAAAGAAATCCACAATGAAAAACTTTGTGCTACAGCTCCCTAAGGCCTGCAAGTCTTATGAGTTTGGAAGACTTCCAGCCTTCTCTCAGGGACTCCCCAGTTCACACTCCAAGAAATTTCAGACAATTAGACTGACAATAAATAAAATTTAACCCCCTAATTCCCTAGAGGTTAGAATAAAAAGGTAAAAATACATCTAAATTTAGGTAGGTGAATAATTATATAACAGAGAGGGCAGAACATCAGGCAGCTGGTGGAATTTGCTGCTGTCACAGCAGGATGGTTGATCCCATCTCAGCTCTGGCCATAAGAAACTTTCTGGCCTCAAGGTGCTTACAGAAGAAAACCACAACATTTGTTGTAGGAACTTTGTGCTCTCAGATAAACTGAAGGGGTGGTGAGGGAAATGTCACTGCATATTTAAATCTCACTTCTGAAGGGAAGATGTGTTAACAGCAGTCTTAATTAAGAAAAAAGGCAACAATATGGGAGCCTTCAGCAGTGAAGACTCCCTCCAAATAGTCTCCTTTGTAGCAGAGTCTGTGCAATTGCTCCCATTAGATATTGCATATAACCACCAAGAAGAATACAAACATTCACAGAATCTAGCACAGCTTGGAAAAACACATTTAAAGCTTAATCATGTGCACAGTGTGTCATCCCATGACATATAGTAATGATGCTGCATTAGTGATTGCTATACCTGCTAATGTAATGCCTACATTTGTATATAGTATTGATGTTGTATTAGTAATTGCTGTACCTGCTAATGCAATGCCTACATTTGTATATAGTACATATAATCATATGCACTGCATAGATATTGTTATAGATTTGTTACATTGGTAGGTTTAAAGTATGATTTTTTTTCAGCCAAAGCAGACCTTTAAGTCATTTGTGATTAAAAAAACCCCTTCAGATATTCCCTCAAGGGAGATTGCTTAGGCAATATTTAAGAATATAGTGGATGGGCTGAGTCTAATTGGTAGCTGGTCTCTTTTATTAGGAGAATCCCAAACACAACCATTTTAGAGCAGTCCCCCTGCTCCAGGGACTCATGTCAGCAGCAGTAAGTAAACAGTTGGTTCTACCCAGAACAGCAAAGCAAGATCCAGGTAATGCTCTGAAAAATCTCAAGCTCACATAGTTCCACATTTGCCACCTTTTTTAAAAGCTGCAGATACCACAGAGACACAGAGGTCACTCATTCTTCACATGAAAGATTCAGTCTTCAGGATCAACTCCAAAAACCTGTATATAGCCATCTCTGCCTGGAGTCCTCAGCCCTATAGCTTCTGGTGGCCACAAAGCAGTAACAAGGACTCTGAATGAAGGCATGATTCAAAAATCTTCCGTCAAACCTGTTTTCCTTCTTCCCTGGCAGTTAGTGCACAGAAACAGCTATGGAGCCTCTCCCCGGGATGGTTCAGCCCTTCTATGATCCAGTTAGAAAGAGCCATGACACCTTCATGGCCAAACACAAACCAGCTCAGTGCACTCTTGCACCAAGTAAGCACAACAGCCAACTTTCCAGTTGGCCTCAGGTTTAACAGGAGGCACTGCAGCTGCAAGAAAGGTCTTGCCTGCTGAATAAATAATATGATGCTTAGATTAAAAGAAGTCAGTGATGAAACAAGGTAATGAAGCCAGTCTGTACAACAGTGAGAGGCTGAGGTACAGCTCAGAACTGATGGACTGCAGGTCCGTTTTCATCAGCTTGGTGGCTATGCACAATCTAGGATAAAAGAACACTTGGTTTCAAACATCACTGCAAATGAGAATTTCACTAGAGAGTGCTGCCATGTTCTTGGTCCCATCATAACAAAGATTGCTGTTCACACTTCTTCCCTCAGAGGAAAACAGGAAAAAAACTCAAAACAAACAAACAAACAACCCCCCCAAACCCAGCAACTAAATAAACCACCCCAGGGTTACTGTTTTAAATTAATGCGGAGTTACAAACCACATCCAGACAGTAACAACACCCAAATCGAAATGATACTGAAATGCAAGAATTTGTCATCCAACAATTCATGCAGAAGCCTTAGGTTTTATTTTTTACAATAAGAAGCATTAATGACTAGCATCTTCAGATTTAAAAGACTAAAACAAGTGGTAAAAACACCATCTCAAAAAAGAAAAGCCTGTTATTCTAGAGAATAAAGTACATCAGCTTAGCTTCCTACATGAAATTAGTATCTATGTGCACTGTAGCCCTCTAATTGACGTGACTGAATATTTTGAAGGTGTTGCTAAAATGAGTGGAAAGGTCTTCCTTCTTCCATTACAAGATACATTAATGATATTGGCATATACTGCCTTTGTTAAGTGACTAGTGTGGGGATGCTACACTAAAAAAATTTATAATAAAAGCTTTCAGTAGGTGAAAACTTAATTTCCACCTTCACCATATACTTCACCACTCCAAAGGCTCATTTAGCTTTGGTAAGGACTTCTCAGCTTGGAAATTAGAACTCTAGCCTTTAAAAATAATAATAATAAAAAGCCACAACTACACATTAAAAAAAAATACTGCATATCATGGACAAGAGAGTAGGCATTGAAAGAGCATAAGATTGCTGACAGCAGTCTGCAGAAAGGCAGTTTCACATGCCTCATGTAATCAGCAAGATTTAAGATCAGTAATGTAACTAAGATTTAAGACCATCTGTGAACATCCAAATCAATGCTGAACTGCAGACTGTACCTCTGGTCACATGAGTAAATTCTTTCATGCAAGTAAACCAAAGTGCTTAAAAGGATTCTGTCCCATCTCAAAGCAATTCTCCAGATATTATATGGCTATGAAATACTTTCAGAAGAAAATCTTGTTGAGTGTTGCTAAGTCCGAAGATATCACAGGGCTCTCTGAGGACTCCTCTTTGCAGTAAAATTTAGATGTCTGTTTTTCCTGCTACTGGTGTGTCCACAGCATAAGCATTGTAGTTCAGATCTGAAGCGCAGGACTGAGAGCAGCTTCCCAAGCATCTCCCTCTTACCAAACTCTTGTGTTACAGGGTGATTTTGTAGCATGTGAACTGAATATGTTCCATTTGAAGCTAACACTGAGGGTGCTCAGCAGCTGCATATTAGATGTGCTATAACCTCTTACTGTCAATTCAGTCCATGAAAACAGATTTCTTTTGCTTTCAGACCTTTTCCTTCCAGAGAAGAGATGTGACAGGGGTGGGCATGGAGCTAGAGGACTGGGCTAGAGCTAGATGACTGTAAAACACCCAAACTACACATGATGTCAGTGCTAGAACCTTGATACTAACCACTTCATCCCACTGCTGTGCCCTTACTGACCCATCCTGTTCACAGGTGTGGACAGGAGGCAATAGGAGTTCTCAGGGGTTATTTAAGAATATTAGCCTCAAAGCAACAGGTTGAAATGCACCAGTCAGATCCAGCTCCAGCCTTTGGCCTCTGCACATTTTCAGTTCTCTTCTTGTTCCCTTCATCCGCACTGCCTCTGTTTCCACTCCTGGACTTTAACACAGGGTGTTACAGATCACCAACACACTGATGGGACAGTGTGATTGAGGATGGTCTATTCTCCTTTCCTTGAGAGGCAGTCTCACAGTTTCCATTCCTAGTGCTGTCACACACCTGAGGGAAGGCACTCTCCAGCTTTCCTTGAAGTCAGGACTCACAGTTTTTGGTGGTATAAGCAAGTTCAAGCTCAGGACTTTAATTTTCCAAGCTGTCTTATTAAGCCCTGGAAAGCAGTGATGCATGGACATTAAAACTTGTGCCTTCATCAGAAGCTTTTATTAACCCCTAAGATTACAAAGGTGCAGAACCAAATCATTTACTTTCCCAAAAACCAGTAACATCACTCTGTAGGTCAAAACGCATCAATAAATCACAGAGGCCTTAGACCAAGTCAGACTCCCTAAGAAACATGACTTCTAGAAGGGAAGAAAACTCTTTTCAAGCTCTCATGGCTAGAATGCTTCATGGCAATGTTATAGTTACAGCAAATTCCTCTGTAGGAGGAAAGATTTCAAGAAAAAATTCAAGAGAGGATTTGATTTATTATGGAAAAAAAAAAGTTAAAACTAACAGGCCAGGTTTTGCTTACACTGAATAATACTTAGCACCTACATAGGAAAATTCCCACTGACTGTAGTCAGAGTAGATCTGAAGCTTTAAACATGCAGCCTCCCATTCAGTTTAAGAATAGCCGTGTTAAAAATTAGGTGTCAGACTGGGACACGTCCTTCTGATGAGAAAGGGGGAAGAAATGGTATGCAGGGAGCCTCAGCTTCCTCCAGGGGAATAACAGTACAAGAGCTTTGGCCCTCGAAGGGAGAACTGACTGGGCAGGTTAATTGAACACCTCTGGGAGAAACGTGAGCAGTGTTGGCAGCACCCAAGTGGGTGCTGGAGCTTGTACCTACAGGGAACAAACTTGGGGAAAGCCAGTTGAGCCAGAGTGCTCCATGGCTGTTGGCTTTAAGACTGATCAGTTAGGAAAGGGGTAAAAGCTGCATTTTGTGGCAGGCAGAGATGGCAGGTGACTGCTAACCTTCTGCTGTCAGCCATGCCATGGGAGCAGCAGGTATTCCCTCTCTCCCAGCAAAGGGAAGGGAGAGAGACCAGCCCTGCTATTGAAGGTCATAGTCCTGCCCTGGGTGAACAAGGCCTAAAGGGAGCAAAACTGTTTGAACAGGATCCAGCTCAGCTTTATTGCCTGTAGCCGTATCTGTTCTCCAGTTTGTGAAGCAAGTCCATGTAACGTGTGCTCTGAGAGCAAAGCTGCCATTTACAGCCTTGGCGGCCAAGAAAGCAGACAAACCTGAGCATCTGCATTTGCAATCTCCACTGCTCCGTAAAAGACAAGGTCAGACAGAAAACATGTGTTTCATATTTGAAAATCTGAGTGATTTATATTAGGGGAGCAGGACTGGACTGCATGCAACCTCTAGGTTGTTAAAATTTAATTTACTAACCAATTACTATCAGATGTTTGACTTTTTCAGCTGCCCAATACGAGGAGTTTAGTTTCTCACAATGCCCTGTCTTGATTTCAATGCTACATCTCCTTCCAGGGACTGAAGAGAGGTGAGATAAAGTGGATGAGCAAAGGAAAAGGACCAGTCAGTCCCATGAGTTCATGTTTTATATGTTTTATATCAAGAGAAGATATCTTTATCTCCCCATTTCTGTGGGTCATTTGGAAGATGACATCCTTTTTCCATTATTTGCAACTTTACCTGAGTAAGCAGATGCAGTAAAATGAATGGTACATCTCTCACCTCAAGAGAGAAAGTCTGGAGGAGACTCAGTGTCCCTACCTGCACTATCCTCATTCTGGCTGGATTGTTTCTCAACCATCACCCCCAGTTTAAAACATCTAAAATGTTATAAATGCATGTCTCAGCAGATGAAACTAAATGAACTAGGATAATAAGTAAAGGCAGAAGCAAGATTATTGCTGATAAGCGTCCTTCCTGTTACATGGGTTATGAGGAACAGGTTGATTCTTCTGTGGTGTACAGCTTTGGGCTGCAGGGTCAGAGAAAATTCTGACCCTGGGGCAGTGATGTGTGTGTGTTTTTCTAACTCTTCTGAACAGTAAAATGGACATACTGGAAACACACAATTCTGAAGGCTTGTGCGAGCCAGAGACTCTCAAACGCAAACCTCAAAGCAGCTGCATTGCATCACAAGTTTCACAGCTTACACTCTTATCCTCATACACATGGCAACTCCCACACAGTCCTAAGAGAATGTGGGTCACTTCAGGAATACACGACACCATCCCTATCCTTTACATCGAGTTAGAGAAACCCTGAGGGTCTGCAAACTCATTGTAGACACAAGCAGATGACAGTTGAACAGCTCATGACTTTGCCCTCTCAGGAACTGCAGTGTCAGGAACATTGCAATACAGTGGAGATCATCTGGCTTTGTATTGAGTGCAGAGCTGACATTTTGCTGCCTTTATAAAAGGCACAAGACAGTACTGACCATTCTCAGCAAGACTTTGCTTACCCAGCTTGACACTGATGATATGAGGCCTATATGAATAACAAACCTCATCAGAAAGGACAAAAAATATCTCAAAACATGTTTTTGGAGCATGTTTTTCTTTTGCGAAGTAGAGGAACAAGACGGTTCTCAGAGTCTCAAAGCCAGTTCACTGCACAACTCTAGTTACACCCATTTCAGGATAAAAACATCAACACTACTGCTGGTTAAAAAATTTTCCCTATGTTCTCTGTTAAAATTTACTCCATTTTTCATTAGTAAGTAATGCATGACATGAATGTGGCTTCCCTTTAGTTGATCAGAGACCAATAACATTTTGAAAGTAGGGGTGATGCCAGCTCTTGTCTGCAACTATATTACATCTCCAATGTTACCTGCATTTTGGGTGACAGGTTCCTTGAGAATATGTTAATGTTACTACCCTCGGAATGAAAGAAAGAAGAAAATATTTGAAACTGGGGAATAATCAATCCAGTCCAAATCTTCAGATGGAGCATCATTCACATTAAGACATGAAACTCTCAGAAGTCTTTTTTTTTCCAACAAATGCCCAACTGGTCACAGGCAGCTGGACAACTAACTCCATCACGGTAATTTATGAGATTGTCTCGTAAATTAGAGAACTGTTCTGCCTTTTTTTTTTTTTTTTTTTAATGAGGGAAGAGGCAGGGGAAGGAGGCAAGGAGGGGAGTAAGCCAAAAAATGTCAGTTTTTTAATGTCAGCAATTAACTAAGGACTGACTGTAATAGACAGTATATCAGATTGTGCTGAAGCTTTCAATGCATAGTGTTCAGAGGTTTTTTTTCTAATTCTGAATGCCAGTACTTCAGACATGTTTATACCTTTCCAAGACTCTTCACTCGGTCCCAGATTCACTTCATGCAGAATATAAATGCTGTTGATCTGATGATGCCTACTCACTATAGTTGGAGAACTACAGTAGTGTTACTGTCTGGTAGATTTATTTATTCTTACCTGACATTACTGCTTACAAAGTGCCTAATTTAAAGTCTGTTAAACCAACAGAGTGAAACATGGCAATTTCTATGTAACAAACACAGAAAGCCAGTATAGCATCACTGGGTGTAACAGGGCCATGACCACAATATGTCACCATAAATGCTCGTGGCAGAAACAAAAAGTTGGCAAAACTTTTGAACCAAGGCACTGAGCAGAACCATAAGTGATGATGGCAGGCTAATCAGTCCAGTAATTAGTCTAAACAGCATCAAATTCCTATTTTAAATCCATACTGTAGAAGTAATTGGAGAGCACTGTTTTTTGTCTTCTTGCACTGTGGGAGTATACTATTATGTTGTGGATGCCTTCAGCTCTGGAAACTGCTGCATTTCAGCAATAACTCAAACAGCCCCAAGAAGCTCAAATACAATTTGCCTGGGATTAAATGACCTTGACAAACAGTAGATGTTGTTTCAACCTCCAACTCATCCTTGGCCAGATAACCTCCCTGTCCACTTGTCTCTCCCACTCAGCGCCTCGGCAAGCACGATTCGGTGTTTAGAAACCCTGACAGAAAAAGAAAGTGGATATCTTTCCCTCAAGAGAGGGAGTCTGTGACTGGTAAACACATACAGGAGTCTCAGTCCAGCCCTTGCCTTCCATGGAGGCCTGTCTGGGAGAAAGGGTGGAAAGCCAAAGTTTGCAATCCCTTGCTGCAGGAATTTGGCTTGTGGGTACATTTGGCTGCCTCAAGGCAGTGCACCTTGCACACAGCTGAGGATCTGCTGTATTATGTCTGCAGGCAAAAAAAGTAACAGGAGAGAGAGAAAGTTTACTGCTTAACGTGCACTTGGAGAACACTGGATTCCAACTTATCTCCCACACTGAACTCCAGGGACATTTAGTTGATGATCCAGATTTGGAACTAGATTTAGAATTTTCTCCTAGCTCTGTGATTGCCACATTGGCTACAAACGCATCCATAATTATAATTTTTTTTTAAAATCTCCATCACTGAAGAAATAAAAAAATACCATTTCCTTATTTTAGTTACTTCTTATACTTTCCTGGAAGTGATTTTTTTTTAAGGTGTATGCACTCGTGGGTGTGGACAGACCTGTGCACAGACTATTACAGTGTTTTATCCTCTCCTGCTGGTTACAGAAGTTTCACCCTTTGATTCTTTTAACTTCAGTGCAGTTGGGATGTGCAACTCCCAGGCTCTTCATGCAGCCTCTCCTTCCTACCATAGAGACATTTTTATTAAAGAGCTCAATCAACAGAAACAAGATTATAATCAAGAATCGTCCTAGGCTTCTGCTCAAATCAATTTGATCACAGCCTGGCTATCACAGTTTGCCAAAGGTCCACAGGCTGCCAGTCATCCATCCAAAAAAAAGCCTGGAATACTTTGAAAAGCATGAAGTATGACAGTCTGGCTCACACAGTTGATATGTAACGTGGCATCCCTTAAACAAAATGAACCATAGGGACAAATGTAATTTAGAGATTGACGAGGTGAACAAAAATATACCACAGCTGTCTAGGAGTAACTTAAATCATCATTTGAAGAGAAAATCACTGCCAGAGATTTCCAACCATTCATGTAGAAATCAGGAATATCAATATCTTTAAACATTACTTAGAAATGATGTTTAGGCAAGTTGGGAAGAGAGCCAAAGACACAAATAACTTCACTGAAATAACTCAGAAGACTGACAAGAAACATAGCATTCATATTTTAAGCAATTAAATCACATTTAACCCAACTGTCTCAGAATGCCGTAATTCTGTATCATATGGCATGTGCTATATTAGTGAGCCACCACACCATTTAACTTAAGGGAATATGAATTTCTCACTCAAAAAAAAAAAAAGAGTTTGGTGATGTATGGCAGACCCTTAAAGTCTGCTTGAGGGTGGAAAAACAGTTTGTATGATTTAAATTCAAGCCTTTATTTAATCTAATGATTATATGTCACATTCACCCATTATTTATATTTGATCAAAAATAAAAATGCAAAACAGTGACAAAACGCCAGTCTTTCTGTCACCAACAGAGAACATCCTGTATTCCTGACAAAGACCAGGATCTGCTCCAGGTTCATGAAAGTGCATTAATCTATGACTGTTTCTCTTCAATGAACACAAACCAAGTTCAGCACTCTGTCAATCGAAAAGCAATGATTTTAATAAGGTGCTGAGAATCAAGCAAATAATTGTCAAAAGAGTGAAGACTTCCTGGATTATCTGCCCAAAGCAAAAGTTTGGTTTCCCTTCAGGGTAAACTTAAAAAAAACAAACAAACAAAAAAAACCAAACAAAAAACCAAAACCCAAAACCAAAACAAACCCCTCAGAAACCCCTCAGCAAAGCCTTCAAGGAACACTCCTGCTCCTGCAGCAAAGACAAAATATACACACCTGAAAAGGAAAGGAAACAATGCAGCGAACATGATCGCTTTAACTACACTCTCTGTTCAGTTGCTATGCATCTGGAATCTCCACTGAATAAATACATTAGAATAGAATAGTATGAATTCGACATTCATTAAAGGGACATCATAAAAACGTGCTTTTCCCTACTGCAGTGCATCAGAATTGCCAATGATGCTCAAAACGCCTTTAAATCTCTGACAAAAATGGTGACTTTTTTGATTGACACAAGCTATCAGATGTATGATTCATGTTACATTTCTCTGTTATTTGCCAAACAACACATTAGATCTCCAGTTGTTCTGTCATCCTATCCTCGCACATAAGAGGGCACGAATACTTAGCACTGGGCTGGAACCCTCATTCTGTCCTTCTAAGTCCACTCCTTTCCACATCACACACTGCCTCCTCATCTCTTTCTATACTTCAGTCATGTTGAATCTATTAATTAATGTTTCCACTCTTCTGGTTCATAAATATCAGAGTCCCAGTAGCTACAATATCTGCATTTAAAAGTGACCAAATTTTTGTATTATAGCAATACAATACTACATACAGTCATCAGCAGAATTATCCACAGGGCAATCTGCTATAAGGAAAACACAATAGGCACAGGTTTTCTTTAACTTTTTTTTTACTATTCCTGAAATCCCTTGGAAAAAATTTACTCTGAATACCTCCTCCAACCCCAACACTTTTAACAAACTATTTCAAAGTCAGATGGAGTGATCACAGATGCGGAATGTTTCTCCATATCTGTCTCATGCAAAATGGATACACAGAAATTTATCCTTGAAAAAGAAACCTCTCTGAAAGTGTTGAAGTAATTAATACATACCCCAAATTACAGTAAATTTCAAGTCATCCCATTACTGCATTTCAGTCTGGTGACATAACACTACTTCTGAAATATGTTTTCTGGTTTAGATATCCATGACCTTCTAAAACAAAAATTATTATGCTATAAATACAAGTGGAGATAAATATATATCATGTGTGTGCATTCAGATTGCTACTTGCATTTACTACCTCGGCAGCACGTCATTAATACCAGATTCTGTTTGACCATGAGACATTTACACCTGTTCCAACATCATCGCAGCACCTCCACACAAAAAACGGCAGCAAAATCATATAGATCCGAAGCCATGTGACAGCCTCCTGTCCACGAAGAGATCACAAGCAATTCTGTGTTAACACATCCTAAACCAAAAAGTGACTAATGTGTGCAGACACGTGCATGCTTTCTCTCCTGATTTCCCCCTGCCCCCATCTCAGCCACAAGAAATTTTTCGCTCCCTAATGGCTTACAGGAGGACAGACACAGAAAACCAGCTATTTGAATTTCAGATCACATACTAACATGCATGAACAACAAAGGAAAAAAAAATCCATCCTTATAAAGAGAATATTAGGATCTAAAGGGAAAAATAGCCAACACCTAAGCCTTCTATGTACATCTCCTTCTCAATCAACAAAAAAGAAGGGTGTTTTCTTTTCCTTTCCAATGTTCCTTGGCAGCAGGGCCTGTCACCAAACTCATGTATTGCATCAGGAGTAGACTGATGTATTCCAAAGTGGTGAGAAATAACTCTGTGCTGGTGTTTCCAAGAAAATTAGTTCTTAAGAATTCCCATGAGACTCAGTATCTGGTAAGTACAGGAAGATAAACATTAAGACCGTGCAAGTTACCAAATCATGTCTTATTTAAAGGACAATTTTAAAATACACTATTCTTTCTACATCTCTGTTATAAAAGCTTTAAAATATTTTGCTCAGTTGGTGCTGCTACAAAGCTGCCTCACCTTCCAAGTCCACCCAGCTTTAACCACTCACTCTTTACACATCAACCTGTGCTCCAGGATCACGTGCTGAGAGGAACGTCATTCTTTCTCCAGTTATTCAGCTTGGAAAATCATACATTTACACAAGATAAATCCAGAAAATCACTGGATGGTGGTCAGTTAAATAAAACACTTGGCACCCATAAAACACACGGGGTACCATAGATCTTTACACTTCATGAATTTTCAGCTATATTATTAATAACACAATTACTCTAGGGCAGTTGTTGAGCAGTGCAGCACAGCAAGCATTACCTAGAAAGTTGTCAGCTGCACACACACACACACAAAAGATGCTGTCTGATGCTTTTTTACCTTTAATTCCTGAATTCCAGTCTGTTAGTGACAGGCAAAGAACTTAAATCCCAGCATGTGTCTGTGTTCATACTGCCTCACATGGCACATGGCAGCACATCTTCTCCCAACCATGAAGAGAGCAGTCATGCCAGTCCTCATGCCTCCCTCCTTGCCTCTACGGATGAATCAGGATGTGGTGTATTTTTTTTTAAAGCAAAGTCCTTTCAGCAAATTGCAGCAGGAGCCCTCTCTTCCATCCATCAGCATAGCATTACTTGGTGACCAACACACTCCTCCCATTTTCAGTTAATTTCCACACACACACACATACTTATTGATTTCTGTCCTTTCACACTGCATTTTGTCCATGAGGCACTTCATAAAATTTTGTGGCTGCAACAAGAGTTGCAACGGTAGCAGAATCAGCCAGCCAGCCAGAGTTGAAAATTGCTACTAACAGGCTATAGTGCACATTGGCTACCGTTTTATTCACTCTTCATCCAGCCATGCACCCACTCACCCTCTATAACCTGGCTCTTAATCACCCAATTTCCCAGGTCCATGTTCGGAGAAGTGGAGAGAAAGGCAAATTGGTCATATCCATCACAGCTGGCATTTGAACCTCTTGAAGGTTCAAATCATGTGATAAAACACTCTGACAAAACTATAAATGCATTTGCTTAAGTTTGAGGTAACAGGTGAGAAGAAGATGGGTATCAGCGCAAGGTGGAGGGAGGATTGGACCTGTACTTATTCCCAGGCACCTTGAACAACACAGAGTGGTTTAAGTCTTCTTCCTTATGACCAGAGCCATGCTGCTGCTGCTAAATGGTCTTCTTGCCTCCTGCTCATGGCCCAAGAGTCCATTAGCAGCACAGCTGGCGCGAGTACTTCTGGCAGCAGCAGCCAAGGCAGTCTCTTGCCACCAGCTCTCTGAGGCAGGGAGTGGGAGTGTTCACTGGCAGCCAGCTCCTGGCACTGGCCCTGCTGAGGAAAGCTCTGAGACAGCCCTTGCAATTCACAGCAGCCAGCAGGCCGGGAAGTGTGTCAGCCCGGATTCAACACAACAGTGGGGCCAGCTGTAAGGGCAGGTAATGCTGGAGCAAGGCTGTACGCAGCACTGACCCCATATGCCCGAGCAGCAGGCACAGCTGCCTGGCAGGAACGCCATATCCCAGAGGACTTGCACAGCCAGTACAGGACAGGAGGGGGATGGGCTGGCCCTACGGCACTGCTCTCTTCAACAACTTCAGGCAGGTGTTTCCAGCCGTGAAAAGCAGCAGCAAAAGCAGGTACCCCTTAGGATGTTTCTAACCAAATCAACACTCCAGCTGAGCACATTTAAATGTAGAATCTGGCCCGCACATAGAGTGAAGGCTGCCCATCTGCAGAGGAAAGCCCTGGGCCAGCTCTGTGGCACCATCTAGTGCTAACAGAGAACAACACTCTCAGGAAAGCAGACCCACTTCAGATTACACCAAGTTAAGAAACAATGCAAAATAAAGGCACAAAAATAAATAACCAAAACAAGCAAGGCAACTAATGACAACCCATTTTCACTTTACACATACCAGGGCCTGCTTCTGTCACTCCAGGATCACAACGTTTACGTTGTGTAGCCTAAACTGGTTTCACACCAGTTAATATCCTGGCAGTAAGCACTGCCGAGCCAGGCCACGCTCATTACCACTATTCCCATTAGACTCAGCAGATGAATCGCAACAGCCATATGTTCTTAAAACGTACGTGCAGTCTTGCAGCTGCCTCTCGCTCCCATCCCAGGCTAAAGGCTGCACTGCTGAGCTGTGCACGCACTGGAAATCACGGCCGAAGGGCAATGACAGCAGCACTGGAACAAACACCCATCAGCCTTTCGGAAGGTGGTCAGAGACAACGCTCATGCATGTCTTGTCCAACAGGCACCAAGGCAGGGGAAGAGACGACCCCAGCTCCCGGAGATGCTGGACTCTACAGACCATTAGCTTAGGCATTATTATACCTGCTCTTGGTACATTTCTTCAAGTGTTTATTACGCCATACTCTTTTGTGGAGTTTACCAAAAGCACTGTATGCCTTTGCTAACCTGTTGTCTATCTCTCCATCAATCTTACCATCTGAGGAGATGAGGTAGCCTAGGTAATTAAACTGTTGGACTGATTTGAGTTCTGATTGGCCAATGGTGATGTGGGGATGATGGGGGACTTCCAGAGGTGCAGGTTGATGGAGAACCTCTGTCTTCTTTAAGCTGATTTCCAGCCCAAAGAGCTCAGCAGCGTCTGCAAAGCAGGATGTTAAATGCTGCAGAGCTGCTTCTGTGTGGGCGACAAGGGCGGCGTCATCAGCATAAAGCAGCTCCTGGACAAGATGGTTTAAGGTCTTGGTGTGGGCCTTCAGTGCCTTAGGTTGAATAGACTTCCATCAGTACGATATCGAATGTAGATACTGTCCTGATCATCGAGGTCTGCCATGGCCCTTTGGAGCATCATGCTAAAGAAGACTGTGAATAGGGTAGGAGCGAGAACGCAGCCTTGTTTCACACCATTCTTAATTAAAAAGGGCTCAGAAAGTGCATTGCCATATCTGACTTGACTGTGTTGATCCTCGTGGAGTGAGATGAGCATTTTGGGAGGCCTGGAGAAACACCATCTATAACACAGCTGTCTCCTTTGAGAACACACGCAGGGTCACTCTCGAGGAGAAAAGGCAACACAGAAAGAATCGTGTTCTGCAGAATATACCATCTAAAAGGTCTTTCTACTGTGCCTTTTGCAATCGGATATGTCTGTCTTGTATTGGCCTCATAAGTCACCAACGTGGTTAGAGCCTTCCCAAATCTTTGTTCGCGAAGCCCAGCCATGATTATCCCTGCTCAAACAACTACAGATCCCAAGTGGTTCCCTACTGCTCTCTCAAGTTACATCTACTTCCTCCAATTTTACTATCACTACTAATTGGGGAGGTTGCAGTTGCTTCTTTTTCCCATCCTCCATCTAAAAAGGTTCACTATCTGTTATAAATCTAGATTATAAAGCTTTTAATTTTATTTTTTTCCAAGAGCAGCTTAGTTCTTGTAGTTTTACAGTTGCTTATTTGTAACCTCTGAGGAATGATTCCTCTCACATTGAAGAACTTCAGTTCCAGATTCTTTAGCCTTCAAGTATTTCAGCAAGTTTGACTTTGAAACAGTAGAAAAGGTGATTTTTCTAAAATTATGAAGTCTCCAAAGTTACAGAATTCACATCCTTAAATTGTGTAAAGAATGTACAGAAACATTGAAATGTAGTTGTTTTTCAAACTTCACATTGGATCCAACCAAATAATGACAAGCTTGCATTCTCCTGCTGAAAATCACTTTGAAAATCTGACCCAAGTGACAAATATAATTAGCTGAACTCAGCAGGACCTGATCAACAACAGGGAAAGGTACTACAAATGTGTTAACTTCAAGTTTTATTTTCCATGTTGGTGAAACATATAGCTTTTTTCTCAAGAGGCAGCATCTGTAGAGTTGTCACAAACACATTTTGTACTCTATTACACCATAGATTGGGGAAAAGAACATATAAAGCAGAGGTTTCACACTGTGCTTGATCATCTGAGTATTAAGTTACAGATAATTTAGAAATCTTCTGATTTCACATATACATTGCACTGGCCATTGCTCAGCCTTCATGCACAATTAAACTTTATTTTTCTTGCAGTCAACACTGGTTTTGGAAAGTTTCTTGCTGTAAATGGTATCTTTTCCATTTCAGATCACCTAAATGGTATTTACATAAGTGTGCAAATTGCTTTGAAAGATAGAAACAAACACTAACACATAATATACAGACAGTTTCTTCTATAGTTAACATTTACTAAAAGGCAGTTAACATTCCTAACACACTTTCACTGTCTAAAATAGGAGAATAAGTTATATAAAATAGACCATCTTATGTTCAGACACTTCCATTTCTGCAGATTTGGTCTTTGCAGCAACATTGCAATCAAAGATTAAGATTATACTACTAAGAGTCAGAGAAGCCCCTTTGAATTCAATGGCAGCCGAATATGTCTAGTACCAATTACTTTTGTCCCAGATTTTCCATACTTGGTACGGAAAAAAAAAACAACTTGAGGGAGTGCGGAAGACAGTCTTGCACATTACTTTTTTGGCAATATGAAAAGTATGCTTTAAGAATCTAATGCATAAATTTTAATTTTTCTTTTAAGGGCCTGTTAGTGCTACAAGCACAGTTTAAAGAAATCTGCAAATTCTTTCACAGAAGCACACAAGTTTCCCAGTTTTGTTTCTTATGCACCTCATCTTCTCAAGTATACGCAACTGTAGACTCCTTGGGATCACACAATAAAACTGGATTTCAGAATTAGAAGGAGCAGAAAACGCAAGCAGAAAATCACTTGGCACTCCCAGAGCTCCTAAACATGCAGGTTTTTTCTACCTGTGATAAAGACTCCCCCATAAGAAGCACATGTTCAACTTGACTAACAAATCCAGAAGGCAGAAGTTGAGTAAACTGGAGTAAGTTTCTCCAGTGGTGAAAATAGAAGAGTTACAGGGAAGTCTTCAAAGCCATCTTTCATGTATACCTGTAAGCATTCTCAGAGAAAACCAACTCACTTCCTAAAGTTCGTTAGAGTTAAAACTTCTATATACATTATCAATAACAAAGGGAAATCACCTGTCAGATAGTAAAGGACTACAGGTGCATCTTAAATAGCTGTAAACCCCATTGTTATTATTACATAACACAAAGAGACAAAACTGTTTTTTGAACACCCATTAAATTGAATAATGTGACTTTTTACAGCAGCCCTGCCTGTGTATTATGCTGCAGTTTGTGCACCCATCACAATGCTACTGAGTGCTATCCACCCCAAGGAAAGTGAGTATTAGCCCTCTTAAAGTTTAACCTTCATCACAATTATGTCTGACACACTGATGTCAGACATCATGTGTACGTCAGACATGCACCTGGTATTTTTTATGACATCCAACTGCTTAATATGGCACAAACTGTACCAACACTTAACACTGTTGCTTTTGGTCTCTTGTTTATTGAACTTTGGGCATCACACACAAATCCCTGCTGGATTCCCAGTGATGTCACCCTAGTGCAGACCTTGATCAGGTTCTGCTGAAGAAATAAGCCACGGGTACAAATTCTAGAATTGACAACTTCTAAGCATAAAATGGTGAAACCAATTTAAGACACTACAGAAGTTTGCAAAACACATGATGACTTGAAACCAAATAAAAATAGAGAAGATGTATTAAAATTTGGTTACCTCGGATTCTGAACTAGTTTGAAAAATGCCATTTATAGGAGATATCTGTTCTATGATGTGAAAATATGAAAGACTCATACGAAGAATACGTATCATTGAAACATTCCACCTAAGTTTTTGTTAAACATTTGTCTTCAGAAGTTTATATTCAATGCATGTTATCTGCTACCTTCAGTTTCTTTTCTAGTTATGGCATGCTTCAGAAACACTGCTAAGAACGTCATTCACTCCTTTCTTTCCCAAGGTGCACACTACAAACACTATGCACACATTTATTTCCAAAGACTTCCGGTCAGTAAAGTTCTCAAGAGGAAAGACCTGCGCGTATTTTTAAGCTTGCAAGACAACTTCAAATTAGTTGACTTGATATTTTCCACACTTACATGGATATTGCTTGCAAAGAATAAGGTCTTAAAATAATATTCCTCGGTGGGGTAAAAACATATTGAAAGCAAACTGAATGCTCCCCCTAGTGTTTACACAAGTAAAACTCTTGCCTGGCACAGTCTGACTTAAATGGTCTTAAACGGGAGATAAATAGCCAGATGAATTATCATGTATTTAACTCCAAAAACAATCGCAAACATCTTTCTGGGACCAAAAAGTGCCAGCTGTTGAAATCCAGTGCTTAAAATTTTGTACCACTCTCCCTACTCAAGTGCTTCTGGGGTTTTGGTATTAAACTGTGCTTTTAGTAAAAATTCTCTCAACTGAAGGCAGGGCCCTAAAGAAGCTCCTACCAGATAAGAGATGATCAAGATGGTAGGTACAGTCATGCTTTTTCTCCTGTACTGTACCCAGAAGCTGCCAAGTTAATATTAGGATTCCCGTATCACAATTGCAATGAAGCTCTGGTAAATCTGGTACCTTTGGATATGCTCAACATCACAAATAAGTCAGATATTTAAGACAACCTAGCCTGTAGTTAGCACAGTCCACCAGAATATTCATCCTCTTCCTCATCAGCATGAGAGCCCACTGCAGCTGGTCCTCTGGCTTTGTCTTGTGCAGCATTTGGCGATTTCTTCTTGATTCCACCTCCTGGGACCACCAAGGTAAGACCAAGCTTGGCATACTGACAATAACAAAGCAAGTTTAATTTCTGTACTGTTACAGAATTGACTGATGCTCACAATAAAGAAGCGGGCAACATTCAGCACAGCAGAGTAATGCTGCTCTCAGAGTATATTTTTCCAGCCTAGAATAAGCATAACATTGGTTCATTTTCTTCCGTCTCAAACACTGAGAATGGGATGCGAGGTCTGTATTAATACTGCTTATTATAGAATAATTTGGCCACATCCTGTAGTTTCTCTGTTTCAAAAATACAAATTCCACTAAGCAGCTCTGCATACATTACCTAGTAACAGATAATGTAAAAAGTTTTATTGTGTTTTTCAGCAAGACTAATACCTCAACTTTTACTATTCAACAGAGTAATAAACTAAAATTAGCTAATACTGTTACAAGGTTTGACACGGACGGATGTTTCCTTTACTTCACACCTTTCCTATCCTTATACTTCCTTATAATTCCTAAATTTACAAGTTCAATTAAATAAAAAAATAGCTGGGGAAATGGTCACAACTGCTCACTCGACATTAAAAATCTTTCAGAATTAGGACCTTGCTAAGGAATAAGTGATGGATAAAAGCATCCAACAATGCCATCACGTAGGCATCATACTCTGTAATGTTTATGCTGTTATATTTCTGAGGAAAAGCAGAAGTAGCAAACTGTTCTGGCCCTTAAAGAAGGAATTAGAAGGGGACTGAATTTTGGTTAACTCATTAAACAAACTCATCAAATGCATAACAAGCTGCTCTTTCACCTAAGCCTTCACACCATCTGAAAGCACCATCACTGACAGGTAAAGAATATATGAAGTTTACAGGTATGGGGTAGCATGACAGCAAGTCAAAATAAATACATGGATGGTGCTCTTCTTATTTCCTCTACTAGGAAAAAACCATATCTCTTAACCTCAACATGCAAAAGGATTATTAAAAAAAAAATAAAAAAAATCCCACAGGAATTGCCTACTTACATCATTATCCATGTATTTGAAGAGTGGAGAATTACAGACTTCAGAAACTTGATCCTGATCTTGCTGATCATACCCTTCTAAAAGTTGCTCTAGTGCTGCACAATCTTCACTTCCATTGAATCCTGGTATACTGAAGGAAATTAAGAGTTTATTTAAGACATTTCAGCAATCTACTTGACACTCAGCTATTCTATCTTTAAATGCTGCTGATTTAACAGAAGTGCAAGCAGCTTTCAAGAATCTGACAGACTGGTTATTCCACAAAACTGCCTATAACCACTTTGACTTTTCCAGGTACAGGAATCATATCCATAAAAATTAAACTTTCAGCAATATTAGTTTGCATTCTCAGAATAAGACCACAACCACAGTCAAGACAAAACAAGTATATTGGAATTTTTAAACCTTTTCCTGACTAGTCAATAAACTTTCTCTACTTCACATACAGAAAAAATCTGTCATTCATTTCTACACATAAAATACAAATTAGGGATTTGAAAAATGGAGATTTGAAAAATGACTGATCCTGAAAAATTATCTATAAAAATAAAGTGCAATTTAACATATATATATGTTCAAGTCATTTCACTAAAAACATGTTGTTTCAAGATTTTGCTACTGAAGTCCAAATGAGAGTTGAAATGAAAGTTGCTGGGGAAGCTTCTGGAACCAGGGTTAAACACTAATCCATATTCTGACACCAGAATTTTCTCCTGTATCTGTAAAAAATGCCTTCTTCAATTCAGCATATTCAATTAGACTACTTTCTGCTTCCTACATTATCTTTCAGTTCAACCAGCTACTCAAAAGTTACAGAAAGTAGAAATCTTGCTTTTCTTCCTCCAAAGTATGATGAGGGCAAGATCTCCTAGATTAACACAGCCAGGAAAGTAGTAACTCACATGCTGCAAACTTTTCTTTAACTAAAACATTTAGATTAATCTTTCCCTCAGTCTAATCATCATACTAGATGGTTTAATTGATTATACTGGGATGCTGCCACTGTGCGCTTTGATACTGTATTCCATATTTCCCTTCTCAAACTGCAATAAAATATCATAATGGTAAGTAAGAATTAAAACTTTTCAAGGGCCTCCACACACGGCAAAAACATTTTGAAAAAATTAAAATTCAGTTAGCAACATGTGGAAATACCCACTTTTAACCCTAAACATTTGTTTACAATACCTTATCCATCTCTGTTCCACACAATAAGATACAACCAAAAGGACAGCAGTAAGACAAGAATCCTAGCCATAACGGTATTCTGCTCAGCTTTTAACAAGGGAAAACACAGGAAGAACTTGTCATTTTCATCTCATTTCCCCTGTGGCACATAACTAGTTCTTTATGACTAACTTTTTATTTTAGGTTCATTAAGAAGAATCACTGTAGTAATTACATCTAAATCTGTTACGTGTGAAAAAAATTTCTGATAGCCACGTACCAGGGAATGTTATTATTGTACTGTAAGTCAACAGAAGTGTGGGTTGAAAATTTATGAAAGAACAATTGCAACACTGTCAAGCAAAAAGATCTACATTAGTGAAACATTCGCTTTAAAATTATAGGAGATGAAGCAGACTTACCTATAGCTTTCCCTCACACATCTCTCTGCAGCAACATAATCATTTCTATGAAGATGAACTAAGACTTGAGCAATAGTTTTCTAAACAAAAAGAAATAAACAAAAAAAATAAACCAAATGATTCCTTAGAAATTAACAGTAAAATATGAAAAAAACAGTAGACTGCTAATATTTAGCATGAAAAAGGTCATTACAATCCCCAATCATTCTAAGATAATGACACAAAAGAGTCAGAACAATATAGTGAAAAAGCAGAAAGCCTATCCTCTGCTAGTATGAAATAGATTATCTCCTATAACATTTTAATGAACTGTTGTACCAAGTAACAGTTTTTGTACCTTGTTATTTTTTATAACATCTTTATTTTTATGTGTTTTTTTGGTGTTGACAGCTCCCGTACATATCAGCATCTTATCTTCAAAATTATAGTAGTGAAAAAAGCGCAGTTAGAGATTTGGGAAACATGCACTACCATGAATTCTCATTGTTAGCAAGAAATGTATCCCTGGATCAAGAGGTACATACTGTCAGTCAGATGTCAACTGTCATTAACTACCCAGAAAAAAACCTGGCTCTTAGAACTTACCTTATAGCACGTAGGGTAATTTTCAATTTCCTTATAAATACTTTTCTCCTTTTGAAGAGACAATGCAGCTTCATCTAATCTAAAGCCAAAAAAACCCCAGGAGTATCAGCACCAGGAATACAGCACAACAAAACTGAGGCTAAATACAGTGTTTAACTAATACAGTAGCATGTCTACTGCAATAAAAAGCAACACAACTAAAAACCAGCAGTAGATCTTACTAACAGAGTAGATAAATATACAGTCAGCAATTCTTTTGTATACATGCTAAGAACATCTTTGGTATTCATTCAGAGAAGCCTTGTTTTTTATAACATTGTACAAGATGAATGCTTTGTTCCACACCCTAACAGATTTCTGTATGTCATGAGGTTACTATAAGCTACCAGTAAGTCCGATATCCATGAACTACCAATATTTAGTATTAGTAACTACTTCTGAGTTTTAATACTCTTTTAATCATCATATTCAATTTCTAGAAATTAGAAGAAGTACATGAGCTATTAAGCAACAGAGCAACCAATTCTTTCATATGTTCTGAAGCTATGTTGACTGGCTTTCACAGAAAGACTTTCAAATTACATTGTCACTTTTCTTTTCTGACTACTTTTCTGCAATGAAATAAAGTGTCCTGAACGTAGAGTTAGAAATCCAGAAAATTTCTTAAAGGACCTAAATGTTTCAGTGAAGCGAGTCTAAGCTGAATTGAAGGTCAAGTTTGGTGCAAGTAATTACAATTGAATTTGTCCCATTGAGACTCCAAGGAAAGCTCTTCTTTAGGAAGTCCGGAATCAGACTGCTGCAAGCAGATTTGTTTCCTCATGTTAGTCACTTAATTACCCTGTTTTGTCTCCCACAGCCATAAAAGACTTTCAAGTACTTTCTACATATTAGTATTGGAAGAAAAACAAAAAAAAAAATCCTGAAGCAGTTTAATAATTAATGAAAACTGGTGCATGTGCTTCCTAGCTATTCAACAAACACAAAGGAAATAAAGCCTTTCAGCCCACATTATCCCAGAATACAAAACAGGTGGTTCCTGGATGAACATGGCGCATCCCACAGAAACTGAATTTTAGTTTGAAGTGCGTCTCAATGAAGAATTAAGTAACAGTACATAAATGCAAAAACCGCAAGAAAAAAAACCCCAATCAAAATAACTATTTAAGATTCAATTACATTAAAAGAATAAGAAAGGATAAAGCTATACCTGCGTCCTCTGACTAAAAGTCTTGATGCCTTCCCCAGCATTTCTAATGCCTGCCGTAAACGCTCCTCGTTCTAGAGAAGAACAAAAAGAATTCATATGTTCTTATTTCATTTACACAGCATTAAGACCACTAGATCTTTATCTAAGTGTGTCACCTTTAACTTAGAACAACTGTTAGTTATTGCATCAGCAGTTCACACAAGGGAAACATGAAGAGTATCAGAGCTCCCAAGTTCCACAGCCAGCTCCTCTATGGATGTGCTCAGCAAAGTAACACCAATGCAAACTTGCTAATCTGGAAACACGTCCCAACTGACAATACAGAAGTACATCAAAGGCAGTAGCAAAAAGGCAAACCATCGCCTCATGGCATTGGTAGAGCACCAAGCAAATGTTTCTTCTCTATACTTCAAGGATTTCAAATTATTTTGGGCTCCAGGACTCAACAGCAGATATGCTCCCTACCCTCTGGGCTGCCCAACAAGAGGCAGAAAACTTGACAACACACAAAATTCAGGTTCAGTCAAGTCCTAAACTGAGAAAAAGGCAAAGCAAACTGACTCCTAACTTTTATAATCTCCTTCTCAACAACATAAGAAGCCTTCAGCTTCATAACTCAGTCACTGACGTAAAAGGAAGGAAAAAATTTAGAACCAAATCTTAGGCTTTTTCTTGATTTTATAGCTGAAAGAAAAAAACAACCAACCAACCAACCAAATCACCCACTTACTTCAAACACTGACGCTGCTTGCTGATAGAGTTGCACAGCCTTCTCTGGGCTCACATTTTCTATTAATCTGTAATAAACATCCAAAATTTCTCATCAAATAAAAGGAAAATGTTTTTTACCTGAAAGCATCATAAAGACATAAAAGAAAACCAAAGATATACCCACACCTTGCATGCATTCTAGCCCCCATAGCTCAGACTTACTTCCCAGCCCGTTCCAGAGCAATAGCTGCTGTATCTGGTGTTCCATTCTCCAGGTACATCATACTGGCTTTCTCGATCAGCTGAACTGCTTCAGGGAGTCTCTGCATCTCCTACAAAGCAACAGTCAAAGGGACACTGCTGTCAGGAATTGAGTTTATGAACAATGACACAAATCAAAGCAAACTGCAACACCTTTTTAAGATTCTAATTTTTATTTATGAACTTGTAGAGCTAGTGAAAGTTGACCAACAACTCCATAAAATTCACTTCTGAATACTAAACTTTCACGTAAGTCATTAATTTGTGGTAGTTTAGAGCAAAAGCAGTACCACTCTTCTGTAACCCTGTGACACAATGCACTCTTCTTTCCTCCTATAAAAGAAAAACTATTTTAACCCCCCAAATACAAATGTTGCTTTCCTAATCTACTGAAGGTGTTGGTGGGCACTATGAGGCAACAGAAAAGTATCACTTTAATAGGCAATTAACTTACATATACTTGTTAAATGATCCAGTGCATAATATTCTTCTCCTATAAAATAGAACTTTTTAATAAAAACTAGTAAATGAAAATACCTTTAGCATCATGCCAGCTTGTTCATAAGCTCTGCAAAGAAAAAAAATGTACCATTTGGTTAAAGATGGTGTATTTAAGCAAGCTGTAGTTATGCAGCAAAGGTTATCATGCATTGGCTATCACTTCACTGTTAATATTTAATGCTTTGAAGAAGTTTCAAGTGTTTTATTTAATGAGACAGAGCACATGTAACATTATCTTCCACAAATTAAGTGTTTCAACCACACTACCCACTAAAAATCTATTCTAATCTGATCCATGGGCAATATTTGGATTATTGTCATTATCTGCTTGCTTTGAAGTACTCTTTAATTAAAAATTTCTTTATAAGTTCAACAGCATAGAATTTCAAAATTACGAAACGATCATCTAAGAAAAAATATTTGCTATCAAAAAGTGCCAAAGAATGCCAAAATCATCATTTCTTCAGGTAGCCATTGCAGGTTTTCAGACTTTCCTAGCTCCCACTTACATTGAAATGATTTTGAAACAGCAAAATTACTTGAACCATAACACTTACTATAGTGAAATCAAAATGACAGTTCATGCTTGTACTGTATGTTGAAAAATTTGTTTCAGATTACTTAGTGCTTCTGTACTTACTTGGCAGCATGGAAGAGACTGGAAGTTAAACAGTCAAAGTCAAGGACAAAAGTCACATAATGCAAAAAAAAAATTAATGTGCAAAATGTTATACAACTACTAGTTTCAAAGCAAGGAACTCCAGAAAGGCACTATAGGCAACTTGTCAAAAATAAATGATTCCAAGGACAGAAAAATGCAGCATAACAATGCACAGTTGCATATAAAGTTGTAAAAAGCACATTTATTTAAAATATTTTGCTGCTTATTAAATAGCAGTACAAGTACTGTAATAATTTCAGAGGTGTGTTTAGTTTATACTATCCATTTGTAGGCAATTAAAAAAAAAAAAATTTCTGAAGCAGTACCTAGACATCTCAGGCATCTGCCAACATCTTATCAGTCCAGATGTTATTTGGAACATATTTTCTGATTGGGAACTGATTTTCTAATCAAGAGTTCTTTAGATTTCCCACTCAGAGCACACAGGAACAGTCTTTTAAAAAGCAATTCTGCTAGACCGACAAAATGTACAAATGTATTAAACAACCTGCTACCAAGCCCCATTACCCCAATCTAAGTATCAACTAGTCAGCTTCTTGGGAGAAAGAACAGCAGTCAGTGAAAAGATACGCTTTATTGTTTTCATGGGCCTCAGCTTCCCGCAAACAGGCTTCCCTTGCCTGGTCAAACTGCTTGGCATTCTTAAAAGCAACAGCTGCAAGAAAGCAAATAAGAGGTTTTATTTACAGCTTGCCATTGTCCTCTTTATACCACTTCTGCTCAAGAGTTTAGCTACCTGAAGATGCAAACAGACTCTTTAAATGAATGGTTACAGTTTACCAGGGTCTTCCCAAAAATCCCATGACGGTTCTCCTTGCTTCGTTAGTCACTTAGTTGCCATTAAAAACATTTATTGTCAACACCACTTCCATACCACCACAGTATCATACATAGAGCACAATGTGTTTAGCTGGTTTTTGAAACTCACTCACTCTGTATTGTAACTACAGAACTGCAGGAATGCATATGTGTATCATTTTAATCATTAGAGGTTATACAAAATCAGCGTGGTAGGAATAGAAGTGTGCCACCAATAAGGCATACATATAACAACTTCCTCAGCACAACCAGTTCAGGGCACAACTATGTATTTCTATCTCCATTTAACTGATAAAATATTAAAATAGGATTTAAACTAAATTTCAATTTATAAATGCTCCAGTTGCTCTTCCATGTTTGTATTTTTTTATTCAGGGTTCAGTGAGTAAGTAGGAGTGCCTCAAGTAAGGAGCCAAAAGACTATGGTAAATTACTACTATCAAAAAGAAGAAAATGTTTAAGAACAAAAAAAAATCAACTAGTAAGAATTTTATACTCAGTGTGCCTCCTGTAGTGGAAAAAAGGAAGAAAGAGACCTCAGTATGCCTGAAAGAAAACCCCAACTTGGCAGCATCTCTCTACCTTACTGAGACAGCCTTTGCAAGATGCATTTTATAAGATGATGATTAAGCAAAATTTTAAAACCAGTTTGAACATTTGTTATTTTGTAGATAAAGTCACAGGATTTGGGGGTGGACAAGTGAAAGAAGGAAAGCTTTATTTTTATCACAGGTAGCAACATAAAAAGTAGAAGTTGTAAGCTTGAAAAAAAATAAATTGGTTTTGACAACTGTTCTAGATCTCCAAGTACAATCTGAAACATTTTATAGTGCTACTTTGTTGTTTCATTTTACTTTTAGTCTTTACTTTTACCTTTACTTACAGAGTAAGGTACTAAAAATATGTAAAACATTATCAGGGATTAAGCTTAATGAATACTTTGAAATCATAAAACATGGCTATATTTACAGCCATACATACCTGCCTTCCCATATTCAGTAGCTGCACTGTCATAATCTGGTTTCCACTTTAAGAATCCAGTTTTCAGGCTAAAACACAGAAAGAAAGGTCCATTAACAATTTGCAAAGATTTTACGTTTTACCTTCAAGACACTTCAGATCTATTTATTTAGACTACCTCTGGAAAGGAGCAGTTACCTATATGCCAATACTATGGTGGCATCAGTACCGTAAAAACAAATACCAGCACTGGTCAGAATTGCATAAAGCACTGCAGTGATCTCCCAGAGTTACATGCCTTGCACTAACATGCTTCTGCTGTTCCCAGAGAGTCTCCCCAAGTCCAGCTCCTCAGCAGTAAGAAGTCAGCCTACAGGAACATGATGCCTCAAGATTTCTAATACCACAACACCCAACAATATTTCCAATATATTTTTTTTTATGTATCAGGAAGTTTCCAGTGTTCTTCTACAGGAATTTTTTCTGCTGATGAGAATTATCAAAGACTCTCCACTGCATACACAAATAAAAGAATTTACTTACCAACACAAAGCCTCATATATCATTTATATGTTTACACTAAATGGTGCCACATACAGACATACATACATTAGGGAAAAATGTACACTGTAAAATGAAGTGAGTAATCAGGCAATTTTGATTTCAATATTCTGACTGCCTCACTTCTAAAACAAATATAAAAGTTACCATAACTTTTGATCCATGATTCCAGAGGGCCTGTTACTCTTCTTACTAAAATCATAGCAGCTTTGTCAGTGCTATTACATCCATACTGCTGTCTGTGAAGTTGGGATTTATAAGCAAAATGCCTCTATTCACTGTTAAAATACACAATAAACGACTCATATGCAGATGTTAAGCTCTCCAAGATAAACGTCAGCATAGGTCTTCAAAGGCCTCCAAGAAGTAACAATCACACTTTTCACAGGTGTAGGAAACAAACACACACATCACCTCTGCAAAGTCAAGCCCCTTTATCCACTACAGTCTCCATAAGTTTTTTCTCTCACTTGTCTGTAGCCTTAAGCTGTGCCAGGGGAGGTTTAGGTTGGACATTAGGAAGAAATTCTTTACAGAAAGGGTGATTAGATATTAGAATGGGCTGCCCAGGAATGTGGTGGAGTCACTATCCCTGAAGGTGTTTAAGGAAAGACTGGACGTGGCACTCAGTGCCATGGTCTGGTTGACATGGTGTTTGGTCCTAGGTTGGACTCGATGAGCTCGGAGCTCTTTGCCAACCTAATTGTGCCTGTGATCCTGTTTTCCTCCCACTCACTTCAGCAGAAGGGCAGAAGTGACTCCCCTCCCTCTCCAGTTTGGGTCTGAGCAACGGAGGCTAGAAGGCCCTTACTGCTCAGGCTCCAGGCCTCTGAGCCGCACCGTCCCACCGACACCGATTCTTAGTTTTAGGGCCGCTTTCGTCTCCCAGCTCGGGGCAGAAGGGCGTCCTGTAAGCACCCAGCCCCTGCAGGGAGGCTGCCCTGAGGCAGACGAGGGGCCAAGCAGCAATGCCCTCCTACTCCCTCGGCCAGACCCCCCCGACCCCGCCACCCCCCTTCCCTATCTCCCGAGGTCCCACTGCCCGGCACTCGGGGTGTTCCCTCAGCCTCCCTGCCAGGCCAGGGACGACAGGCGCCTCGGTGGGACAGCGGAGCGGTGCGGGCCTGAGAGCCCGGGCGCTGACGGGCAGCCGCCGGCCAGCCTCCCCCACCGCGCACCCTCCGCCCCGCTCACTATTTCTCCGCTTTCGCGATGTGCTCCAGCGCCTCGTTAATCTTCTGCGCCGCCATCTCGCCAGCGCGGCGGGCCGAACTCGCCCGCACTCCTCCGCCTCCCTGCGCTCCCACTACGGAAGGCAGCAGGGATCACAGGCAGGCGGGAGGAGGAGCGGGGGCTCGGGCTCCGCCCGCTCACCGCGCCTGCGCAGGGCATGGCGGGCCGCCATGCTGCGGGTCCGGCGCTGAGCCGCGGCGGGGAGGGAGAGCCCAGGGCCGGGGAGTGGGTGTGCAGGGCTGGCCTGTGCCGCGCTCCGGGGGCCAGAAGGCAACTCCCCTGCGGAGCCCCCGGCTCTGTCGTGTCTAAGGCCCACGGAACAGAATCACACGGAATCACAGAATCCTTCGGGTGGGAGGGGACCTCTGGAGATCATCTGGTCCAACCCCACTGCCAAGGCAGCGTCACCTAGAGCAGCTTACACAGGAACGCCTCCGGGTGGGTTTTGAATGAATCCATGACCTTCCAGTGTTCTGACATGCTCCATATAAAGAAATTCTTCCTCATGTTGAGGTGGAACTTGCATTTTATTTTGTGGCCATTGCTCCTTGTCCTGTTACTG
The DNA here is from genome assembly GCF_001715985.3 of Manacus vitellinus. NCBI lineage: Eukaryota > Metazoa > Chordata > Aves > Passeriformes > Pipridae > Manacus > Manacus vitellinus. Next base: position 51,757,138 of record NW_021939396.1, on the reverse strand, counting down.
GGTGCCACTGAAAAGAGCCTGGCACCATCCTATTGGCATCTGCCTTTGATATATATATATATGTATTTATGAGATCCCCTATAGGCTTCCCTTTTCTAGACTAAACAGGCTCAGCTCCCTCAGTCTCTCCTCATAAGAGAGGTGCTCCGGACCCCTCATCATCTTTGTGGCCCTTTACTGGACCCTCTTCAGTAGTTTCTTGTCTTTCTTGTACTGGGGAGTCCAGAACTGGACACAGCCCCAAACAGGAATGAGTGCAGGCTTGCATTTCTCAGTGTTATCACATGGAGACGAGTTTTTGTTAGAAGTGCACAACTCACAGGCCAAAGGCTGAACAGCCTGCCCTGCCCTGCAGGAAGCCTCCAGTGGCCATTCCGCTGAGGCATGCTCCTCTGACTCAGTGTTTGTGAAAACAAGAGGCTGTCTCTAGCCAGGCTAGCACAGAAACCTTATGCAGAAGGTGTGATTGGTGGCTGAGCACACCAGGGTTGCTAACACAGGCTACACAATCATGCAAGATACACAAACTATACACTTGATAACTGAATTGAAAATGCTGAAGTCTCTCTTACTGCCCATATGTCCAGCTTCCTTAACTCCTTAATTTTATTAATCAGAAACATCCTTGAGTAGCATAAGATCAATCACTGAGCCCAGGAAGGTGTTTATTCTCTGAACCTTGATCTCTTTCAGTAATCTGAATAAGTGAAGTATTTATCAACACAGAAGAGACAAAGCGAGAAACTGGTTAAACTTCTAAAACTCTTACCAGAACATAGAAGTCATTGAAAGTCCATAGTGTTTACAGGAATCAGAGCTTTACAAGTTTCTACCTCAAATGGGAAAAGAAGCAATATTTACATGATTTGTTTTACTCTAGGTACTCATAAAACTCACAGGTCTGAATTGCTTTCCCTTACTTTTCATTTTCCCACATTCCCTTGATGACATGGACACTTAATTTTCTGACTTTGGTTTTTGCATTGCACTTGAGAGGCTATCATCTATTACAGATGGTGGAAAATCCCCACTAAATCTTAAATACTATTATTCTGTGTCCTAGATCAAAGTAGGGAAAAAGGTTGTAGAGAGGTTTTCTACCTTCAAAAGCAGATGAGTGGTCATGAGAGTACTGGGAGAAAATAGCTAGTCTTGCTTTTGGCAAGCACTCAGTGGTAGCAGGTATAAAGTAGGGGAAGCTATGATCGGAAAGATTCCTGTGTCATCACGTCTGTCTTTTCTTTCCCTTGCTATGGCAGCCAGGATAGATCTGGCCATATAACTATGAACTTGCTGCAGTACCTTTCAAATAAACTTGTGTTAGCTGGGAAAATAAAATCCTGGATTGCAGCATTAAATGACAGAATAACCTCAGACTATTCTTCAGAAGCACCCAGACTTATAGTTTGTGTATTTGCTTGTGCTAGTGCTCCTGGCCTTCTCTGTTCCCTGCATTGTAAATATCTATTCACTTTCTAGTGCACATGTGCACATGTGCGCTGTCTGATTACACTTTATACTGGAATGACCAGACAAAAGATTTCCAGGACAAGTAAGTATTGAATGAAATAGGATATTCCTGGATAGCTTTTACTTTGTAGACATGGAACCTTTGGAGATTTTACATCTGGGAAGGATCATATCACAACATCTGATGCTTGCCTGTGAATTAGAATTTGGTGTTGAAAAATGACCAGGCACAATGTGGAAAACATTTACAGCGTTGGAGTGACAAAGATGTGAACTCTGTAAATAGCTGTACCAGCAGAAGTCATTCATCATTAGCCAGTCCTCAGCTGGCTCATCACTACACCTTGCAGAAAATTTCTGTCTCCTATATAAATATTTCTTCATGTACACCATTGCAACCCACAGCATTAGGCTATGAAAAGCAAGGTACGTAAGGTGATACAACTCATTTTGTCTCAAATGGGTTAAAAAGCACCTATGTGAGACTTCATGGGGCTAACCGTTGGCTAGAGACTGGAGGCAAGCAGCTGGGGACAGCACCTTCCATCACGGCTGAGTCCACCCACAGCCCTGGTATCAGAACAGCCTGGGCTTCCTTCAGAAAGCTGTTAGTTGTAAAAAACTATCGGTATAATCATAGCTAAAATTTGTTTCCCAGTTAACTCTAACTTGTCTTTGCTATGAATTTGCTTTTCGTGTTCATAAAGTCAGAACTGACTGCAGTGAAATGTATTTTAAATCAGCTGCTGAATTCTGTCTGCTACTCCACTGTATCTGGAAGGTGAATTTAAGTTTTCCTAGATCTGGATTTCTCACCTCTGTCTGATACCCTTTTTTGGCAGCAGAACATGGAAAGTTCTGCTTGTAATTTATTAATGTCTGAAATTGGAGTCATAACTACAATACAGCACCAGGCTGAAGAAATTACCTGTGAGGAAGGGAGAGGAATCTGCATATTTCTCCTCCCAGGCAGACTGGACCATCACTAATGGTCTAATGAACAATTGGGCCAGGTAATTTTGGTAAATTTTTGGCCCATAATATAAACCAAAATGTGCTTTTTGATCACTCCAACCCACTGCCAGCACCTCAGTGCTCTGGTTCCTTTTCCTGTCTTTTGCATTAAATCCATATAACTCATTTGTCTGTGAGAAATTACTAGTTCCTGTCTTAATGGATATGGCAGAAAGGAAATTAATAGCTCTGAGGGCAGGAAAATTAATAAAGACTGTTTTTCTCTAGATTTGTGTCTCCCTATTGTCTTTAATTAAATAGCAGAAGAGTATAGTGTGAGCATGCCTTTTATTAGATGTCAGAGAATAAAGAGAAAAGGATAATAAATATCCCAGCTGGGGGTAGGTGGTAATGTCTAATTGGCTTTCCAGATTCATTGGACATGAGATAAGAGGAGGGTATTCTGGTGTCTAGTGAGGTGATCCAATGTGAAACACTGATTATGCTTTCCACACTATTTATTGAACATATATACATTGCGTGTTTCTTTTGAAGATTAAGTAAGGTGGTCTGTCTACCTAGGAAAGGCAAGTTGGTTTTGTCAGGGACTAAGAAGACGTGTCATGACTACCAAGTCCCTTTTAGTCCCTACCTACTATCTCTCCAGCCTCTCTTGCTTCCAACAAGAATCCATTTTCCTCAGTCATGATAATCCTCAAAAGTAATTCATTTATTTATCATCTCCAGTGGCTGCCTGCTGAGAAACCAAGAAAAGACTGTGGTGGTTTGACCTTGCCTGGATGCCAGGTGCCCACCCAGCTGCTCTATCATTCCCCTTCCCAGCTGGATGAGGGAGAGAGTGAGGTGGAAAAAAACAACTTGTAGGTTGGGATAAGGCAGTTTATTTAAAGCAAAAAGTAAAGCAGAAGCTTGCACGCGCAGAAGCAAAGTGAAGGGAAAGATAGCACAGTTTATTCTCTACTTCCCATGAGCAGCGATGGTCGGCCACTCCCGAGAAGCAGGGCTTCAGCACTGTGATGGTTTCTCAGTAGGCAGCCACTGGAGACAATGAATGCCCACCCACCTGCTCCTTGCCTCAGCTTTTGTATCTGAGCTGACATCATATGGTATGGAATATCCCTTTGGTCAGTTGGGGTCAGCTGGCCTACTTGTGTCCCCTCCCAGGATCTTGCCCTCAACTGAGGAAGGAATGTTACAGTGCTGATGTTGTGCCTGCCCTGCTCAGCAGTATCCAAAACAGTGGTGTGTTATCAACTCCCTTTCAGCTACCAATGCAAAGCACAGGGCTACTGTGGGGAAATGAACTCCAGCTCAGACAGACCCAATACAACAATCAAATTAATTTTATACAGTAGTTCGTATATGACTCACAAAGATATGTACAGTACCTACAGATGTGAATAATGCTCTTCTGGAGAAGAGTTGAGCCACCTATTCTGGTTGGGATTTTGAAAGCCCAAGGCTGGATAAAAGCCTGTAATTGACACCATACCACTTCACACATGCTCCAGTGGGAATCTGAAAAACTTGATATTTTTGGCATTTGTCACCTCCTGGACTTGTTCCTTGATACTTCCTTACCTTCTCATCAACTGCATCAGCAAGCGGTGATAATTTGCTTTCATACCTGATGGTTATATCCACCACCAGTGCCTGACCCACCCTTAATCAATACTTGTAGAACTTGTTTTGGTGGTCTCACAGGAGTTACTACTAATTTTGTCTTTTCAAAAAATGGCAATTCCACAGCCCTGCCATTGCAATCTATTCCAATTAAAAAAATATGCCTTCTGCTTAGAAAGATGACCTTTGGAGCAAAAATTTCCTGTTCTGAGACTGGGACCTCACCACAAACCACTTTTGGAATCCTTCTGGGTCCCAAATTGTTATTGGTTTTGGCTAGGCTCTTCTTACCTGGCTCTGTTCCCTCAAGCAGTTTACCAAGTGGTCCCACCTGCACAAAGAGCAGGTCAGGAATAAATGATTCGGGCATGAATTGCTTAAGTCAATTTAAGTACCACATGATAAATGTGTAGTCATATCTTTGCTTTAGCTTCTCTTTCTGTTGATGAAGTAACTTCTTCAAGATAGAGCACGTGTGTAATTTAAAGATGTGACACCTTTTCTGCTCCAGCTTTCTAACTTCGGAACCTCTAGAAACCTCTTTCCTTTTTCTTCATTCTCCCTTCTTTCTGAATTGTTCTTCACAGAAAGCTCTCACATCCAACTCTCCTGGTAGAAAGCCAGTTATTCCTCCCACAGAATCTATCCAGTGTTAATGGTTTTTGATGGCTCTTTCATTACTTTGCAGCAGTTTATCCACAAGATGTTCAGTGTGTCATGGAATGACATGTAGCATTGTTCCCCAAATCAAGATACATTCATAACTTGACATGAACATGTATCCATCAATTTGTCACTGAAATAGCATTTGACATAGATCCTAGAACAGAGGCAGGAAAACATAACAGTTTTTGTCAATTTTGAAAGCATAATTAGATTTTTTCACTTTTCTACAGGATTGCCAACTTACATAATGAATGGTTCTTCCAGATGCCAGCTTCTACTCTATACCCATGAACAGGGAAGTGAGGAAACAAAGATCAGGGGTTTCCTCTCCAATGGCCCAATCACTGATATCCAATAAAATCAATAAGCCTGCCCAAGCTTTTGGTCACTTCTTTTGACTGAATAGTTTAGCACTCCTGAAGCAAGATTTTCAGAGAAAGGATAACAAATTCCCTTTTTTTTTTTTTTTTGGCTTAACCTTCATTAACATTGTTTTTCTTAGTCTGCTTCAGAAAAGCATGTGTAGATCCTACCTAGAACCAGGCATGCAATCCTGGACAAAAGCTGCTATGCAGTGCTCTCTTCTTTTGAACTATGAATGAGACACATTAGTGTTTTTATGTTGACAGAAGCACAGCTAGTGTTCTCCTTAGTTAAGTTCATTTTCAGAGATTCCCAGTTGCTAGATTTTGTTCCACATGGCAGCACGGAGTAACTAAAACATCTGCTGCATTCCTCCAGTGTTTTGTTCTTCAACATAAAATGTTTTCTGAGATTAATTGCTTTTATCATGTGTCTGAACATCCTACCTCATAATACCATTGATTAGATAACAATAGCAAAGCTTATTTCACCCTGTAGAGGAGTCATTTCTCCAACTCTGAATTGTTATTTACATTCACTATTTTCATGCTGCTGCAGTACGTGTCTGCGACAGCCTAAACTATGCACTTTTGTAAGTCTTTTTTAATGACCTGATTATCAAAAGTTGTGTGGCATCCACGTGGGTATGCTGCTGAAGGCCTCCTAAGGTACTGAAATCAGTTCCGTGGGCACCCTGGCTGACTGAGAATGAAGCTCTATTGTTCTCTGTTTATCAGAAGTAAAGAAAATAAATTTTCCAGTTTGTTTAGCACTGTTAAAGCTGGTGATTCTTACTCTCAAACATAGCATTGAGATAGTTTTAAAAATGTTCAAGGAGAATTTGATAACAGGATTCCATTTGATTGAGTGGCCTAAAGACTCTTTAATCCCCTACGAAGACCACATCTGTACATTAGCTGTTGATCTCTAGATAAAGGTAGTAAAAATCTCCTTTAGACTTTTGTCTGTGGACAGGAGAAAATCTCCTTCAAGTCAGTGCAATGACTGAAATTTCCATTCTCTAATAAGAAATCAAAAACCTTTAGCCCATCTATGTGAATGTATGCTATCCAAAGCTGTAAGAAGAGCTCAGTGGGCTGCATCATCCAGATACACTTTGATGTGCAGTTTGGATTCAATGGTCATTATGAACCTCTGAAAATTTGTTTAGAAGGCTTGAACAAGATGTTCACAAGTGCATTCTACTAGTCTGAACTGTACCCTGTTGTCTACATTTTAAGCTTTCCATTAATTTCCTTCCAGAAAACAAAAATGAAGTCAAGGAAGACATTAGGCATTTCATGTCATTCTCCCACCGGAGCTTACATTTCTCTTTCAGTAGACCAGTAGTAGTTACAAACCACAGTATTGTATGCAGCTCGTGTGAGTTAGTGACAAACATTTAGAGGAGAGTCTTTTTTCATTCAGAATAGTTAGTTGTGGCCCATTCATGAATTTCCCTCGAAATATAGATAAAACTTTAGCAAACATATTATTTCCTTTGCTATAATACTTTCTAAGCTGCAGACATTTTTCAATATTAGTTCAACTAAAGCTTTCTGCTTTAGTTAAATTTAGTTTAATTTAGTCCTGCAAACCATAATATTTTAAATTAATTCAGTTCAAATAATCCACCGTTTCTTTTGTGTGACTTTGTTTTCTCCTCCAGAACAGATGTTTTATTACTGTAGTGTATGTAGGACAGAACTTGGAGGGTTTTTTTCTCATGAAAAGTAAATGTTTTATATTTTGTGAAAGTAATTTGTGATATCAGGTTAGCCTGTCTTTGGGCTATCCACAGATAAATAATTAAACTGTTTCTCATATGCTAAAAGCATGTGAACAAAATGAATTCTCTTAAATGCAATTGCCTTTAATGTCATCTTCTCACACAAACACTAATGGGGAAATTTCAATCTGGATGCATCAAAATCTCCTTGTAAAATTTGTATTATTTATGTGTACTCTTAATGTGGGAAATGAATTTATGGAAATGGGGATAGGTCTCCATTTTTATTTTGAAGAATCAACTACCAATTCTTTCTTTTAAGCTGCAAAATTTATTTTTTTGTATCTAAACCTGCTCAACAAAGATCAATTACTGAACTTACAGATCTGCTTCCCCTGCATACATACATAATCAATAAAGACTATAGGTGGACCTACAGAGGAGGAAAGGTAACTTAAGGTAGTGTCTCCTTACAGTTCTGCATGCTGGGTCTTCCTTGTGATGGATGTGCTTCTTACAAGAAAGATAGAGAGGGACAATGGGCAATAGATCCAAACTAAAAGATACTAGGTTTAGATTAGATATTAGGAAGAACTTTTTCACTGTGAGGGTGGTGAGGCACTGGAAGAGGTTTCCTAGAGAAGTTGTAAATGCCCCAGCCCTGGAGGTGTTTAAGGCCAGACTGGATGGGGCTCTGAGCAACCTGGTCTGGTGGAAGGTGCCCCTGCCCATGGCCAGAGGTGTGGAACTAGATGATATTTAAGGTCCCTTCCAACAAAAACCATTCTATGATTCTATGATTCCATGATAAAAGTCATAAACAATACTTACAACAACGATTAAGGTACCGTTATTTACGATGCCTCCCACTGAAAAATGGTGTAACTAAAACAGAATGAATGGTAAATTCTCACTTGTCATGTTTTGAAGCTTGATACGGTATTTGGCAACTCAACAGTCCATGTTCTGTAAATGTCAGAGGACAGGAGCTTAGCGGTCCCTTTTGGAGCTCAGTCATGTGGATGTAGGTCAATAAATTGTCTCAGATTTATTGGCTGGTGTAATGAAACCTAGCAAACACAGGAGGGCTCTATGAGAACACATATTAAGAAACATTTAAGTTGGTGCCAGACAGGAGCCTAGTGTTCTGGTGTTACATAACCTTAAGTTAATTTGCAATGCAGTTTAAAGAAATAGAAGATTTTGCTATGAAATTACCATTTGTTTTGGATATGCATGGGTTTATAAAAGCATTGTCTCCATGCTGGATCATAGAAATGTAAAAATAAATCATATAAACCCCAGCTGAAAGGCACCATTGTGAAACATATAAAATAAAATTCCTGATTTTGTCATTTATGCTAAATGTATTAATTCTTTATGAAACAAGTTTAGATTTAGCTCTCACAAATATATCACTGTACAACACAAACTGGCCTCTGACAGGAAAAAATTGTCTCTTTCCTTGATTTTACATTACAAATCCTAATTTTTCCATATTGCTACCATGGAAACAAATGGAGAATAAAGGCAGTAAAGGGAACAAAAAGCCGCTATTGCATAATGGGGTTTGGTCAAACAGGCTTTCACAACAAGGCTGTGCTGCAGCACAGCCGGGTTACTGCGAGTCCCCTGGGGCAGGATCCAGGCTTGCTGGTGCCAGTGTGCAGCTCATGGCAAACTGCTTGTGGTGAGGCCTCCATCTCAGTTTGAAGGAATGGGGCTGTGCAGCCACTCAGCATCCCCTGTATCAAACACAGTCAAAGTGAATGTGTCCCACATCAGGCAGTGCTATGAGAGAGGGTGGGTGTTTCCTCTCTGTCTGGTGGCCCTTGCTCACCACTCCTTTCACGGGACAATTCTGTGAAAACAAATAGAGGATAAATAAAATCTTTATGTAACACTAATGTGGCAGCCCCTGTAAGAAGAAAAACATCTCCAACTCTCATGAGAACAGTGTGGGTGATGATTACCAATGACAGTAATAATAAGGAAAGGGAAGCCTTATCTGCCTGAGGATGCCCACCTGTGAAGGAATGCTGCTTTGCTGGGGCCAGGGGCTGCTTTTCTGGGGCCAGAGTGCTGCTCTGGACTTTACACAGGAGGTGTCATGGGCTTGTTCCCTCCCCTCATCCGCAGCTGTCTACGTAAGTTAAGGAGCTTTGTTCCAACATTTATTACCATGGAAAGAAAAACATCGTATGTGGAGAAGAAAGGCACTAAGTTGCATTTTTCCTGCTCAAATTTGAGCATTTAGCTGAAGATCCCATGGTAGAAGTGGTTTTCTGTTGAACAGTTCCTGAAGCCACTTGTAGCTCAGCTACCTTATGGGTGCGCCATCCCCTTTGTTGTTCAACGCGGACCTCTAGAGAGTAATGTAGATGTTAAAAGCATAAGTCCAAGCTGTTGGGAATAATAAAGGTGGCCTATTGACAGAAACCTCAAGATCAAACTCTTCAGAAGAATCCATGAAAAGGAAAAGTTCATTACCAGATCAGAAATCAAAGGTAAAGGTACTCCAGTAGGGTGAAGAATTGTACAAGACTCTTAGATTAATCCTTTAGGACTTAATTGTCTCAGTTCAGTTGTAAACCAACATTGCACGTGAGTGCCTCCAGTAAGCAATACCAGTTGTCAGGCCCATCACATTTCCATTATAAGTCTAGTTGACTTTAATGTTTAAATCTGTCACATTAAGACCCCTCCAGCAGGCTGGTGGTTAAAGTTAGATTTTGTTATAATTGGGGGTTTTGCTTTTTTTCTTTTCTAGAACCTTTCTTTTGCCAAGAAGTATAAACCTACACTGAGATAGCTAATGATGCATTAATTTATAAACCCTTTGGGAAGGAAAGTACATTACAAAGGATTTCTGGAATGCAATTTTTAACCCAGATAATAATTTCATAATCGATTTTTCATTCTGAAAAAAATTACTTAGTTGACATTGTTAATTGCTACTAGTAATCTTAAGGTATTTTTTTTCTTCTCCCTTCGATGATAAAAGAGTACAGAATATATTTCTAAAGGGACATGTAGTAGTTCTAGGGATCTACAAAGTACAGCTAATCAGCATGGAAAGATTAAGTTCTTATGTTATAGACATGCTGTTCTTGACTAGTGGGTTATCATTTCTTTGCAGAAAGCAGTGTTATAAAAATAATTGAAGGCACACTTACACATGTTCAAACAGAGTAGCCAGGCAGTGAAGGATGTTCAAGTACTGACCCAAGCTTTGAAATTGGAATTTCTGAAAAGGTTGTTGCTTGCTGAATGTGTGCATTTGTCTCATTATGTAAACAGGTCAGAACCTGCAAACTTCTGACCTAAATTTGGATGAAAATATTCTCAGCAAAGTTTGGATCAAGGCTCTGGGTTAAGTCTTAATTCAGATCATCATACATCCTTTCATTAGGATTACCAGGAAAATGTTGGCCTGAGACCAGGTTTTCCCACTCAGATGTTAGTTGCAAGGTCTGTTGAAGTATTCCAGATTGATTGCTGTACCCACATAATGGATATATATTTAACCATATATTTTCTTCATATGACTGTCCAGAAAGACAGAAAGAAGATGAGTATATTACTGCAGTACAGCTGTGGGTTTGCTAAGCAAATCTGGCCCACAGACACATTTACATAGCAAATCTCCCAGTCGCTGCTTCCATTTAGATGAACCACAAATATCTTGGCATTCTAATCTCTCCACAACATATTAATCTCAGCTTGTAAAAAAAAAATAAAAAAAGAGACACTGAAAACACTGTAGTAAGGATTGCCTTCTTCCATTCCATCATTTGATGCTTGCTGTATTCCTCCAGAGAGGAAGAGGAAGGGAAGTAGTAACACATTTATGGTGTAACACAGGGAGAAAATCTCTTTAACTCAAGGTTTTTAAAGGATATTCACCCTATATCATGAATTTTCTGTCACTACTGGATTCTGCTCAGTTCAGCTGTCCTGTAGGGATGGAAATCAGAGAAGAAGCTATTTGCAGGTAGTGGAGAAAGTAATGCAGGTTTATCAGAGAAAAGTCTAGGCGAGCAGCAGAAGCCATTACAGATGCCTGTACTATTTTTGAGAAGGAACATTCTTAAGGAGAAAAGTAGAAGAAAGACCATACTAGTAGAGGCTTGATCAGGTGATAAACAGGTGCCACCAGTACTGCCCAAGACATCTTCCTCTAACAGATCAAGGATCTACATTTACACTGGTTCTGCAACCTTCCATTAGGTCACTGTGCTTCTCTGCCTTCACGGACAGCTTGAAAATCACATATCCATCTGAAAATTTTTCCTCTGCCATATTCATGCTTATTTCTTACAAGTCAGTGGCAAAACAGTTATTCTCTTATTTTCTTTGTTCTGTTGGAGCAATTAACAGGACAGTTTGTTAAATCAGTTGCATTTTAAAGAGAAACAGTGAGCCTATTTTATTTTTAGCTGGAACACCTCCCTTAATATACCTTATAATAAAGCAAGCAAGGAAAAAAATTATACTGTAACTCAAATACTAATAAGTTTTCTTACATAATAGTATAAAGGATTGCTTGCTTTGAAGTCAGTCACACTTGATGAATCTGAGGCTGAGGAGGATTATCAGAAGCTAAGAAGGGTCACACCTTGTTAGACAATAGAACCGTCTCTTCCAGTCTTCTGCTCTTCAACAGTACCCAAAATATCTAGAAAATTATGTGGCAAGGCAATCATATATGGAACTTCCACCCGTATTCTCCTGTCTTCCAAATGCTTTCGTTTTGAAAACTTTCTAAGCAGGATTTACTTTTTGTATTTCATAAGCCTTGGTTGGTTTCTCTTCCATGAGCTTATCCATTCTTCCCTCCCACCTATTTAAGGTTTCAATTTCTACATTATCTTCCGAAGAGGTGTTCCACAGCTCATCTACCTAGTGTAATAAAAATTATCTTCTTTGATGTATTTTGAACCTGGATTTTTAGTACCTTTATTTGATTCCCCTGGAAGAGACATTGAACAGCATCTCCCTTTCTCTTCTGTCTGTGACAGCTGGGATTTTATGGACTTACTGGTTTCCTGTTACAAAGTCCTGAGAGTAAGATAGGTGTGACATGCTTGGCAATGCTTGAGGGTGTTATCATGAGTCTGTACCTGGTGGAATCAGCATACGTGCTCAAAGCCAAACTCTAGCCAAAATAACCAATAGATATGTTTCTCAGCAAAGATACTGATACAGAGATACTTAGCATAGATAATGAAAAGGTCACTCTTAGCAGCCTTTCTATCTTCAAAGGCAACCTTCACATACAGTTTATCTCTTGTAGCTGTGAACAGATTGAATCAAAGGGTTGTACATGTTCCAGTCTCTCCAGATGTGAAACGACTTTTATGCCAAAATGCGGTATTTATATACTCCTTAAATCTTCGTATGCAAGGCTTAAGTACACAAAAATTTTAAGGACTAGGTTTTAGTGACATGCTCGCATTTTTCTCACCTATTGCACAACTTTGAAAGTCATCCACTCTAGACGGCTTTAAGTCATAATAAGGTTCCATATTGGGATTGCCGTTCATTCAGGTTTCTTACACTAATATCCCTCCCGTACACATTAGAAGCAAACATCAAGATCTTGTGTTCCTTGGATGTGCCTAGCTCTATGTCTGTGTACAACTGTTGTGCCCTTGTGAGGAACTAGTTGCAAGTGTGTACATTGTGCACTGGACTATTTTCTTTACAGGCATCTGCCCAGTGCTAGTCTGTTAAATATCGGAGACTTTTAGAAGGTATAGATATTTGGCTTTAAGTTTGTGAGGACATTAACAGCTTTGCCATCTTTCAGAAGAACAGTACAATGAGATAAGAAACATGAAAATGAAAAGGAAGCAGTCTTTTAAACCTGTCTTCTATACGAGAAATGTCAGTAAAGGCAAGCGTGTTTCTCTCTTGCCTCACAACAGTTTTCTCTTCTTGGCCCTTGTCACTTCTAGTCTATCAAAACACTATTTCCAAATCTCTGCCTGGCTGCTGGTGTTCTGTCCTGTACTGCTGGAGCTTTGCCGGACTCTTCATTCAGCACTACTTTGAATGGCAGCTGACTGTCCTTACAATGCTGTGTTTGACAGGCAAATGCAGATCAGTGAAGAAGAAAATGTAGGCGACAAGAAAGACACTTTTCACAGAGCTATGCCACTAAGATCTAAAATTCTTGCAGAGGCCACAGGCAAAGAAAATTGCTTTCTAACTGTTAAAAAATGCTTTCAGCAGCCTTCTTTGAAAAGGAAGTCTGCCTAGTAAGCAGAAAGAGAAATGAGACATAGCATCAGACTATGACAGTCTGCCATATATATTCTTCTCTGGCCTGTAACATGCATCTGGAAGAATAATGTCAGAATTATTTGTTGTAAATAACAACTGGGAATTCAGCTGGTGGAAATGAGATCAGCCTTCATTTTTTTTATCTAAGTAAACTTGATAGGAGGTTACATTTGAATGTAAAAAAGATAAAACTTGAAGGCTTGTTAAGCTGATTGAAAAGCACTGCAAGAGAGTGCTGTTATCATTATGCTAGAAAAAGCCCATTCCTCTTGCTTTACCTGAGTCTGTTCTTTGGGGCCTATGTGAACAGGTAGAACAGAGTTTTGCCCCTCTTGTTTGTCTTATATATCTCATAGTTTCAATATACAGATTGTACTTCTCTGTATAACCAAATAAAACCATTCAGCTATATTGATCTGTATATAGGAGGGCAGGTTTCTACTGTCTTATTTCTGTGTAGATTCTGAGTCATCCTTCCAAGGTCTTTACTTTTTATTAATCTCAGAGCCTGCTCACAAATTTATCTTAGATAAGTAAGACTGATTGAAGACCAACCAAGGCAACAGTCCCTAGGTGGCTTTAGACCAAAGTGGTAAAGATCAAGCTGTTTCAGCTTGCAGGATTATTTGTGACCTGTGTGAGGTTAATAGCTTGTCCCGAGGTTATCCATCCTAAGAAACATTTTCCATTAAAAAAAAAAAAAAAGAAAGAAAAAATAAAGGACATGGCCTCCCTGGACACTACTGCTAAACAGGGTCCAAGAATTTAATGGGGACAAATTATCCTCTCATTTCTGGATGTTTTATCATAATCCATGCTGATGAGGTACACTGGGGAGACAGTATGAAGGACACTGTCTATTCTTACAGTCTACTCCCTTTTTCCAGCCTCTAGATTTTTAGCTCTCTGTGAATTTATGTGGTCTCGATTCCATAATTCGTAGGAACAGTTGTTAGTTGATTTATTCTCACAATAGCCTTCTCACTTTCTAAATTTTACTGAGAGTGAAGGGAAATGTTTGCAAGGTTAGCCAAATTTGTTCCGGGAAGTCCACAGTAGGAAAAGAACTCAGCTCTGGTGTCTGAACCGAACCAAGTTTGTTCCTCTGGAATTCCTTTCAAACACTTTGTTCAATTATTAAAACTGGAGAGAAGAAGGAGAAAACATGCGTACAACAAGTTACAAACTTGAAAATTAAATGCCTTCCTCAAGATGTAGGTTCTGAACTCTGCAGAGCTTCTGCTGATAACTCCACATTCTCTGATGCTGTTAAGCTGGAATGGTGCATCCTGATTAGGTTGCAAATCACCAGAATAGTATCATATGAACTGGGCCCGGATGGATGCCTTCCATGCTCAAGATACAAAGGAATAAAATGGAAAAGGTGGAGCTGGCTGTAGTGGAGAGTCTTCTAATGTCTTTTTAGGGGACAACTGTGCAGTAACATTGTAGAAATCATGCAGGTATAGGTTCAAAATGCAGAATTACAAGTTACAGGTAAAAGGCAATAAAAAAGAATGGTATTAAGATGACATGTAATACTTTGTAGACACTAAATACAAGATGCATTGCAACTTGGTTTAGGATTGGAATTAACAGTCATGAAGGCTGGAAAAGGGAAAGGACTGAATAAATACCGCTTTTGTTGCAGAATAAGGTCATGAATGCAAAATGACCCCTGTTTATTTTAGGATTTTGAAAAAATTTGGCCTTGAGTGTAGGGCAACTCTTACCCTGTACCTTTGTTCTCTGGCTGTATACTGGCATGTTCATCCCTTCCAAAAGCACACACTCACACATTGTCAAAACAGGGCTGGGAAGAGGCTTTCTGCACAGGCTCATTACTCCAAGCCTCTGCTACCTGCAGCTTCAGTCATCAGTGTCTTGTTCTCAGCTGTACGTCCTTGGAGGTGGGACCAGAGGCCTTGATGATTGATGAATTTCAGCCAGCACAGCAGAATAGGTGATAGATGGGCAACATTGTGCAGATATGGCACAAGCTGCCGCAAATCCACTTTTGGGTTTGGGTTTGTGTAACTGCTCTTGGGTAGACTCTCACCCTGTGGCTCTTATTTGATTTTGCTGGGAAGGGGCCCTTGTTGATAAACTGACCAATATTTTCTGGAAAACAGGGATGTTTAGCTTCCGCTTTCTTTTTTTTCTATCCAGTTTGCTGTTGAGATTACATTCCAGGCAAAAGTGCTAATTTTTGTCCTCCAAACTCTCAGTGCAAATACATAGAAATATATTAATTCATAAAATGAACTATATTTTTAGGATAGTTTAGGAAGTATTTTGTTGTATATTCAAATGCATAGTGTGCTGAACTGACAGCAGTCAAGTATGTGCAATAGATCGTTCTGAGCTTTAGTTTCTAAAGCATAAAGTGCTACCCTAGTATCCTGTTCAAATGCAGAATGTATATAGGATAACACCAACATATCAGAGAGCTATCAGTTTTGGAGCCATGAGCTCAACAGGAACCTGCTTGACAAAATGATTCCACATGGCACTGCAGTATGAATGTAACATTTATGTTTATTTTTGCTTTATTCAGGCTCATGTCACCTGGATTTATGTAATCATACATCTGTGCTAAAACTTTCTTATTACATATAGGAAGCACCCTCATGTTTACATGATTTACATTATGGGTGTCCAATAATCAGTTGGCCTTGTTCCTATGACCTGGGCTGCTGTATTCTACAGGCAGGTGGACTTTGCACTTCCATGGTGACAATCTCGTTTTCCTTCTGCATCTTGACTCACAGACAGTTACAGTTTTATGAAACCACATGAAAATATCAAGAGTATCCATACCTTTGTGACTGATCCTCTTTGGTGCATGGTGCTCATACACAGACTGCTCAAAGACAGTGAGTTTTTTCTGTTCTATGTCACTTCCCAGCAAAAAGATTCATGTGCTGAGCTGGAACTGAAGAATTTAAGAGAGCTTCCTTCTCTCTCACCTCCTCTATGGTGGCTGCATAAGGTAGTAGCGTCCATGTGGAATATAATATGATCATGCAACAACCCACCCCTCTCATTACTTGGGACTGTATCTTCTCTTGGTGGAAAAACAAAAGTTCCCTTTTCTAGACCTTTTGTCCAGCAAGTAAGCTTTGACAGCCTTCCTGTATTTTATTAACACCGTAGATGGTATTTGTTGAACAGGATATGTACTGACTGAAATATTTTCTCCTGAAAGGTTTATTGTTCTCTGATATTTTCTTTCTGTTGGGTCACCAGAAGTTTATTCCCATATACTCTTTCGTTAGGGTACTAGAGCTTTTTAAAATTTTGTTTAGGTTTTTTAGGGTTAGGGTTTTTTTTTTAAAGTCTCATGGTTTAACTGCAAGCTGTCAGGGCAATAGTATAGTTCTTGGAAATTGAAGGATAATCCTTTGAAAGGCAAAAGGTGACCAGAATAAACAAAGGGAGAGATTAAGTTGCTGAAGCGACTATCAGTGTCAACATTTTAACTGACTGTGGAAAGACAGGAAAGACACTCTCAGAGAAATACATTAAGAGAATACAAACCAAAGACTTTCACAGGGAACTATCATCTTTTTAACTGCAGATCTTAGCCATTATTTTATATTAGTTGTGCACTATTTTTTTTTAGTTCACAGAAGATATTTTGTCACTTCCACTGTGTTCTCAGTTGAAAACATTAGTGTTATAGTTTAACCCCAACCAGCAACTATGTCCCATGCAGCCCCTTGCTCACTCTACCCCCTACCCTAACCTACCCTAACCCAGTGGGGAGAATCAGAAAGAAAAAGTAAATCTCGTGGGCTGAGATAAGAATAGTTTCAAACAAAATGAAATATTGTGATATCATCATCATTATCATCATTGTAAGGAAATGAAGAGAGAGAGGAATAAAATCCAAGTGAAACAAGTGATGCACAATGCAGTTGCTCACAACTTATACCCAGTCTATCCCCGAGCAGTGATCTGCAGCCTTCAGCCAACTCTCCCCAATTTATACACTGAGCATGAGGTTCTATGGTATAGAATATTCCTTTGGCCAGTTCAGGATACCTGTACAGGCCGTACATTCCCTGCCAGCTTTTTGTGCACCTTCTCGCTGGCAGGGCATGGGAAACTGAAAAGATCTGAATTTAGAGTAAGCACTACTTAGCAATAACCAGAATATCAGTGTGTTATCAAAATTATTCTCATACTAAATCCAAAACACAGCACTGTACCAGCTACTAGGAAGAAAATTAACACTATCCTAGCTGAAAACAGGCCAGTCACTAATTTAAAGTGTCATGCTATCGTACAATCATGTGACTCAAAAGCATTCTAAGTTTTGTCCCTTGGATATGTTGGTTTGGGTTTTGTCCCAAAGTGTTCAATAGCTTGGACTCCATACATAGTAAGGTCTGAATATATCCCTGCAATGTGTAGTGCAGAATGCAGAAATGGGACCTATGATCTACAGATTGCCATATTCAAAGAGCTGTTTTTCCAACACAGTGGGCAGCTGGTGAAAAAGAACATCAATCAGAAACCCAGAGTCGAGTCATACAGCCATCCTGGTCTAACAAGTTCCCCATTTGACTGATAGGAAAACTGAAGCACAGGAAGCTTCTATCACCAGGCTGCAGGTTTTTCCAGGTCAAAGACTATAGTTTTATGGGTCTGCTGTAGAAATATCTGCTACACTGGATCTGTGATTTCTAGGTGTTACCATAACACAGATAATAAGATTTAACACCAATGGTAGAGGCAGAGGCAGGAGCTGGACTTGAATCCCCTGATTTGCAGCTCCAGAAATTCTTTGCTAGTTTATTATGCTGTATGTCTTCAGACAATTGAAAGTGCTGGTATTTTTCTTGGAGGATAGAGACTGACAAGCACTAGCTAAGGAGGCAAGCCAGAAGGTAATGTCCCGATATCTTATTTGTTGGCCACACTCCCTTTGGACTTGTTTGGTTTTTTAATGCTCTTTCTTCCTTTTATTGTCTTTTTCAGTAGAGCATTATAAATTCTGACTATTTTTCTCTGAACTGATTCCTAACCCACGTTTCTTGTTTAGGAAAATCAAGTGTATTTGAAGGTAAAGTTAGTGTTTTCATAATATTTCCGTTGCTTTGTTGTTGTTACTGCTCTGATGTGGGAAGATCTATTGGCCACAAACATAACTCCCTCTTTACACACAGCTGGTGAATGAAAACAATATCGGAACATCTCCATGACACACAAGGCTTTTATACAGTGATGTTTCAGACTTTACTGCAGTTTCCTTTGGAAATGCTTAAAACAACTACATCTGTTTCCTTTCATTGGGATTTTGTGTTCTTTAAGCCAAAAGGAGTGGATAAAACTCATTAATTCTGAACAATAATTGCAATGTCCTATATAAATATTTTTTAGACTGTAGGGTTGTTGTTTCTTTTCTTTCCACTAAAAATATAAAATAGCTTGTCTGTTCAATGTAATGAGAGTTCCTGGATACTTTTGCATTGCTATGTTATGCACAAATACTTGAACTAGATTTAAAGAGTCTGGCTCATATGCTTATGTCAAGCTCACATTACCTACACAGAAAGTAGTACAGAGCCAGACACCAAATGCAGGAGAGGGCACAACATGGGGTTAGTTTACCTGAGTACATCCTTCCTGAAAATGCAATAGAGACCCACCTCCTATGGCAGATGCTGTAGGTATGTCTCAATGTAGGGCCAGAGAGTGCCTGGCAGCCTTCTGTAGCACTGCACAGAAAAGAGTATGGATGCAGGCACAAGCCAAGTACAATTTCTTGAAGGCACCTACATTTTGCTAATAGTACAGAGGGGTAAAAATTATTTGTGTAAGCTACAACATCAGATCCAAACCAAAAAATTGATGCCATCTCTCCCTTTATCTGAGGACCAGATCTGTCTCTGGATCAATTTGTGCTTCTCAGACCAGTGCTTTTCTAACATACATGTACAGCTGTTGTCTAGTGTTCCCTGCTTAAGACATTATTTGTTACTCATCTCTCTTGAAATCACTGTTAATCCAGGCCAAGACAAAGTACAAATCAAAGTACTTCCAACATTTAAAGTAGATGATACATTTAAAAATGTTTATAAATAAAAGCATAAAAGGAACAAAACGAACCCATGCAGATGAGGCAGCTTCTCAGACATCAAGTCTGTTCACCAAAAGTTTGCCACCTGCTCAAATGTCTGCCTGCTTGCCCCTGCTTCCAGGAAGGCAACATTTTTTCTCCTGACCAGAATGGCACTAGCTATCCATCTGGTCTGTGACACTTCTGCTGTGCTGGGTTGCTCTCTGCTATCCTCTGTTACTGAAAATATTTAAAATACTTTTGATTAACTCCTCTGCGGGTCCACACTTCATAAATCCTATTCCTTCTCTGAGCTACCTGGAAAATTCTCATAAGAAAGTGTGATCCTGTATCTTCATGCATCCCCTCTGCAGCTTTCTGCAATAGCTGTTTTCTAATTTACATAATACATGCATTGGGATGTCTCAGACTAGATGCACTCTAGCATGTTCTGTAGTGTGCTGGAAGAAAAGATCATGATCACAAGAGGAGTACAACAGAGTCCTCAACAGTGAATTCAGGTCTCTCAGCATTTCCCTGCCTTAATTTGTTAGAGCTTAAAATGTCAGGGAAGTCTCTGCTTCCACGGGATACACCTCTAAGTACATACAGAAGAGGAAATGGAATAGTATTGGAGCAGAATATAACAGTTTTGTACTGAGACCTCAGTAGTCACAATACCTCAAGACTTAGCTCCTGTTCAGACTAATGACCCCTAATCATCCACTGTGTTATATTCTGGCTGTTTCCTCTGGTTTCAAGGGGAACTGGATCTCTTGGCAAAGAGATATTTGCACTCAAGTTCTGCAACTCAGTCACAGAATACCTCTAGTCACTTGGAGCCATCAACTTTAACCCAAGCTAACACAGATACTGAAGGCTACAGAATTTAGTGCCTTTATGTCCTCTTTAACTTATCACTCAGCTTCACACACAGTAATAAGAGCTGCTGATTGAAAAATACCGTCTTAAACCATCCATTTATTTTTAGAGTATTGTGAGACTTTTAATATGGACATAAAAGATGAAATACACAGGGTGTCTGAAATACAGACAAGGAGTGGACTTTCTTCACAGGATAAAATTAGTATCTTTTTCCGAGATGAGGATTGGGAATAGCACAGCTCTGACATATGTGAAGAGGAAGTACCTCTGTGCTTGAAATACTGCTGTAGGTAACAGAAAAGACATGACATTTTTTAGAAGAATTCCCAAAGCAATGAGACCCAGAGTGAGTCTCAGAATAATTCTAGTCTGGGATATTAGACCTGGGATTAAGTTAATTTACTGGATGTGAACATAAGTTAAAACATATTAAAAAGCCATTTCTTGCTTAACTAGTCTGTTTTATTATCTTAGCATCCTTATCCTTTATTATTTTCTCCAGTTTAGCACTGTGCACACACCCTTTTTCACTCCAAAATCTGTGCATTTATATCCCAGGAACCATGCAAAACAACCACAGAAAACAGATGTGCAATCATTGCTGTGTACCTGAAAGGAAAACTGAACCTATTGAGAATGAATGGTATCAATGGAAATAAGCCATGTTGGCATTTGCTTCTTTCTCGCATTAAACAAGACTAAAAAGTGAAGAGCAAATACGGCTTACTATGTGCAGAGAGGGGAGAGGGGAGAATATAACATTACAGCTGGTACCAGATGGTAAAAATAATTCCTCAAGATGGTACATTTGCTTTCAATTTAACAGTTAATAAAATACTTCTGTTTGATTTTCCCCATTACAATCTATAGTAGTTTAGATCCACGTACGTGAGGAAACTTCCTATTACCTTTCAGAAATAGTGTCTTTAAATATTTTTCCCCACTTTCCTAAGATTTTATTTTTTTCCTATTTTGAATTTGCTCCCTTCATCCCTAACTATGACACTGAGACAGACAGCTGTAATGTGCCATGAAGTACATGAGTCAATGCTGTTCACTCTTCGCACAAAGTTATTCAAGGCATGAGATATTTACAACTGATAATCTTAGCAAAGGATGAGCCCTCTCTTTATAAATATAACATGAAGTCTTACCTTAGTTTCAAGGTTCAGATGAGAAAAGAAACAATTATTTAAGACTTGTATATTGCTATGTTTAACCCTAAAGTTTCATTGCCAAGAGTCTTATATCCAAAGACGTCCTTCTTTAAGATTGCTATAATCAGCTTTGGAATGTTTCTTGGATATATTCGAAAACCCTATTTTATCACAAAGACATTGAAAAATTCATCAGTTCCAGTATTCATGTAGAAATCTATGATAATTTGGCTCTGATCAAGTTGCAGTATGTGGAGATCTTCAGGAAGAATTCTTTCCTCTGACATACTGCACAGGGCCTCTCCTTTGCCTGGGAGCCTAAATTGCACACTGTTAAAGGCAGGATGCCAGAGCCCATGGAATAAAGTTGCTACTGTGTTTGGAGATGCAGTTAAAGAGCTTCTTTCCCTCAAGTTATGCTGAATATAAGAAGCATGAAAATACATGAGACAGGAGTAGACAGTAGTACCCGGAGAGAGCTTAGGTTGTAGAAAAAGACATGTTCAGGATCTTAGAAACTCCAACTGACTCTTGGAGGTTTGAGAAGCTATCAGGGCAAAATGCTACAGTAACCAGAAATTTCAGTCACCCTACTGCAGACGAGGTAAACATCCCACAAGGAAAGGCTGATCTAAATTATAAATAATGAAAATAGTAGCACTTTGAAAAAAATAATGAAAGATCCAAAGAAGTGAAGCCGGTCTTGGACTAGGCCTGAGCAATGAGCAGGAACTGGTTGACAATATGTTAATTCAAAAACATTATGAAATGCAGATCGTTTGCACTGAACCTCTGAAAAGCCAGTGAAGGATAAAACAAAGCTGATCAGGTGAAGTAACTAACAGAGTAGGTTAGCACCTGGGAGAATGAGGGCAAGAAGACAGTTTAGGTGCACTATGTTAGAAGACTGAATGTTTTCTGCCAGTTAAAAATATTCAGTCAAAACACAAAGAAACCAATGCAGCTAAAAAACAAACAAAAGCTAGCAGATGTGATATTGCATTCTTCAGAATGGGGGGTAATTTTTAAAAGGAAAGTGGAAGAAAACATAAACGTTGACAAAAAACATAAGTAATAGGGAAGGCCAATGTGAAGAATGCAATTTACCAAAGGTATTAAAAACTAATAATAGAAACTTATTCAAAATTCAAAAGCAGGACATATGCCAGAGAATTGGTGAGCATGAGAAATTATATATGTGTAAAACCTGAAGTTGACGCCAAGGTTTCACTGTTTGCTGCAGAGAAGTTTATGGAGTTTCCCATGCCAGGACCATTCTTTACAGAGAAAGAGTCTGAAGATTTATCTCAAACTGAAATGTTGATACAAGGACTTTTGTGCCTAGACAAAAATGTAAACCACACAATAACTGTTAATCAGGACCATGTGGTATTTACCTAAGTGGTCCAGAGGAACTCCCTGTGAAGGCTATGAATGAACTCTGGTGCATGATATATTGCTTAAATCAGCCCAAGCACAAGAGAAATACAAGGTGATAAATACAATGGAAACTTTAAAAAGAACAGAGTTAGTGCATATATGGATAAATATGCTGTATCTAGAAAAGACTTGAAGAAGAGAAAAAAGTGTTTTAGAGGAAAAACATTACCTTATAAATCTATTACAGTTCTTTGATCCAGTCACTGAACTTGTAAGTAACATCAATTCAATTGATATAATCATTTTATCAGCAAGCATTTGACATCTCTCAACAGAGATGCTTAAAGGAACTAAGCTGTCATAAGAGTGGTCACATAGATTATTAATTTATTACAAAATAAAGAGTAAGAATAAATGTTTGGCTTGTTCAATTGAAAGAGGTTACTAGTAAGGCACAAGGGAGCTATACTGACTCGTGCAGTTCATTAAATGAATTGCAAAGAGACTGAAGAGTGAGAAGATGAAGTTGGTAAATGATACAAAATAATTCAGGCCTGCCAAAACTAAAGCAGACAGTAAAGAGTTGTAGCAAGATCTCATGAAACAAGTGTCTGGGTTCAGAGAAAATAAACAGGGAACCATTAAGTGTAAGAATTTATTGGCAACTAATGAAGTTATGGGACAAGCAGTTTAATGGGAACAAAAGGAAATAAGCTTTCTGCAAATAATTAACACGTGGAACTCATTGCCACAGGATGCTCTGGAGCCCAAAATTACTTTTATAAAGTAATTAAGACAGATTCATGAAAAAACAGCTGATAAAGCATGGCTAAACACAAAAACGTAGATATAACTTGTGGCTTGAGGAGCCCCTAAACAAATTACTACTGGAAGTTTGGGAGGTAAAGCAATGGGAAGGTCATTCTATAATTGCACTGCTCTTATATTCTTCTCCTAAGAATCTGCTATCAGATGAATTACAGCCAAATGAATAAAGAGTTTTGAGCACTGACTCATAAGAATTGGGAATTTCCTATTCAATTTGTTTATTTTTTTGTCTTACCCATCTGTTTATATTTGTCTCATCTTGTAGGTTTGGGACAAGGACATCTATTGTTTATACAACAGTTAGTGCAATTAGGCCCGACAGCATTTAAATTCTAGCTCTGAGCTTCCAGATGTTTCTGTAATGTGAATGTTAAGCTACCTTTCACAGAAAAGACTTGCTATATTAAAAAAACAAACAAACAAAAACCTCTGTTGAAGAAAATCGAATTGCGCTGTCAAGGACATTGAAGTTCAGAAAGATGTAATTTAAAGTTCTCCAAGCAAGCTTTAACCTTTGCAGTCCAAGCCTGGCAAAGCTATATTCAATTGGAAATTACTACACAGAGGAGAAGCAACAGCAGAAGCAATGTACTTCAATAAGAAGTAGGTGTCATGTTTAACTTGATCTCTTTATGTATTAATTTATCATTTTATACACACATTCCAATCATATGCACACAAAAAGTCATAAAATCTAGTGCTCTATCTGGACCCTTCATTTTACTTTTTCAGCATGAGTAATGGAAGAAGTCTAGATGAAAGAAAACTGGAATGAGGAATCTGTGAAGCAGAACTGTAAAATAAAAGGGGAAAAGGTGAAGTTTGTATATATCACTGTAGAAGTGATATATTTTCCACTGGTTATCAAAGAACTTATGATATTAGTGAGACAAAATTAAGTAGTTATTTTCAATTATAGGAGTGCACTTGGGACAGCTGGCTTGGACACATGTGTCCCAGCACTGAATAGGATCCCATATTATTAGAATAAGTTGTAGGATTTCCTTCTTGATCAAATACAGACGTAACATGAAAAAAAAAGATGTTTATTTCTAGTTAAAAAAAAAAGGCATTTAAATCACAGAATCATAGAATCACAGAATACACTGAATTCAAAGGGACCCAAAAGGATCATTGAGTCCAACTCCTGGCCCTGCACACGACTATCCCCAACAGTCACACTGTGTGCCTGAGAGTATTGCCCAAATGCTTCTTGAATTCTGTCAGGCTTGGTGCTGTGACCCTTCCCTGGGGAACCTGTTCCAGTGACCAACCACCCTCTGGGTGAAGAACCTTTTTCTAATATCCAGCCTAAACCTCCCCTGACACAACTTCAGGCCATTCCCTCAGGTCCTGTCGCTGGTCATCACAGAGAAGAGATCAGCATCTGTCCCTTCTCTTCCCCTCACGATGAAATTGCAGACTGCAATGAGGTCTCTCCCCAGTCTCTTCACTGAACAAATAGATCAAGTGACCTCAGCCCTTTCTCATACAGCTGGCCCTCTAGTTCCTTCAACATCTTCGTGGCCCTCCTTTGGATACTGTCTAACAGCTTAAATACCTGTGTGCATATATTTTGAATGTGAAGAATGAAGTCTGGAAAGTCTAGATTATGAGCAAATGAAGAGGAGTTTCCTTGCTGGTGATTTTCCAGAGAATGGCAGTATCACAGTATCACAAAATATGCTGAGTTGGAAGGGACCCACAAGGATCATCAAGTCCAACCCCTAGCCCTGCACAGAAAGAAGAGCCCAGAGCAGCATTATGTCATAGAAGCAAAACACAAAAAATAAGAGGTATGGAAAAAACAGATAGCCCAGGTACTCTGTTTCTTTCTAGTGTCTATCTTCTTTGCAAGGCACCAGGGCTGTCTAGTTACTGAATCTACTTTATGGGTGTTGTTCACCTTTATACTACAGTTCTCCCCACCTCACTTCTCTACTGATGGCATGATCTGCTAAGGGTACATAAATTAGGACCATCTGAAATGGAGACTGATGCATGAAAGTCTTTATCCTTGAAGCTTGTTTTTTCTCTGAAGTCAAAATACTGAATAAATTTTGGTATAAGAGCTGGGCTGTGCATACAGCCTGGGTGTCCACACAGCCTGGGTGTTCACCCATAGTGGCACATTTTTGGGGTGGTAACAACTGAATTTTGGCCCTCAGATCATGAAGAGCAGGCTCCAGGCAGGCAAGGCCTGATGAACTGGCTCAGGGACCATCATCTGCTTCCAGGCTTCCTACATCCCTGAGTCCCTCTTGTATAAAAGGGTATAAAAGTTATACCTTTATCACATAGGAACATAGGCCAGAGGGGTGGGATACATGAATGAGACAAGGCACTGTCTCTAAGTGAAGGTACATCCTTTGAAGTGCTGAGCTCTCACAGCTCCTATTAACTTCCACTGGTGAAATACTAAGTACCTCGTTTGATGTGGATCATTGTTTGCTTCACCATTGTAGTCTTTCTGATTTAAGAACAGACATCTTACTACCCTTACTTAAAATCTTATGAAGGAAACATATGGCAAAGACAAATTCCTGTCACATCCACAGGCTTTTTGAATTACAGTGGAGGCTACTCAGGATCATTTCTCAGTCAAAAACATATCTCAACTGCTCACTAAAATGCACTGATGTTAGATAGCATCAACTAGCCTATTCCATAGGCACCTTGTGAGAACAAAAACTTGAAGAATTATGTTACAATCTCCTGGTTTCTCACAGTAGTGAGAAACAAGGACAGAGGTGCATACGGCTGAAACAGGTTTTACCCTAAGGAATTTTCTCTCTTATCCTTCAGGACACAATTGGGACCCACGTATACTTGTGCTGTCACTGTAACAATCTCTATAGAGAGATTAAAAATATCCATGAGGATCAAGTTCCCACAGATCTAAATAGGAATTAAATGCTTACATATCTTACGTGCTTAAAAAATGGTGTGGAGAGCTCTTCACTGAACCTCAAGAGGACACAGCATTATATGACCCCCAAGGAAATCTCCAAATATTAGAATTACATAACCACGTCTTAGCTGGGGTATGCACATTCTGTCAAACACAAAATTCCAGCAGGCCCATGTACGAATCTCAAGTAATATCTTCAAGTAGGACCTCCTGGCATGTATACATCCCTGGACCATGGGGCTGAAAATATGTCCTGGAGTTATACTTGCTTTGAAAAGAAAGTCAACATAACAGTTTTTAGGCACATGACTAGTGATCTGAGCAAAGCATAACCTTGTAAAGGTCAGAAAAATGTGTACAAGTTTGTAGACTAACATCTACAAATCACAAGCAGCTTATGCAAAACTGTTGTCTTGACATTTCTGTTTGCCATTCCTCATTATTTTTAGAAATAGCTAACACAGATATTATTCTGTATTTCAATTTGCAATTGTTTTTACATGTACTCTAATTAGTACAAGGTCAAAAGGAAGGCTTTTGAAAGGAGATATGAGGTCTTTGTTGTCACCAGATGACAGCATGTTGAAAAGTTACCAAAATGCCATGGCAGAATAAAAGAGAGATTGGGGGTTTTGTTTTGCTCCTTAACATGAATTGCTGAGCATTCAGGATTTCTTTGGATCAGGGCTCAGTCATCACTTTCAGAGAGAAAAAAATGACTCCTTGACAGGAAAGGACAAACTAGATTCTTGTTTTCCTACAATTGTATCAACATTTATGGTGGCCTGAACTATCTCCATTGTAGCTTAAACCCACAGGAAGAGGCTCTGGAGAAGAAAAATCTTTGTGCTAAAATGCCCTTATACAGCTTCTAAAAGGGTTTTTATTGTTCTTTTTCTTTTATCCAAGGGATAGGCTTCCTCTCCAGGGGCTATGCTACAGGGCTTGTCCCCAAAAATCTTGAATTGGGAAGAAGTCCTTTAAGCTGTCCACCAGCTTTCCATCCAACATGGTTTCAGTATAATTCACCTGAAGATTTAGCTATGGGAGATTGGGCTGCCTCCTTACCCTTGTAGGTCTGAGGGGAACATAGGGGAGGGTAAAAGGGCAGCATCAGGTTATACCTCTTCAGCTTTCTTGTAGATCCTCTTTAGGTACTAGAAGGCTGTTTCTAGGACCCTTCTCTTCTCCGGGATGAACAATTCTGGATTTCTCAGCCTGTCTTCACAGGAGAGGTGTTTCAGCTCTCTGATCAACTTTGTGGCCCTCTTCTGGACCCGTTCCAACAACTCAATGTTCTTCTTTTCTTGGGAGCCCCAGAGCCACATGCAGTACTCCAGATGGGGTCTCACCAGAGTAGAGTAGAGGGGCAGAATCACCTCCCTTGTCCTGCTGGCCATGTTTCTTTTCATGCAGCCCAGAATATTGTGGGCTTTCTGGGTGGCAAGTGCGTGTTGGTGGGTCACGTTGAGCTCCTCATCAGTCAGCACCCCCAAGTCCTGGATGAAAGGATAGAATGTATCCTCAGCAAGTTTGCTGATGATATGAAACTGGGCAGGGGGTGGCTGATACACCTGAAGGCTGTGCTGCCATTCCGCGGGCTTGATAGGCTGTAGAATTGGGTGAAGAGAAATCTGATTAAGTTCAACAAGGGCAAGTGTAGGGTTCTGCACCTGGGGATGAATAACCCCAGGTACCAGCACAGGTTGGAGGCTGAGCTACTAGAGAGCAGTTCTGCAGAGAAGGAGCCAGGAGTCTTGGTGGATGACACTGAGCTGGCAGTGTGCCCTTGTGAGGAGGAGGGCCAATGGTATCCTGGGATGCATCAGGAAGAGTATGGTCAGCAGGTCAAGGGGGGTGATCCTCCCCCTCTACTCAGCCCTAGTGGGGTCACATCTGGAGTACTGTGTGCAGTTCTGAGCTACTCAGTACAAGAAAGACAAGGAGCTACTGGAGAGGGTCCAGTGAAGGGCCACAAAGATGATGAGGGTCTGGAGCATCCCTCTCATGAGGAGAGGCTGAGGGAGCTGGGCCTGTTTAGTCTAGAGAAGAGAAGACTGAGACGGGATCTAATTAATACATATAAAACCTCAAAGGCAGGTGCCAAGAGGATCATGACAGACTCTTTTTGGTGGTGCCCAGAGACAGGACAAGGAGCAACGGCCAAAAAATAAAATGCAAGTTCTACCTCAACATGAGGAAGAATTTCTTTATATAGAGAGTGTCAGAGCACTGGAACAGGCTGCCCAGGAACGTCGTGGAGTCTCCCTCTCTTCATCAGAAGATGTGTGACAGAGGTTGTTATGGGACTCCACAATTTCTGGATGAAGTTCAACATGTGTCAGTAAAGACATCACCATTCCTGCTAGCTGCATTTGGTGATTGCCATCTGGTTACCTGTATCTTCAGCAGCCTGCATCTCAAATAAAACTGATATCGTTGTCAAACTACTCAGTGCCAAAGTCAAGGGATAATGGTGGCTAAGCCTGGATTGTACTTCATGGGAGCCAATAGGAAATACATCATACATCTCAAAAGTGACCCTGTCACAAGTATCAAGTCATTAGGTGCTGGTCTCTTCCAAGGGGTGATCAGAGACACTCAAGCTACCTTGAGTATGGTGGTAAATGAAATGAACCATTTCTGCTCAAGGAGCATTCTTTGCCCTGAGGCCAACTGGCACAGCTATAGAGTAAGGTAAAGTGCTTTACTCTCTCAACAGTATGGTTGCAGCCAAAATGCCTTTTGGAAGTGGTCCTTGTCCTGTGCTAATTCCCAGCTGTAACTGGGCAGTGTATGGAAGCCTTTGACAGGCTCTTTCTGAGTTCAGGCCAAAACACTGCCAGACCTGTGCAGAGACAGCTGGACAGTTACAGCCTTGTGCCTGGTTCTGGCTGTGCTCCTATACCTGGAGCAAATTCATTGCCCTCTTTAGCTCTACTAACAAGTATGCAAGACAAGATCGCTGACCTCACTTGTCCCTGCACTCTTCCAGTTCACATATGCAAGACAAAGCTTTTGATCCCCAAGGAATAGCACTCACCCTCTCATCTGGTATGCATAACAGATGCTGGAAAATAGAGGGGACTATTTCAGCAGTGCATGGTCTTATCTGTAGGCTCTACTGTGTCATCTCTATTGTGTCAGTGACATTGCAAACTGAGTTCTCATGCTTTGCTCCCAGGAAGCTTCAAGACATTAGTGGGACACTGTGGAGAAGTCTGTATGTTGGCAGGCCAGTCTGTGCATCGTGGCTGAGGGTGATTTCAGGCCCTCCATTCCCCCAGAGACTGTGAGCACTAAAGCCATCAAGAAACTTAAGGGAATAAAACCCCAGTTTTGGGAGTTTTTTATAGCACGACTAACTGTAACAATATTTGGGTTCAACTTCTCAAGAGCACGTATCCCTTTGTTGGCAGCCCCATATATATCTACTGGGGCAAGAGTAGCTTCATAAT
Source organism: Manacus vitellinus (assembly GCF_001715985.3). Classification (NCBI taxonomy): domain Eukaryota; kingdom Metazoa; phylum Chordata; class Aves; order Passeriformes; family Pipridae; genus Manacus; species Manacus vitellinus. Next base: position 51,727,338 of record NW_021939396.1, on the reverse strand, counting down.
GTCTGCTACTTAAAAGAACAGCAATTACAAAAAGAACTAGCCACTAACAGCAGTGTCTTTACTTTTATCTTCAAACAACAGATGGTGTTAATCTGGAGCTTTGCATTCCTAAAAGTGCTGGAATCATGAAACGACTTGCTTCCAGCGGGACCCTGATGCACAATGTATTTCTGGGGAAAACAGTCAAAATGAGTGATCAGAGCAAAATATGCCTGCCATTAAACAGACTTCATGTGAAATTCTTACCTTTTCACAGGACAAGATGTCACCCAGATGACTATTGTGGGTTTCATTCTGTTTTCAGTAACAGTGCCTAAATCAGGAGTAGCTTGTGTGAGTCCCCAAAATCTGGAGTAGCTTCTAGCTGATATGGTTCGTGACAAGACTAGTAATATCACAGTTGTGTTCATACACCAGTTTTACACTGGAATAAGTATACAGCTCTCTGCAGGTCATATTTCAGCATAGTTACTTCAGATTTACTTCACTGTTACCAAGATCAGAATCAGTGACTGCCTGGGATAAAAAGTTAAGGTGACACTGAGGCAATTTCTTTTGTAATTCATGTGGGGAAAGCTAAAATAAATAGCACGAAAGGTCTCCACATTATTAACTAGTGTGTTTGAAAGAATCCTGCCGTTGTGTTTTATCTTTTCTTAACTGCAAGCCAGAACATTTAAGATTTAATTATTTAGAGAAAGGGGGAGGGGAAGTGTGCCTTTTGAAGAAAGTTCCACAAGTTTCCAAACACTTCAACATTTCATCGTGGCAATCAGCCAGATGCCAAACAAAATGCAGCTTTCCACCAGGGATCTGACAGGTGGCCTTTCCAAAGTTTACACACTGAAGTGAGAGCTGATGTTCTGCTGCTTATTTTTCTGCCTTTTAAGTTATTCCTTTACTGAAGCCAGATTGCAGACATCTTTCCATGTAACAAAAGATAAGATCTTTCCCCGAATATTTGGGGATTTTAGTATGCTTTTATATTATCCATATCTACTCAGGGGATTATTATTCACACATTCAAATGAAGAAATCTTTGGCTGACAAGGAGGAAAAACACATATGTATGCAGGCAAAAGATAAGGTATTTGAAGCTTCAGTGATAACACAGAGCCAGATACTATTGAGGTACAACATAGGGAAAAATGCCAGCTTTCCTTTAAGGTGCTTCCCCTGTCTCTGGCTGTGAAGAAGACTGGGACCTCAGCCTCACTCATCCCCTGGCTCATTCTCTGGAGCATCTCCACCCCGATCCATCTGCCTGGGGCTCCCTACCTGCCACCCAAAGAGGCCCCTTCAGGGAGAAAAAAATGCAGTCTGCAGTTTATTATAGAGTACCATTAGATCTTCCTTTATCACATCGTTCTCTCCGTTGTCCTAGGGCTTTCAGATGTATCCTCAGAATTTTCTGGATGCTCCTGGAAGTCCTCTAAATTAAGAAAATATCAGAAGAGACAAAGTGTAGGGGAAAAATGGAAGTATGACAGCTCTAGGATGTACATCTCACTTTCCTTCAGGTATGATGTCCCTAAAAGTACACAGTAAGGTCCAGGTGGACAGATAAGAGAAACCACAAATTATTCCGCAGAAGCAAATTTCTTGAAGAAACAAGAACTGTGACTCATCCAATGGAATTGCTCATGATTGATAGCCAGGTTAATGAGGCTCATGTCTGACTCAGTTTAACTCACTTTTGGGAACAGTTCACTAGAGAAAACTTGGGGGGTGCCCTTGTCTTCATTTATATCCCATTTGTCCATCATGAAGCCAAAGGAAAGTTTGTGATAGATAATGCAGTATGCAAACAAAAATTATCAGCATGTATAAGAGAGAGATTCTGCCAAAGAAAGGACTGAGTCCTGACCAAAAGTTTTGTTTGCTGTTGGCAAGGAGCAACAGGGGATATTTCTTTCTCTTGTGTTCATGGTCCTATAATGCACTTCACTACAGCATCTGAGCAGTTTCTGAAAGCTTCCCATGTGACTAAGACTTGGCCCATACTGTCTCTTTGCTCACCATTCCCCAGTGAAGAGAGACATGAGCAAAGTGTCTCTTTTTTCTCTTTTTTTTTTTTTTTGAGAGAGAGAGAGAGAGAGATTATTTCAATTGTGGTTATGTATGTTGATATGTATCCATACTAGAGAAAACAAGGTTGAAGAAGTAGCATTTCACTTGAAGCAGGCAGGCAGACGGTGTGAAGTTAGTATAGGACCTCAGTTCCCCAGGGAGTTTATTCTACTGGCTGAAAGCAGCACACATGACCCTTATTTTTATAGAAGAGGGTCCTCTTCTGCCGAGTGGGCAAGGTTGTAGCCCATAGCATTTCTCTTATAAACAAGTACATGTGTGTGTCTATATGCGGCAGAAGTCCAGACATTAGACAGGAGCCCCTGAAAATGACGTCTCCATTGCAGTTTTTTTACTATGCCAGAATGCTGTAAAGGGACCTTTCCAATTAGAAGAGTAAAAATCAAATTATATAAATATGCCAATGGACATATTTACTGCATTCTATTAGTATTTTGAGCAGAAATGGATTACAGAACAAAATCCTCTGTTTTCCGAAGAGAGGAAGTGAAAATATGGTACAAACATGCTGAATTGTCCATCCTTGGTCATAATGCTTATATTTTGACCAGTCCTTTCCATTCAACTCTTCATTTTCCAAAATCAGAGGAGGGTACTAATGAATCTATCTGCAGAATTAGGGAAGGGGAAGTACACTTCCGCATCACGGCATGAAGCTGAGTTGAGGGAAGTTTAGGTTGGATATCAGGAAAAGTTTTTCACCTAAAGCATACTTGAGCTCTCCATGGAAGTGGTCACAGCACCAAGCCTGCCAGAGTTCAAGAGGTATTTGGACAATGCTCTCCGGCACATGATGTGATTTATGGGGTGTCCTTCACAGGGCCAGGAGTTGGACTCAGTGGTCTTGATGGGTTCCTTCCAACTCAGCATATTCTATGATTCTATGATCACATTTTTGTTTAAGATCTCAGTTTCCATCCATTCATGACAATAGCAAAACAACCATGAATTTCAGTCATGCAGCTCAAACACATTGCAAAATAATTATAAAATTATTTACAATTGTTAGCAACATTCCACGATACTTAGAACAGATGCTTAAACTCCTCTGTGAGCAGTAAATAAGCTAGTATGATCTTGCCATCTCTACTCCCACTCCACACCCTTAAGAACACTAAAAAAAAAAAAAAACAAACAAAGGGGAGAGAGAGAAAAAATAAAATAAAAGCAACTCAACAAAGCAGGCAATTCCTTAGGAATTTTCTTGTATTCAAAATATCTTTGAAATTATTCAGCAACTAAACCACAGGCCCCCTGATCCTTTTGGTCTCACAAAACAACAACATAGAGTCTTCTGTGCTCAGATGTGGTAATTACAGACAACATGCACAAAGAAAAGCAAATAAAACAATTTCAATTGCCAGAGCCAAACATGCAATTGTGCATCTATAAAGGTAATTACAAACCAAAAGATCAGTCATGGTTCTTGTTTCTTCAAATTACTATTTTGCCCTGAAGAAAAACAATTATCACATAAGTAATCCTAATAGTTTTAACATTTGTTTTGTATATCAGTATCAAATCTGAACACCCCTCCCTTTTTTTTAGGCATTTTTAAGTGTGTGTTCTGAGCCAAATATTGTATCTCTGACTAATTTCTAGTTTAGGAAATCCTTGGTCCAAAAAGCCACTGCTGGCAATGGCAAGATTCCATAGAGCTTTCTCCTGCTGATTCAGATCTTTTTTTTTTTATTTTTCTTGTCTATTTTTAAGTCCCTAGTCTCTCTTGCCAATAGGCATTCTAAGAATAAGGAGCAGGAAGCTGAGAGACTCCAGAGACAGGTAAATATCAAAAGTTAACATATTGTTCTGTTGCTTTTTAGCTTTACTGTATATATATGGAATATCTTTACTTGTCGATATTCATGGTAAAGCATCTGGTCAATAGTTTTGTCTACAGTAATAAAATGCCCTGAGTACCTCTTCAGTCCTTGACCCAAATCCTTGGAGAATGGCATCTAGTTATTACCTTTCAGTACAGGGATCCCTTTCTCTGCTTATAGAGAAACAAGTGTCCTAATGCATAATTACTTGAGCAAAATACTTTAAAGAAAACTAATGTACTGCCGTCTACAGAGCTTGATGAAGAATCTCATTAAAGAAATTAAAAACACTATTGAAATGCTTTTACCTTAATATGACATTTGGAGTACATTCAGCCTTTAGAAACATTCACCATACATTCAACACCTCTCAAAACCTATGACATTTTGTGCAGGGGAGAAGAAACCACAAATGAAAGCAGACCTGGCTGCTTTCAGTAGCTCTGGTTCTCAGGAATCAGATCACAGCTGAAAAATCAGAAACAGAAATTTGTGTTATAACATCAGTGGATGTGATCTTGATGACACCTTGAAATGTGGCTTAATTTCAGAGACAGTGAGGGGACATCAGATCACACTTTTCTGCTTTTTTTCCCTATAGTCAAGCAAATCTCCATTATATACCCAGTTCACACAGTCTGTCAAGGATGAGCTGTTAAGCTGATGAAGGCACAGGCCCGGCTTGTACTTGATACCTAGTTTGGGCTCAGCTCAGCATCTGCATGTAGGTCTAAGCAAGGCAAACTAGAGCCAGGAAGGATATTTTGGCACCATTTCCTGATGGCTACAGTGACTCGCATATGTATGATGTATTTTCTTTTTTTCAGACTCTGCATATTTAGTCAGCTTTGTTGGCTGATGCCTGATTTTTTGGCTTGTTTCACTATGGCTTGGCTGTACCTTTGATCACGTGGCTTGCCCAAGTCTAGTATCACTTGATTTGTAAATCTGCTGCAGTTTCTTTATTGGACTATTATAGACTGGAATCCATTTATGAAAGTTTGTTTTTAATGTTTCATGCTACATATTAACTATTTTTTCATTTATTCTTTCAGCTTGGTGAATACAGAGCAGAAGCACAGACAAGAATTTGTGAAGGTGGCTGAGGAGGACAACTATAATCAGTAAAGGTCATGAAACCTCCTCAGAACTCCGGTGCCATTAGCAACATAAACCAGGATCTTTAAGGTGTGCCATGACAGGTATTATCTCATTTTTGATATATATTTTCCTTTCCTATATCATTATTAAGCTTTCTACAGGACCCCCTCATTGTGCCTTTCCATACCTTAAGTGTAGGCAATGGCCTTTACCTGAGAAAGCTCTCAACAGGTCAAGCAATGCAAAGGACTATATATAACATCTGCATATCACCCTTCCCCTACCAAAGAGAAGATACCACTTACTGATGCACCCCTCAGCCTCAGCTCCCTGGTTCCCACTACCATGGTCAGAAGTCTCCATGACCAGCAGTACTCAGAATACCTGAGAAGCACAGCATGCAGTGACAGAGACAGGTAAAGTTCCTGGCCCAGGGAACCTGCAGGCTTAGGAAGGATCACTTCTTATTTCTACCTCCTCCCTTTTTGCTTTCTCAAAGCCCTTTTGTTAGGCCTTCGTATTTCTGGCTCCATATTCCCCTTTCCCAGGCCAAGCTTCCAGCTCTGCCTCCTTCAGCTGCATTTCTTCTCCCATTCTCAGTCACTTCCACTTCCCTGCCTGCCCCTAGTCCCCTCAGGCAGATGGAAAAGTGATGGAGAGGAGGGTGAAGGCACCTGTAAATATTTTCAAGCCACAACATGGGGACACTTGCCAGCTCACAAGAGCAGCTCCTTGTGCTCATCAGCAAAGTCAAATGAAATGCAATGGGCACAACGGGTCAAATAAGAAGAGTCCTCTTCTCACTAAGAATCACATAAATGCATTGTAAAAATGCCTGGAAAGACCAGCGCTTTCTCCCGCTCTGTATGCCCTGTGGTGAAATCTTTCTCAACTGAAAAAGTGCAGGAGCAGCAAAAGTCTGAATGCCTTCTCCCTTGCTACCCACAAAGTGTGTGTTTCAAAGCCTTGTCAGGACTGTTGTCATGCTAGCAAATGCAAGCACACACCATGGGCACATTCCAGAGACCAAGTTACCTCTCACAATTTCCTCAATGTGGATTTGGAGACTGAGCAGGGGCTACTTTAACTTGGCATTGTTGTTTCGGCCCCAAGTAAGCAGATGATTTTTGAAGCAGCTGCAGACAATAGTTAGCGTGTAAGTGGTCACTGGCAAAGCTCTGACATGACTGCCAAGCCACTGAGTCAGGGAGGGCTCTCTGCAGCAGCAAGCAGGCAGTACCATGGGTCATTGCAGGAGTAGGCTCTCTCCCAGGAAAAGGACTGCATGGATTTTTGTTTCACATGACAATTGAGATGTGGTCACAGAGAGAATAAAACCAAGAGAAAAAACTTGTCAAATAGCCTGGTGGCTCATGGGAGAGCTGATTGCACAGAAGCTACTCTTCTGCCTCATGCTGTTGGGCAAGAGAAGCCCCACTGCCTTTCTTCCTCTGGGGCTACGGCTTGATCTTGCCTGCCCTGCAGTAAGAGCATGCAGCTTGTAGCAGAAACTCCTTTGCTCTGCTCCCACAGCAGTACGGCTTTGCTCTATCCTCAATTCAAGACCTAGCAGGAAAAGCCACTCTTGTAGCTCATGGTGGACAAATGTTTTCATTGCTGGGGCCGGATGCTGGTTTAGGATATAGGTAGAATTGCAGGATGACATCCCTTTCTTCTCTAGGAGTTTCATGTTGGCTTAACACACAGGGGTACACCAGAAAACGCTTAATATGTGCAAGGTTTAGTAGGAACTAGTTGTCTTCCACTCCCTGCTTGGGGCCACAGTGCAGAAGAATATGGGCCACACTGCATCCTCTGACAGACTGCACTGACCCACATCTTCATTGTTTAATAGGCACTTCCCATGTTCATTGTATGATTGCAGAGGAGCTCTCCCTCCAGTCTTACACAACTCCTCTTGAAGTGGAACAGTGGCAAAATTACAAGAGGGCACATTAACATTTGTGCCGCAGGCAAGGAATGAGCCCCATTCTAATGAGCAAGTACATAGGAGGAGGCAGTGTGATGCCATACCTTTTATTCCTTCCACTCTGCAACTGACTAGAGATTTGGAGGTAGGAATAGGACTACAATGTGTAAAATTATTTACAAATGGAATATCATTTTATTCCTGGTTCCTCTGTCAATATGTAACATTATTTCTTCAAGACGTGATCATAACTGGGAGTTATGGAGGGGAGCTTGGAGCTTAGAAGATTAAATTTGGGCTTTCAGCGTTTTATTTTTGGAGCATTTTTTAAAAAATTGACTCTTTCATTCTGCCAGCAGCCTTTTTGCCTACTGTGCTGATCAAAGCCCTCAGCTATGCCATAATCACAATGACAATAACAGATCTGTTTGAAACCATCCAAGTGTCATCTTGTACAGCAAAGTGTTGAAAGATATTTGCCTAAGTGAGAAATAACTGACTAAGAATGGTTACATTACTCTTCAACCACAGGTTCCATTTGTTGCTTTTCATGCAAAAAGTCTGCCCAGAAAAAGATGTATTGGGCCAACTGTGTCTCCACTCAAAGGTTGTTAACTGGAAAAACATATCAGTTCATGTTCGAGACCACCAGCATTTCTCTGATAGTGCTGAGCTCAGATGAGCACTGTAATGGAAGGAGAAGGACTATCCAGATCAGTTCCAATTTTCAATAAATTATATAATGCTTTTGTGTGTCTCTCTCTAGCAATATAAGAACCAAGGAAGTGGCCTCAGAAAAATAATGATTTTTGTTATGGAACATTAAACCCACCTTCTTAAGTATATTGGGCAGAATAAATCCTATAAAAGAAACTGACAAAATTCTACTGGAAGGCTTGGCATGAAAAAGAGAGCAGCACTGCAATTGAAATATATTATGATGGATTATTGCTATCATATGAACAAATCTGGGGAAAATTCTCACTTCATGTGAGAATAAAGTGAAGGAAGCTGCCTACCTTATTTTAGGGTCACAACAGCTATTCATTTTAAGTAGCACAGATGTCCTTAACTAGTTGTGAACTTAGCACATGGGAGTTCGGTGGATGGATGTTCTCTGAAACTGAACCTGGCCCTAATACTTCTTGTAGCAATTCAAGATGCTAAAAAAATAAACCCATTTACTGTTCCTTTCATAGTATAAAATAATTGAGAATTGTTTAGTAATACTGAGCAGAACAACAGCAAAATTTCACAACACAGAGAAGTTACACCATCAGGATAAAATACTGTGACTTCTTTAAACATCATTACATTCCCATGAACTCCAGAAGACACTTTCCAGGGTGCTGGTCACTGGCAGAGCTATAGTGAAAAAGATGAATAGAGCCTACAGTTTGGATGTCCTTTGAACTCAAAAATTATGTGCAATGGGAATGGGGAAGGAAAAAATTGACACAGAGCTTCCACAAAACATGAGTTCACTCTAGAGAAGATCATACTCTGCCTGAATGTCCTCTGTAATTGCTCACAGCTACTCAACCCACTGGCAAAATGGATAGTGTTGGCAATGGTAATAATTAACCAGCTGATTCATGACACTTAAGTAATCAAAAATGGGCCTAACTCAGCCAGCTGGCTCAACTTAGTGGTGGAAATTGAATCAGTGGAAAAATATATATACTGCCTTGTCGTGGTTTTAATCCCAGCTATGAACTAAGTACCATGCAGCCACTGGCTCACACACACCCACCCACTCCCAGTGGAGAGAAGAATGGGGAAAAAAAGTAAAACTCTGGGTTGAAATAAAAGCAACTTAATAATTAAAAAAAATAAAATATACTAATAATAGTAATTATGATTATGACAATAATAACAATAACTGTAATGAAAAAGAGAGAGAGAGCAATAAATCCCAAGAAAGACAAGTAGTACACAATACAGTTGCTCACTACCCGCTGACCAATACCCAGTCCATCCCCAAGCAGTGATTGGTGGCTCCCTGCCAACTCCCCCCAGCTTATATACTGAGCATGACATTCTGTGGTATGGAATATCCCTTTGGCTAGTTCAGTCAGCTGTTCTGGCCAGGCTCCCGCCTGGATTCTTATGCTCCTGCTCACTGGCAGAGCATGAGACACTGAAAAGTCCTTGATTTAGAGTAAGCACTACTTAGCAACAACTAAAACATCACAGTGTTATCAATATTTTTCTCAGACTAAATCCAAAAGGCAGCACTGTGCCAATTACTAAGAAGAAAATTAACTCTATCACAGCCAAAACCAGGACATGTACGACAAAGTATTAAAACGTGGAGGTATTTTGGCCATATATTTTGACTAACTGTGGTAGATACCATAGGGTATTAGAAATGCCACTTTACTTACAGCCTTTAATTAGGTATGGTCTACAAGGTATTCATGTAGTTATCATGAAGCCTCCTCACAGCAGGCTAACTTATGCCCAATTATACCTGGGGGATGTGGTCAAAGGTACATGGATTCCAGTGGTTCTGAGATCAAGAACTGAGCGTTCAAATTGAAGGAAACACAAAATGAAACAGTTTCAGAAAAAATCCCCTATAAGACACAAGAAGACCCCATCAAAATGGTACGAATATCACTGAAATGGAAATGCTGCTGTGTTATTGAGTCCCACTCCTACGAAGCTACTAGCCTTGAAACTCTTAAAAGTCTTCACTTTCAAAACAGGCTTAATACAGAAGATTTTGCAAGATAAGAGGATATAGCTACTCAGAGCTGCACAGCTTGCCTATTGGAAAAATTCTTCATTTTCTGTCAAATGACAAGAGCAAACATATGTTGCTAAAAATGTTGCTGCAAATATGGTCATTATAGCTCTGCCATTGACAATGTTATTATTAACAACTTAGTTCACAGCTAGTCTAAAATAACCAAAGCAAGATAAATTGCTAAAGCATTTTAAAAATTCATATGTATTTATTTTTTTTTAGTAAAATATTCAGAGTTTATAAGCACAGGAGGACACAAGTAGAATAAGCTGAATCAGACAACATCTAGATATTAATTGTAGCATATGAAGTTAAAATGAGGTAAAGTTACTTGCCTTTGCTTGGAACAAGGAATGTGTGAACTGTGGGAACATCCTACAACAAAGATCAACTCTCGTAGTGAGAAATGAGATTTTTGGGAAAACACATCACCCAGCTTATAGCCAGAATTTGATATTCAGTTCAGAATTTGATATTCAGTTCAGACCTTTGTGGATTTTCCATCAGAGGCCTGCCTTGGTTTCAGCATGAGACTGGACTATCTACCAGCTCTTTCCATGTCTCTGTCCAAGTCATGACTGAGGAACAGAGGTTCATTTAGTCTGTTAGCTCTAGCCCTGCCATTTTGTCAGCTCCTCCTGTTTTCTGGATCAGTGGCAGCCTCCAGTTATTGCCCAGTGGCCTTAGTCCAAGGCTGGACTTTCCAGAGGCTGAAGCAGGAAAGAAGCAGAAGTCTGATGCTGGTGATGAGCCAGGACAATCGGTTTCCAAATCAAGATAAAACTACAATCATACTTACTATTTCCTGTGGGAAGAGTCCTGTTTTTTTGATCTGTTCCAGTGTAGATCTCATCACACGTTTGTATACACTGGTGCCATTGTCCTTTGTTCCAGGGCTACATGTTTTCTGAATAAGCACAGTCATCATAAAATGTATTAATATGTGCAGACACACTATTGAGTAAAATCAGTCTCGATCAGTACTGAACTGTCTGAACACATCTCAGTGCTCTTTCATTCTGGGATTAATTAAGACAGAGGAAAACACTGCTGAATCCTCTTCTGGAAGACCAAATCCAAATACTTTATGAAGGCACATCATGAACATTTGCTCCTACATGTTATTTCTGTTTCCTAGCAGAAACTCATTAGCAAATTCAGTAGTGAAGTGATTACTCATTAGCTGGTAGCAATGTGAAGCTAAAAACCATGTAAGAATGCCAAAGAAGGTTTTTATTTATATTGTGCACCCAAATAAAGGACAAAGCAAAAAGATAGCAAAGGCTGTGAGCTAAATGTTGATCCTTAGGTTAAAATAATTTTTGTGAAAAACCCAAAAAATATTTGGGATCAGCTCTTACAGAAAGGGAATGAACATCTAAGGTTTGCATACAACGAGGGCAGATCCACAAGTAAGCAGCAGAAAGACTTCCCCAGACTTAGCACCAACAGCAAGAACGCATGCAGATCAGATACCCCTACTCCCAGAAGTCCTTCATGTGTGCTCTGCTGCAATAATTGCATGTGCATTTGCATCTTTATGAAAAAAAAAACGACAAACTGATGACAGCTACTCACAATAGATATATTGGTAGTGGAGGAGTTCATGTTCATTCTGTTTTCAGACACTTTCAAAATAACACTTTTCCAAATGTTTAGTCAGTGTCCTGATACAATTTATTTGTAAAATGTTATAAAAAACTCACATAGTTTTATGATATTTTATCATATTTCACTGAAGAGATGTTAAATACCCTTCACTGGGCTTTTTGGTATTCTGCTCAAAAGACAGTACCTGACCTACTTAAATAGTGATAAATCTGTCTAGCTGCTTATATGACCCATTTTTGTCAACTTAAAACCCCCTAGCCAAAATATTATCGCAGATAAAAATTGAAAATTGTGTGAACACATTTACACATACCATTGTTTTCATTTTCAGTGCATATAGTATCTTGAAATCACTTAATATGGATTTGTGTGCATCTTTTAAATAAACAACTTCAGCAAATGCAACATTCTTTCTAAGATCTTAAAATGGGTAAAAGATGAAGAAGTGCTAATCCAGCTAACTTCAGCTAAACAGTTTCCTTAAGCCATTCAGGATTGCTTACTTTTGTCATCTTGGAAGTCAGAATGTACATAAAGAGTAGAGGGTGGAAAAGGTATGCAGAGAAGCACAAGGTGAGGAGCTTAGGGTTCAATTCCCATCTCAAGAAAAAAAACTCTCACCTTTTGTGTAATCTTAATTAACACAAAGCTGGAGGAGACCTCTCGAGCCATTGAGTCTAGACCACACAATCCACAGTATAAAGCATGATATGTATGTGTGGGCCTAGTATAGCTGGTCAGCTAAATGAATCACTGCATCAGAGAGGACCTGCTGCTGCACATGCACAATCACCATGGCTTCAGGAGATGAATTTCAGCAATGGTTTTAGATGCTGCTTTATGCAACTACACTGAGCCACAGCTCTCTCTGCAGCTCTGCATCAGGTAAATTTCCTCAGCTGGTGAGCAGGGAAACATTATAGAAAGAAACCCTAAGCAATAATTTTCTTTAACATAGCAGTTATCTTCCCCTTTTTTTACCTCTGAGCTCCACCTGCCCACAGTGTAATTTCATGGATTTCTGGGTTAAAAACTGAGACAATTATGACTGCTTGGTAAACAGGCCTTCCCTCGTCATCAGAAAGTAAATGCCAAAGAGCTCCTCCTTCAGGAAAGATTTTTTTTTTAACTTTCACAGTGAGCAGGCAGATGTTGATTGATCTTTACTCTAGCAGCTGGTAGGTGGAGCAGTCTGCCTCCCGGAGGCAGGAGTAGGTGGGGGTAACCAGCCTTCCAGCTGTGCAGTTGGGCTAAGGTTTGCAGTCACTGGACAGACGTGCAGTGAAACTTCTTTGGTACAATATAGCAAAAAGACCGTACATAAACCTGTCTGGCTGCAAGGAACAGCACACATGACTTTGCACCGGTCCACAGTCCTTTTCATCTAGATGAGAGTGCTGCCCTAGCATGACCTACAAGCTGAAGAATTAGTTAATTTTCCCCTCTGATTAATAGCTCATGTAAAATTAGTAGGAAGGAAAAAAGATGTGCTAGTTAACCACCACATCTTTCTTGGCGGGAGGATGTAAATGTTGAAGGCAGAGATAATATTACCTCCCCTGGGCATTAGACGCTTGCTGGTTTGGAGCACATGCCTTTGATAATCAACATCAGTATCTCTTTCATGTCACTGAACAGAAAATAGGGCCTCTTCAAAGAGACTAACTCAGAAAAGAAATTGTTAAACAGGCCTGGCTGGGTTGAGCAATGCTGGAAATGAAGTACCCTGGAGGGGCAGGATTAGAAGTGAGGTCAGCACTCTCAGACAGGACAAGGGACTGCATTAATAGACCTCTGTACTGCCTCTGAAGTTCAGATGGTTGCCAGTGAATATCCATGTGGCCTTCCCAGTCTCCCTCTCCATATGCTGCTCTGATGATTAGCATTCTGCCTTCTTGTCATAAAATACGTGATTTAGCTGGTGGCCAGGAGCTTACTGGCCTGAGCTTTTGAACTGCTTCAATTACACACATTACGGAGCTTCAATTACACACCCTCACTGAGAAATAATTATTTTTTTTTTAATCCTGACTTTTTCATAATGTTAATCCACTACTAGATACTTGTCCTTTATCTAAGACACCAAGGCGTTCAGGAAATGCACATGAAAGAATGAGGCTTTGTTCCTTCACCATACGGATTCCTGTTTCATGTGTGCTTCAAATAAAGGAATTATTCCTTTCTAATGACTCACAGTTTTCTTTGCCTTAACCCTTCTAGAGACAAATGACTAACTGTACACTGATGATGTAATTTCTCTCCTGGAAGGTAACTAATACAAAATTAACCTTTCAGCAGAAACACCTTTAGAAAAGCACATCTGGTTTTAGCCTGAGAGTTTCAAAGTTCCTTAATAAAACTAGGCATTCAGTAGCAACGTGCTTGGCTACTGAAGGTGCCCTGCACTGTCCTACTTCTTCTGTACTGTCAAAGCAGCTTAAGAAGTGCTGTGGAGTAAGAGTAGGGAGTCAGGGCTGTGCTTGCAGGTGTGTCTCCACAGCATAACTTAGCACCATGTCCAGGTCTCCAAATGAGGTTTGTCTGTCTCTCTGTTGCTGGGCCATTTGGAAACACAGAGCCCTTGGAGCCACATGCGGGGGATAATGCCCTGTGTCAGGGCAGGCTGGGTAGCTTGGGCAAGGAGCAATGCTGACACAGTTATGCTCCTTGCTGACCCAGAGCTCTGAGTCATGGGAAGCAGGTGATCTCAATAAGATACTACATTTTTAAAATTCAAAGATAACTCCTGATGAAAGCAAAAGAAAACAAGATGTTTTGTTTAGGTGACTTAAGGTACAGTCTTTCTTTGAGTACAAACTCTTTACCATAACCATTTTTGTGTATGTTTCTTTCTAACAAGATGTTATTTTCTGTCCAGTGTAAACATATATAAACATATTAATTACTGCCTGCTCTGGTCAGGAAACTTTGTCAAGCACTGTGCTAGCAGACACAGTATTGAAGCACAGATGCAGCTGATAGAGTTTGGATTCTGGAGTCAGTAGCATCTGAAAGAGTTTGTCACTGCCTGCAGAGGTCTGGACATGTACTTCTTGAACCAAATGCCAGCAATTCACTAACTTCTTGAGTCGATAAAGAAAAATAGAAACACTTGAGAGCAAATCTTTAACCATCCACTGGTTGCTGTTGCTCTGGCTTAAATTTCCTTGAACCTTCTGTCCCAAATCTACTCAAATGTATAATTTCTTTCCATTTCCACTTCTTTGCAGGAGCAGATTCTTACATTTTGCCTCTTAAATTGCTTCAACAGCCAAGCCTCAAAGATTAGCTACAGAGACCTTAAGACCAAAAACAGACATTTTTCCTAGTAACAGGGAGTTAAGCTCTCGAGAAGCTCAGAAATTCACTGCTGTTTATGGTGAACTAGAGAGCAGAGCCTGCTAAGCAGGGTCCTCCCAGGGCTGCACAAAAATGCCACTTGTATAAATGACTTGAACACATTTCCTGTGTGCCCAGCTACCAGGAGTGCCAAGGAAAACAGGAGAGATTAAAACTTTATCTCACACAACAGACTGCGGCACTGCCTCCCCACAGCTTCTGCTGCAGCTTTGGGAATTAAGTAACACTGGGGAGGGGTCTGGCTGCTGAGCCAGCATACCTCAAACACATCTGGGCCTGTCCCTAAATCAGCTCCACCCAGGCTGTGCAGGGAGTGTTATGGCACCCTGGCACAGCAGCCATCTCTGTAGAAGACCCAGAGAACCAGGGAACAGCATTTGTGGCAGCGCTCCTCTCCCCCAGCTCAATCATCACTGCATTGGTCCTATTCACCATTTAAACTAATACCTGCTTCATTGCACAGATGCACATCTTCAAAGGGATCTTCTCTCCAAAAAGCTCTCCAAGAATTTTAAAGGCAGTTAAGTTTCACAGCATCTTTTGAGGGAAGTGCTGTTGAGCGTGGAGGGGTTTTTTAAGCAAAAGAAAGTGAGGCATGATGAAATTTAGAGTCTCTCTCAGAAAGCCAGAGTGGAATCAGAAAGAGTTCGATATCAAATTTCCAAGGTGTGCCAACACGCTCATTTCTCTATGATGCAACTCAGGAGATCTGATAGCCAAACCTTGAATGCTATTCTAAATTGCCTAATGTGGATGAAGTTTGTTACCCTAGTTATCTAGTCTTATTTCAGATTTACTGATCTCTCAGTCTCAATCAACCGGTATCCAGTTTGCTGGTATCTATATAGGTCCATGAGGCTGGAACAACTTTACAGCTGCAGAATGTTCTTATTTTTTAAAAAGAGCAAAAAGGCATATGTGATAAAGTCCGTCAAAGATCAGCAAAACTCTTTGGCTGTTTCTCTCCTACTTGTCTATTTCTCTCCAATGCAGTTTTGACACAAGATTTAGTGCTTTGTTTATGCTGTGCTTAAGAATTTGTATGTATTTTGTCTAAATAGCTGCAAATCAGTGAATTCTATTCAAAATGAACTTTTACTATTGTTTGTTAAGCTGAGATATATTTTGCTGAAAAGCCAGAAGGATAAGTGTGACAATCTGCTCAACAAATTGTTTTTCCTTTTGTTCTGCAGAGAAAAAATATTGGGACACCAATGTCTGTTTCTTTTTTTGATCCTGCTTCAGTCAGGGATATCAAAAGATACAGGTGACAGACTGGATAGGTATACTTTGGACAGTAACATGCATTCAACAGTACCAATGAGAAGAATGCAATTAATAGGAAGTTTGATTTATAAAAAGTGGGCTGATTAAATCCAAAATATACAGACAGACAGTCAGGTATTTAGGTACTACCATTATTCCATGTAAAGAAGGGGTAATGGTTTTGTTTGGTTTTTTAATTTCTTTCAAAGAGGTGAATTCATGTAATTCAAAGCTACATTCTCCTTCATGGTACACTTGTTACTACAAACAATGCCTGTCTTGTAAAGAGGTCTCTGTTGACAATGATAGGCCTGAATAAACACTTAGTTGGCACATAGGTTTCCATTAGCACAAGTTTACATGCCTTGTCATGCTTCTCTAGCCATCATTTGTCACCATGCTTTGCACAAGATCAGCAAACACTATTCTCCCACAAATTTTCCCCCATTTCTTTCCTAGGACGAAAGGAAGGAGAAAAAAAAAAAGGGTGGGGTGTTGGGGAGGCAGCATAATGACTTCTTCAACAGAGTACTCAAGCTTTGCATTGAAGGGCAGCTTAAAGTCTTGTGTCCACAAACCAAGACTACTGTCCTGCTGCTCAGCGGTCTCCAAGGCAGCTCTCCTGGCATAAGGATGTGCTCATAGACAGCACAAGGATGCCAGAGCCTCCAAGTGAACCACAGCCAGGCTGGGGGGTTGTTTCAGTAGTACTTAACTGGCCACAGAGTCTTGGTGCTACCAACAGATCTGCAAGCCAAGCAGTTGTCAGAAATCATGTGTTTTCAGCTTTAACTGACCTTAAAGACACATAGAAGTGTTTTTGACCATGCCGGGCTACTGAATGCTTATGCATATTTCTCACAGGGACAGGGTGATTCAAAGGCTGGGCACATCAGGCAATTTCAGGTGCACATGAAAATGGAGTACACACAAACGCACAGAAAAACCGCAAACCCAAAATATTTAAAGATTTTGGCATAAAACCCACATCTAAAGAAAAGACAGTCCACTCAGGGGCATGTTAATAAATGTGTTGCAGAGACAGACCCTCACAAAAAGTAAACTTGAGCTCAGGCTGTGGGCTCATGATCAATATCTGATGAGGAGTCAGAGGACGCACTGTCATTGCTCTACCCAGCAGAAACATTACCCTCGGCTCAGTCTGGTTCCAGTTTAGAAGCAGCGACATTTGATGAGTCAAAGTGACCTCAGCTTCATTGAAACTCCCTGACTGCTATTAAATAGCCAGCAGAGATTTAAGGAAATAGCAGGAACCAGATGGAAAAGCACCAGATCTGGGGACAGTGAAGCTACAGATCCAAAGGTCATTAGTGCTCCATAGGGAGTGCCTGAGCCACAGGCGTGCTAGTCCAGCCCTCAGGCTAAATAGTAGCAGCAGAGCTCAGCAGCCTGGGGAGAAAATCCCCTTGCCTTTCCATCCTGCCTTAGGCCTCAGCCCTGCCCTGGCTGCATCTGCTGCCACGGGCACTTAACCAGTAAAAGCACCTGGAAGTCAGACTGTGCATGTTTGTTTTTATGAGGAGGGGCAAGGGGTCAAGCAGCAAAGCTGAGATGGAAAAGCAGATGACAAGCTGGTTTTGTGTCTCTCTGGCAGTGAGAGCTGCCACCTCCCTGCAAAGCCTGGATGACTGCTTACCCCTAGGTCCCAAATGCTCCGAGCTGCCCACAGGGCAGCTCAAGGCCAGGGAGAGGGCAGAGCAGCAGTGGTCCCACCAGCAGTATGGCTTTTTAGAAATGACAGGAAAATGAGACCATTCAGTTTCATTTGCTGCTTTCTTCACTTAGAGTAAGTTAAGAGAGTAGGGCAGATTCAGGTATACTCCAGAGGAACATTGTTCAAGTGAACCGCATGTGCTCCCCTTGCTAATCTGCTATTAAACAGGTAAGACCAAATGCCAGACGCCACAGGAATGAGTTTCACACCTGGCTTCCCCAAACACAGGGAGAACAAGCCCAGGGCCTCCCACTGCCTGCTGTCACTCAGCCACCCTGTGTCACTGCCAGCTCCCAGTACTCCACTCAGGCCAGCACGGGGGGTACCCACAGATGGATTTGTCCATACAAAGAGTTTACTCTCTTTCCTCATGATGTCACCTGACTACATGAGCGGCTGTTAAAACAGCATCGAAATCCCTGCTTCCATTCTTAAGGGGCAGGCACTTTCCTGCTGCCTTTCCTCCTCTACCACTAATAATCTTCTCTGCCAAAGAATACATCCAAAATGTGTGGAAATGATGAAACAGCTGGAGTCCTGCAAAGAGCTAGAGCCATGCAGCCTAGCCCTCAAGGGCAAACTGACCCTTGCAAAGGAATGCTAAAAAATCCCAAGATAAATCTTGTGAAAGTAGCCTTCAAACAGGATTTGGTACCCCAACCCCTGTTCATCCTTGGATGTTATTGCCCCTTTGAGCAGGATGAGTATCAACACAGGGGGTGGCGGACCTTTGTCATGCAGCAGGAATGTTAACATCCTCCAGATTTAAACGGCGCCATCTGAAGAGCAGTTCATGTTCTGAACTTAATTTTTCATGTGTACATCATGAGGTCCTAATAAAAATGTTATAAACTGTCTTTGTTGTCCTCCAGTCCCTACAGGACTCCCTTCTCCTTTGGCATTTCTCATCATTGTTGTCTGTAAACAACAAGGTTGTTGTTAAGGTTTTGGTACCAGCTTTACAGGATGAAAAGGATTGTTTTTAAAAAAGAGAAAGAACAAAGAAATTAAAAGCAACAAAATAAAACCAGAAAGAATATGGGGGGATGGGGGAAGAGAAATGTGCCAGGAAGCAATATAAAAAGAAGCAGGGACTTTTGATGTTTTCTTTTCCCGCCTCCTTCATTCTTGGTTGAATTATAGGGCGTAGCATAGTATTTTCAAAGCATCTTTTACAAACTTTATTTAGTTCGGTGATTCACATTTCCCGAACAAGGTTAACGAAAGGGAGGGATGTTTCTCCCCTTACCCCCAGCTGTTCCCCAAATTTCAGCTAAATTGTATCACATTATGAAAAATAATTGTCAGAAAGGAACCTTTCCTTAACTCCTCCAATGGCATTTTTTTCTCCAACAGTGTGCAGGATGGTTCATTACTTACTCATTTTAGAGGGTGATTTTAAAGTACTTTACACAGCCTGAACCCTCAAACTTTGATAAGACATCTGCACATAGTTAAGACTGAGAACTTCATGGCCAGTGCCCACCAGAGCTTGTCGTCTTTTTCCAAACTCACACCCTTAGTCTAAAAAAGCAAAAGGTTATATTTTTAAGTTAGCTTGCTCTTTTTTTCTAGACAGAGTTGAGCACTCCCTAGGAAAAGCTGGAGCTGAAATCAGTTGCACAAGAGAAGACATCAGAGCTTATCTGGGACTTCTAGGCGTACATTGACACCACGTGAACCTCCATGCTCCAGCAATCCCCCTGAGCAGCACAGGCTGAAAACTGATGCTGTACTCAGGACATGCCTAACTGTGATCACAAGGAGCATAAACATGCCAGCGTGATGAACCCTCATCAGGTGGCAGGATGTATTTCCTTTCTTTCCTGTGCAATACCCTACACTGCTCTTGCTGTACAGTACTTGCAGCTGGAGTCCCAGCCCGTTACCCATGCAGCTGGGAGAGCACACCCTAGAATTCACGCAAAGGCTGTATGAGGGGCTTGCAGTAACTTACTTGATCATTTCAGTCCAATCTCTGCACAATCTCTCATCCTTTCTGGCTATGCATTAGAGGGAACAGCAGTAGCCGCTCCGGGAGAGTGAACACATGTACAGGGGTTAGGGGGAGCCAGATAGTTAGAACAATAAGAAGTTGAGTGCATAGGGCATTACAGGCAAAGCAGCTCTGTCAATAAGAGAAAAGGTTTGAGAAACTCAGCATCCTTTAAGGAATATCTGATTTTTTTATTTTTTTTTAAACATAGGAAAATTTTACCCTTTCCTGCTTCCTGTCCTCTGACTCAAGGAGAAGCTTCTACTGTCTCCACAAGAAACAACTGTAAGGTTAGATTTATTTGAAGTGAAAGGAGAGGAGAGCAGCTGGTCTCTTTCAAAAAAGCAATTTATTTTTGCTTCAGAAAAGGTCAGGAAGCATAAATTGCAATGGATAGTCTTCCTGTATAGCCAAACATATTTCCTTGCAGAAACATGACGTTATAAGGAAAAAAAACAAGTAAATATAAGGAGGTTGAAGAAAATTTTGACCCTCAAACATTTCTGATTGCAGAATGGTATCACTCTCACATATGCTCAAGGAGTAAAATTACTTTTAAATGGTTGGGGTGGAAATGTGTGCATCAGAAATGGTAGCTGTGACTTAGATAAGCATAGAGGCTCACTTTTGAAGGATAGTTAACACAACAAAAGAAATGTCCCAGCACTGAATGAAATTCTGCCAGCATGACTTAGTCTTGGTCATCTATTTCAATCCCTTATTCAATAAAGGAAATTGTGTATCGGCCAGAAAGCTCATAACTCTGCTAGAAAATGCTGAACCTACACAGTTATATATGCAGTCTGTTGTCTACAGCAAATGAGGTTTATTTAGGTCCTTTACCCCAGTCTTCTTAGCAGCAGCACGTTTTGCTGTTTGGATGCTTTTATTCCCACAACTCCCTTCAAGTAGTTACATGTAACTCCATTTCACCAAGTGATGGAGAAAAGTAGCAAAAGATTACCTGGGGAATACTACTTAGATTGTAAAACAAGAATATCATGCTTATTTTTGTGGTCTTAATCTACTAGGTATATATTCTGCAGTCAACAAAAGTTAAAGAGATACAGATCCTACTGATATCCCTGCTACTAAGGAAGTCCACCAAGATGTGGAAACAGCATGGCTGTTCTCCGTAGGGCCCTGTCTATTTGTTCGTGCTTAATACTGAGCTAGATTTTCACTTTGGTCAGCACAGGCTCTAAAAAGCCCTGCCTGGATGTTTATGGAGGATGTCTACTGCCTGTTTAAAAATGGTCTGTGGCCAAGATGGCCAGAGCCCCTCTGCTCCAAGCACTGGGAACTGGAAGCCAACTTCCCGGTTTGTGCTTACACAGCACCCAACACTGGGCATAACAGACTATCAGTTTTCCATCCTACTGCTGTACCAAAGCAGTTACAACTGTTTTGCTAAGTTTCCAGGTAATAAAGATGAACTTTTCTCTAATTGCCATGGCCACTGACAGTTTATGTTAATCAAGTGACACCAACATAAAGTGATATGCTGCTAGACTGGAAAGCATTTTACCGTCAGCTGTTTCTGACATGTTTGTGTGTACAGCTCAGTTTACAATAGAAGGGCGTATAATGACCCATCTCCAATTTAAGGCTGGATCCCTTAAGTAATAAATTGAAAGTCAATGTTTAAACAAAGAGACACAACTACGAATACAGCTTGACACTCTCCAGAAAAAGGGTCATTAGGCAGCAGAGGTCGGACAATCTTCATCTTCCCCCTAGGAGTTTTCTGCTGTACTTAATGGACCACCAAAGATACCATTCATCTTTACTCACCCCACTTCCATACAAGGGTATGATGAAGCATGATGAAGTTAAGCCAGTCACTGGATATATGTGTGTGATGGGTCTACATATGCCTTTTTTCCTTGCAAACTATCACACAAACTTGCGGCCTGGGGCACAGCCCACCAAGCAACCTGCTACGTAACAAAGGATGAATTTTGCACAGCAGTGCCCAGTGTAGTCAAAACACTGTGGCACTCTGACACAATCTGAGGGATGGGAAATCAGCATGAGCCATAGCATCACAGGCCACCACCAGCTCCTCCATCATCATTTGGAAATGATATGAAATACTGCTGAATGATTCATAATAAACATCTTCCTACCTCTCCTCTCCACAATCCTGGGACATAAAGAATTGAATAGGACTTCGTCCTATTCAGCCACTCATCAAGTGGCTGTTGCCATGTGGCTGTTCCTACTGATTTGAAGATAAACTATTAGTATCAGAGCTGCTAGATGCTTGGCTATATATATAATCTTTCAGTTTGGAAGACTATTATTTTCTCCACCCCTTTAGGTTTTCTGTCAACACTGATAACTCCCATCTAGGATAGGAGAACATTAAAAGTGCTTCCACTTAACAGTAATAAAATTATTTTTTAAGAACTTGTAAAACCCAAACAGCTCTTTCATTACACTCTTCCAGCAAAAGTCAGTAATGTTTCCAGATAGACAAGAAAGAACAGTTATACCCTATGGAAAAAGACATCTGAAAGATAGATTTACTTCCCTTAAACTTAATAATATATGTTCTCCTAGAGTTCTGGTTCTGTTTCAAAAATGCAGAAGGGAATGGGAATTCACTGAGTGTCAACTTAATGGAGACACAGTGATGGAATAAGTGCCTGGTACATAACCAAAGGTCTTATTTTAGGATATGTCCAGATGCTTCTTGCTGTCCTGACGTAGTTCTTAGAGCTTTCCCTTTTCTTCGCTGTACTTTAAAGTAGGATCCTAAACAGTCAGCTGCCTGAGTAAATGAAAAATAAGTCTTCATTCCAGAGTACACAGCTGTATGCAAATAGTCCTTTTAAAATCCCACTCTCAAATTTAACCTCTCAGCAGTCCTGCGGGCCAATATGTTCAGCCTGTTCTAAAGTGTAAAAATCTAATGAGAAAATGCTCCCACAAGCTGTGTCTGACCCCGAAGTAGAAGAGCTCGATTAACCGCATGAACCTTTAATTTGTACATGAAGAATCCTCCCTGCAAGATGCTGTTGCTTCTGACAAAACTCATCCTGAAACAGCATCAAGCATATGCAGCACTGGTGAGTGAGTGCTGCAGGGGCAGATGGTCTGGTTGGTATTTCACATAATTTTTTTTCTTTAGTTTTTATTTGCTTGTTTTTTAAAAAAATCTTTAGGCACTTTCAGAGCAATAGATGTACAGATTTAGCAATTCCCATTACAACAATTGCACCTACAGCTGTTTGGTTTTGTGGTACTTTTTTTCAACCTGCCTCACTTCAATGCAATTACAAAGAATTTCATACACAGAAACAGGTCAACAAGGGATAAACTTCATCACTTGATGCCTGATTTCTGGAGGAATTGAAGGACTTATTTTGTTGCTGGCTTATTTTGACTATTCACCTGCAGAAATAAGGCACAAGCTGAAGTGCCTTGCGTAGCTTGGTCACACAGCAGTGTAACAAGCATTATGGGAACTCAAAGCCGAAAATAAAAATTAAGGTTTTGATTTTAAAAGCCTAATCAGTGATGTGTTTGTCCAGAAAATGAGGGCTGCCGTTCCTAAATGAGCACATCTGGTCAACTTTATTTTTAACAAGACAAAGACTCTTTTCTCTGAGGCCAAGATACAAGTTCTTTAATCTTTTTCCGTATTTCGCATGTTTATCACATACGGCATATCATATCTTTATCACTTTTTCCTTTTGATTAAAGGCTGTGAGTAATGCTAGCCAATATCAATAACAATTCCCTAAAAATAACATTATCATCAAACCAGAACCTCACAGGGAATAGTTAGTCTCACTAGTCACTCATATATGGATAATCCAGTGCATTCAGGAAAAAAAAAAAAAAACAAACCAAAAAAATAAAACCAAAAAAACCCTGCAAACAACACACAAGAAGAGCAAGTCTCTTCAACTACATTATGTTTGGGCTATCATTCATCTTACAGATAGTGAAAGCCTGGGTGATCTTTATTTTATGTTAACCACATGGTTAAATTGCTCAGATATTAGGCAGAGAGGCTGGAGGATGAGGGAAGGGAAAGAGAGAGAGAGAAAAAAAAGTTGGTTCCAAACTTCATCTTGAAGAGAAACTAAATGTTAGTCATTTTGAAGTACCATAAATTTTTAAAAGAATTGAGTCAAAAGAAACAATGAAAGTAATTAGTCTTACCACATGTTCAATGACCATCAAACTAAAAATCAGTCCAATAGGTATGCATATATACATATAAACAGAAATACACACTGGTCAAAAATATAGCTGAGACATATCATCTGTGTGAAAGATGATGTAAGACTACAACAAAACAAAAAAAAAATTCCCATAAAAGGCATTGATTGCCAAACAAGTTGTTACAGAAAATTGGTATGTATATGAGACACAATGATAATAAGGACATTTAATCATTCTAAAGGAAACAACAATTGGGGGAAATCATTTTAATAGTGCCCAGAAGGATTACAAAATCATAGTTCCATGTCATTCTACAAAAGACTAATATTTTCCCATAAATCATAGCAGATTTCAAGGGAAAACATTTAATAGTAACAGAATCAAAGACATATGAAAGTTTTCTGATTTAAAGTGACATTGCTTATTATAAAGTATGTGGTTTTAATTACCTCCTTTCTAAGACCACTAAAGGTATATATTGAAGGTACATTTCCAAACACATCAGAAAGAGCTTCTACACTCAAAAAGCTTGTAAAATTGTGACCAACAGCAGTAAAATTATTTGCAAATTGGTTGAATTTTCATTAAGAGAATGAATTTAGTTAATAGTCCAAACATGACACCTCTGACCTTCACTGTCATTCAACTGCTGAAGAAAAGCCAAAATATAATGATACTCTTAATACAAACATCACCAGCACACGTTAACCATCAGACCAAAATCTCAGCTACCACAGGGTGAGACTTATTAATTTTATTAATTTTTCGTGGGAATTTCCCCTTTACTAACTTGACATCTCGGTTTCATACCTTAATGATGCTCTTCAAACAGGTAGCAACTTATAAAAGAACTTTTTTCCATATACTGGTTTGTCAGTGTTTTATGCACATCATAACTAGCAAGTAATTTGTGTATGTACATATCTAGACAGGTAACTAAATAAAATGCCCTTCAAATTATGAAACATCCAGATTATGTTCTTCTACAGAGACTTTAGAAACAAAGACAAAAGGCATTAGTAAAGTTGCCCAAATGCTAAGAACTATTCTGGGTTTGAACATGTTTGAGCAAGACAGAATGAGGCATTTGACCTGCTTTTGATCATTCACTTTCACAAAATATTTCAGCCGGCATCCGAGATGCATGTGCTGTTGATTTTTTTGAGCAGCGACAAATCAAAATATGTGCAGAGCTGAAGCACAATGAGTTATGTGAAGGTTAATAAAATGTCCTGAACTGGAATTCTTTCAGCAGATCTGGATTTAAACCTTCTGTACATGTGTTTTCTTCGGGTGTATTTGAAGTTGGAGTTCATTAATGAATAAAATTGCTGGAAGATCTTCAAATCTGCTTGGCATCTGTTATTTTTATTTTTTTTAAATTCAATAGTGACATCAGGATCTGCACATCAAGTCATGTTATTGAACAGAATCACTGACAAAGATAATAATAATAATAAAAAAAATCCTGATTGTGCCTGAGTATAAGCTATGCAGGTATATGATTTGCCTTTTCTTCAGTGAAATAGTGGTGTTTCAGAGTTCTGAATCAGCAGCATGGTACCTTCCAGCTAAAGAAAAGCTATTTTCTATGTTGACATCTCTTATAAATGATATATGGGGTCTAAATTCAGATTTTTGAAGACAAAGCATTGTTTTCATTGCCCCCTTACCTGACTGAGCAGTTTGTTGATAAAATTATAGATTTATATTAGCTGGTGTTTTAGATTTATATCAGTCAGTATTTTAACAATTGGTTTTCACTTGGGCAGCAGAAATGAACACAGCCAGAAAAGTTCTCTCTCCAGAGCACACAGTGCTGCTGCTTCTTCGCATTTAGCCCAGACCATGCCCAGAGACCTGGGATTAGTTCAGGGAGTACCCCTGTGCTTTTACAACCTACATGAAAGATGGGGAATTCCTCCTTTAATGAAGAAGAGTTCTTGGATTTATAACCTGTGAAGATATATTCTCGTTAAAGACAGAAATGATCTGTTCGGAACAAGGTGTTAGCTTGTTTCAAGAAAAGGACCTGGAGATCTCATAGATCAGAGCCACTCCCTATATCTTGAAGACGTGTCTCTTAAGTGACTGACAGATTCCCTAGAGTGGTCCCTTATTCTTACTGGCCAGGAGATTTCGCCCTTTATTGTGAGCTAGAGATTTAGCTTCATGAGATGGACCTTCACCACTTCTAACTGAAGGATTGCTGTTCTCTAGGTACCTTGGGATGCTTATTAGGAACAAGAAGATGCTTCATGGTTTCAGCAGATGCATCTCTGCCTCGCCTGTAAGTGCGGCTCTTTGTGAGTCCGTCACTTGAGTGCTCCATGTCAGTGTCCCAGCTGGGCTCCTTGCTTAGGACGGGCAGTGCCTATTACGGAGCTCAGGTTTCTGACAGGAGAAAAAGAGGGGCTTGGGCATCTGAAGGGAACCTAGCGAGTGGCCCTCGTGAATGAATGAAATTAAAAGTGAGGCAAGCAGCTACCAGCACCTGGAGGTGGATCCTTAGGACTTGGATACTCCACATGGATGGGGGAAAAGCTCTTGGTGGTGAGAAACTCCCCTTTTACAAGAAACCAAAAAGTAACTGAAACCCGTCATGCAAACCCCACCTCTGTGCACATTAATCTTGGCTAACCCTCTGCAATCTGCTCCAGTAGCCCTGCATGGGTTGTTTACCCTTTCTGTGCCCCAGTTCATCCTTCTGCTAAATCAGGGTAAAATTGCTTGCTTACCAATTGCCACAGGAAAGCAGTATCCTAGAAAAATATCAAAATAGACTTAACTAGGCTTATAAATTATTTTGATATTCCCAGATGAAAGTTCCCTGCAAATATGAAGCTTTATTATTATTTCAGCTGCTGTCTTCCATAGTGTAATTGCCAAAAAAAAAAGACTTTAGAAAAGCCACAGATTAGGCATAATACTTTTCTTGTTAATGACTAACAAAACATTATACTTGTAACATATGGGACACAAGTGCTTGATTTCTGTTTAGTACACCAGAATTTAGGAACCAAAGCAAATTTTGTTCTATATCTTGCTCAAACCTGATGTAACCTTCTCTTGGAAGACACATTCTGGGGACAGTCTGACTTTGCTTGTTTGGAAATTACATGATTTCAAATATAATTTATATAGAGACTGACCTGAGGTCAATTATTATTACCATCTTGAAGAAGTAATTGTAAACTGGGAATAGCTTCAGCTTTAATCATTTCTTTTGCTCTGGAAAGCAAAATAGAAATGGTTTTCTAGTGAAAAATGTGTCTTCCAGTGTAAGCATCCACTGTCAAAAGAAATTGTAAGTTTAAAAATGATAGCTTTCAGCTGTTGCTCAGTAAGTAGTCAACATTTCTTCTGGAAAGCCGATACTCCCTTTTCAGGGGAATTTAAATGGGCAAAATAAGAGTGGGAGAGTAAAAGGGACCTAATGAGATTGCAGTCTGTCCCATAGTTCTCTCTGTAGGAGATGTTTAACATCTTGTTCGCTACCCACAACTGCCACATGTGGGTTGTGCCTGAAGTGGCCATTGTTAATATATGCTGGAACATGACATGGGTAAGTTTGGTGAAAGGCCTTGATTATAAGTATAAAGAATGGACTTCTTCCAACACCATAGCTCAAATGCAAGGTAAACCAAGAAGGATCAACCAATCTTTAATAGAAATCATGAGGAGAAAGTTCAAGACAAGTTTTACCATTCTGCCTGGAAAAAATCCATGAGCTGTGGTTAGAAACAAAAGATTTCTGCAAGAATTTACTGGTACTTTTTTCAAAACCACATCAGATGGAAAATCCAGAACCGCAGAAATACCAGGATCGGTCCTCAACTTCAATATGCCCATAACTGCATGGATTAAAGAAAATAAGTCGATAGATAGTGTAGCAGAATTGCCTGTATATATTCATAACACATAGTGTGCAAGTACCTGAGAAGATCCAGAAAAAGGGAGGTTATCATGACATTTTCTGTTTTGGAAAGGAGAATGAATTGCCAACAAAAGGGCCTTCCTTTGCTTTGAAATGGAGGAAGTGTTCAGTGTGATGACCTTTTAGTACTTTCTCTGCTTGGCAACATTATTACTTTCCCACAGTTTAGAAGCCATTTAAGGACCAAATTCTCACCCCAATTACATTCAGTTCACACTCTTCCCCCCTCAGCCCACAAGGCTAGAAAGAAGATATGTGGTATACCCAGCTGGGACTGAGGAAAGCTCAACATTGGATATCAGAATCCATTCAGGGGTTAGTCAGACTCTGGGTTTAAGGCAGAAAAACTTGCAACATTACTCCAGTTGCTGCCACTGCCGCCACAGCTTGGGTCACAATGACATCCCTCTCCACATACAGATCATTTGAAAGCCTTGCTGCAAGAAGTTGCTCCAGTTACCCAACTTCGTAATGAAGCAACTCATCAGCAAGCGAACTGCTCAAAAATACTGTGCACAGGTATTGGGTACTAAAAACATCCTTCTGAAGCTTCTAAATGGGTCAAAAGCTTGGAAATTTACTTCTGAAAACCAGCTGTCTTCTATGCAGGAAGCTTCTGAGCTTTAACTGCAGGGTTGGTTTGTTGTTTTTTTTAAATCTGTATCTAATATCACCTGAATGCCAGATATAAACACACAACACTGCTTGTGGTCTGTGTCTGGTTAGGGCTACCTGCTTATTAAAGGCACTTGCTTTACCATTGGGAATTTTTAGGTGAGATGCACCAGCATATCACGTTTTCCTTTTAGTTGCCAGGTCTGGCCTAGCTAAACAGGTTGCTTGGTCTATGGTGCAGACAAGAAGGAGTATGCTGAGAAAGGCACCCTGTCTTGAAGAAGAGCACTGATACTGCTCTTCACCCTTCCAGCAATGGATCATGCTGCTGGGGAGGAGAATTGTTACAGCTCAGCTGAGCTGCGGGAAGGGATGGGGCTCTCCTTACTCAGCCCCTCAGCGATGTGAGGGCAAGGACTGGGCAAACTTCCCTACTCCTGCACATGCAACCCCCAGAAGGCTTACATCAGAGTGGTATAAGAAGGAGCATTAGTGTCCCATGCTCAGTGTTATGAATAGATTGTGGAGAGGTTCAATCCCTTGCGTCCAACCACATGGCATGCCCCTGGAGCACTACTGGGAACATGAGAAGTCACTGCCCTTGGTTTGAAAGGGTCGATCTGGCCTGCTGACAGGTTGTCTGTGTGTAAAAACACAAGTGCTATCTAAACAAGAACTCCTCCAAACCAGCTCTGAGTCAGAGGGAGGAGTTATGTGAAGGTGGGCAGTTCATGGCTCACATCTGAGATCAGTTCTGTCGATCCCTAAGGGTTTTTCACTTAAATCATCCAGATTACCCCACACATCCACTGACACAGAAGAAGATTAGATTCTGACCCAGGATACCTTTTCACTTGAGTGTAGTCCTTCTGTCACATTGATACATATCATAAAATCTTAATCAGTGAAAAAAGGAACAGCCTCTTTCAGAAAGATGTACAAGTCTGCACTCTTCTCACCTCTGGTCTTCAGTTATATTCTCAGTCTCCATACACAAATTTAAGAATATGCTTACTCTAAAAAAGATCTACAGAAGTCTTCAGGAAAACTAAACACCCACAGCTTCACCTAGTATTGTATTTTTCTATGGAGATAAAAAAAGTTGCTGTAACTTAATTATTAAATTATTTCCAGGAATCTGTTTCTGTTCAGACTCCTGCAGCCCAGCAGATTAAGGGCATGTTCTTTCCCCAGAAACTTGTGGTGAGATAGCATTGCCTACATTGGGCTCTTCAGCCTTAACCTCAGTTCCCGCACTAGCAGCTGTCACATCCCCACTTTGTCCACTGCTTCCGAGAAACACAAATGCTGCTGAAGCGAGCCCCTTCACATACATAAGATCTCTTCAGGCACATCCACTGCCTTTTCCATTTTGTATGCAGTATAAAGAGAGATACTTCCAATGCCAGATTCTGCTACCCTCACTTACACAGAGCAATAAATGACCTCATAAGTAACCTACAGGTGACAGTGGGTGGCTGAAGAAAACTGAAATTGAACATTTTACACCAGACAAAAGTCTTCGCTCTTAGCAAATGACTAGTTCAAGCTTGTGGGTTACAACAGCAAATGCACTCCCAGACCTCCAGCATGTTGGTTTGCATACCATGGCTGTCTTCCAAAACACATGAAATTCCCCAAATCCTCACATTACATCTCTTAACTACAATCAAATACAGTATGTATGGTTCTAAACAGTGCTAGCAGTTAAACACCTGCTCTGGAGAAAAATGAATGAAAGGAGGAAGGGGAAAAAAAGGTAATACACAGCCTAGTACATTTTTGGTTATGCTGTCACCACATCATGATGGCACGCCTCTACCCCTGACACACTTGGGCAGGTGACAGCATAGCAGTTTCTGGCGCTATGTCCAACCTGCTAGTGCATTCCCATTAGCAACAGGACTGGTCACAACCTCTGGTTTCAGAAGCATGGAGACATTTTAAGCGATAGCCATCACATTTTATTTCAAAACCAAGCAGCTATATTAAGAAGAGAACGATTCAGGCTAGTTTTCACCCTAAATGCTATTTTATATTTTTTTCATAGTCTGGATCAACCCAAAGGTAGTATCTGAGTTTTCTGGTTTTGAGTGACAGTTTTGAAGGCACTGAGCAATTTGATCATTTTACAGTCAAGAAGTTAAGATATGTCTCATTAATATCCCAATTTGTACATAAATCTCACTGTGCCGAGTGGTCAGATTAAAGAAAAAAAACAGGGGGGACTCAGACCCCACTATTTCAGAGTGCTTTGAGCTAACTACAGACAAACACAGCAGGCTGCAAATTTCTTTGGGAAAGGTCAGGAAGCATGGTATTTTTGTAAAAGGCAATGCTGAAGAAAGGAACAGCAGCAGGATGAAAGAAATGAGTGGTGTCCTGTCACAAATGGCTGACCAAAGTAGACAAGACATATTGGCATCCTGAGGAGATCTGATGCCTACAGCATGCCTGCCTAGAAGAAGCCCTGAAATGCAGGGAGAGAACATTTTAGATGAAGCAGAGAAATAGACAGGATACCAAGTAAGGTGGTAGGAAGATAATTTTGACTGTGCTCCAAGCAGTAATTGGGTGTCCCACTAATCTTAGTCATACATTATCCAGAAGAGGAATTAAGGGCTATTTACTCAAGGATAAATAGATAATAGTAGTCATTCAGAAGACTGTGATCCTATTGCCTGAAGGCAAGGGCTCAATGCTTAGCAGGTGTATACCTGCAGTCCATAAGTTTAATTGTTTCAGTGAGCTTCACCGCAGTAATCCAGAGGATGTCTGCACACTTCTGTGTATAGCAACTGTTGATATTTTACTCTTCCTCTGCCTTTCCCAGTAAGAAAAAGAACCAGTTGGCTGCTCTTCTTCACAAATAGCGTGAACCCTACAGCTGCCTGAAAGAAAAATCTGAAAAGTGCAGAAATTTGTGCTTGCTCCATCATCAGCACTTCTAGCAGCTTCCTGATCTCAAACTTGCTCCATGTCTCTATTCCAAGTGCTGACATTTTCCAGCATTGCCTCTGTACTGAGCTGTCACCTGCTGAGCACCTAAATCACTGAGATCAGGTACTTCACAAAACTACAGGAAATAGAAACAACATCAACGGTCCCATGAACTGCTACTGAGCTGGGCTGATGGAGAGTTGACTTTTATGGCACTTGCAGCCAGTTTTGCTTTGGTTGTGTACCTCTGGCAGCAATCTGCATAGATGACTAGCACCTAGTGAAGTTAATGGGTGCTTGTGGTCCTCACTTTATTAGCAGTCTTCTGGGAAAATATTAATGAGAAATTCTGAGGATAAAGTTTTCAAGGACCCAAATTATTTTACAGTTACCTTTTCTTGAAGTTTAAGTCTTCCATCACACTAATTTTGGTGAAACAAGCTTGTAAAAATCTGCATTACTTTGAAATAGGCAATTTTTGTTCTTAAAATCGGAATCTGCTGAGGAACATTGCCATAATGTCAGAATGCATTCAACAAGCTGGATGTTGTTCCAGAAAATGATCTGCTTACCCAAGAAAAACATCAGAGAGGAAACAGAAGCAGTATAGGATTGGTAAACCTAAAGCAAGTTTTAAAATCTTCTTTTCTGCAGATGGTGTTTTGGATTGAACTGACTCTCCTAGTTTTCTGGAATCATATCCTTAGAGACAAACTAATCTGTTTACAGATGTGACCGAGCTGGAAGCAGGTAAGAAAACTCAGCCTAAACTAAAACCAGAAAGGTATGAAACATTCAAACTGTATTAAGTGTGGCTGTGGCTTGAAGGATCTTAGCATAGCTGTATTAAATAAGCACTTTACATCCTAAGATCCTTTAACATGCCCTTGTGTTAGACAAAAAGGTTTGGAAATCCTTTGCTTAGGTGATGCCACAGAAGAGTACTTTACCATCAGCAGCACCCATCAACTTCCCAGCCCCTTATCTCTATCCTGTCACAGACCTGACTCTAACATCCTACTCCTGAACACCCCACTCAGGTCTATTTAAACATACCAAGCCAAAACAGCACTGGAGAGCAACAGTTGCTCATCCACATGTAGGTCAGGTGCAGCTTTTGCACAAGGTGAGGCACCCACACATCCACCACAATTCTCATCCTGGGGAAACCACATAGGATGAAGTTCCCTATGCACTGATTTGTGTGCACGCAGACCTCAGAATGAAGCCCATATAGAATTCTTAAGATAAAAACCTCAACCTGAAGGAAAAAAAAGAACTTCTGGCATACAATTCTTCATAACTTTCTAGTTAACCCAGTAAAAAGCCAAGTCTTCCAGCATTTAAATTCCAAGTACAGAAACTACTGTGCTATTGATAGTCAGCATTAAGTTACAGTGCTTTTAAAAGGCTCAGAGGCATGATACAGACATACACTACAACAGAGCTTATTTAGCAAGTTCCAGGCTTGATAAGCTAATAATATACTGAAAAAAGCTAGCCATGTCCTCCCAACAGCATATTTTTAAAGCACTGCTCTAAAACACAGAACCACAATAGAAAAACACTTCAAAAGGAAACAAACTATCACCACCATAGGAAGATATGCCATCCCAAAAGATAACGACACTGGTGTGAGCCTTTTTAAAAGGATAGATGAAGCAGGATAGAACACACAAACTGAATCTCTCTCCTAGGATTTATACCCATAAATCTGCAGAGGAAATAGTGGGAAAAGGAAATGAGCTAGACCCCACTATTTAAACTCATGATTAGGAATTTAAATGGTCAAGTTGTATACCTATTTTTATAGATGTCCTATCTTTATATGTATGAACTATTCTTTCTTCAGCTAAACTTTCCCACATGTGAAGTATCTTGGATCTACAGCTATTGCAATAACTATGTTTTCTTTGAAATATCCTGAGCAAATGTCTGCAGATATTGTGTTTTTAATGGTTTAAAGTTTTTTTATAGACTTTGTCATAAAAAAGAATGGTGACAACTACTCAAAACACAAGTTATCAACAAAAATTATATTTAATCCAGCTGAAACCCATGTTAGCTGAATTGCTGATGAAAACAGCAAAAATATTATCATGAATGTATATTTTACTTTGAGGAATCTTAAGTGGGGAGGAGGAGGGGCAGAAAAAATCCCACCTTGTACAGACTAGCAGATCACTACCTGTACTATCGTTCTGCTTGTTTTCATGGGAAACTCCCAGTAACAGGCTTGGCTTATGTGCATAACATCCACAAGGCTGCCAAACCCAGGATAATGTATGTATTTATGTATGTCCCTACTACTTACCAAAATGTTAAGTAAAGGATACTCTAAGAAGAAGTTCTATCAGGAGAACCCCTAAGCACACAAGGGCAGGATAATTCAATGTGTCTTTATTAAAGAACAGCTAGATCTTACAAACCCAGGCAGGATTTCTATAGACAAATATGTGGCCAGCACATGGGATAAACTAGGTAGATCTGCACCACTTTCTGTGACCACAAGCTAGATCCACTCTGAGGAAATATGTGCAAGCTCCACACAGAGACTTTGGAGCGGAAGTAATAGTACCTTGCTAACGTAGGTAGGGGCCACTAGATCACGTACAGGGATGATTTATGCATTTTTGTTAGGATTTTTAAAGGCTTCTGATCAATTCATTAGTGTTAGCTAGACGCAGATATTCTGAAGTATTATGTAATTTACATTAATAAATTACTAACTGCTTGCAGTGCTTGTCCAGGTCCAAAGAATTTCAAATACAGCTGCCTGCAGCACTAAAGTAACTTTGGGCATAAAACTCCAATATCATTACATATTCATGGTGTGAAGGTTGCTAAAGTTTTGCAGTGATAAGCCTTCAAAATTGCTGTCTTGAGAACAAACATTTCTTCCTCTGGTGAGCTGTTGATGCACCAACTATAACAAAAAGTATTCATTGTTAAGTACCAGTGCTTCAATAGCTACATGAATAGTTTTCTGTATCTTAGACTGTTTTGTGATTGCCCACTGCAGATGGTGCAAACTTCTCCAGGCTACACTCACTGCAGTGGGGAACCTCTGTAGAAAGAGGTAGAGGGTTACCTGCTCCCAGCCTTGTATTGTTGGCACAGTACAGAAGTGTATAATAATCTTCTACTGCAGAACAAACTGTGAAAGCCCCAACATCTGCTGCGGTTCCTTGTAGGCTTATTCTGTGCACAGCATCCTTGCAGATTGGCTGCCCAGGTTTAACATGCTTTGTGTGTTTGCTCTTCTGTTTCCTGGAACACATACTTAATTCTTATCTCCCTTGGATGCTTCAGGGACAACTCCTGGAACAGCTCACAAAGTTGGTGTGTCATTGCTAATATCATGCATTTTCTTTTCATAGGTGTATAGACAGCCACAGGGGATCCATAAGTCTGTGTCTGACTCCAGCATTGTCTCTTTTGCACATGTATCTTGCAATGCCAAAAAATGATGTCAAGAGACCAATCTCACTCCAATACCAGCAAAACCAGAGATAATTTCACACTGATTGCCAGCCCTGACTGACCTGAAGTATTGCAAGTCCTCCTGCTTCTATCAGAAACAGTTTTAAACAAGAGAAAAATTCTCAATGCCTACACAGGAAAATTGCTACTTTAGGTAATTAAATTGACTTGTTTACACTTTTTCATTTCAGAAAAGTCCAGCTTACTAAAAGTGTTTCTCACAGGGGCAAGTTTTCAAGAACTACATTTTGATAGGCGTTAAGTATGACCTCCATCTAGCCAAAGGCAGAGGGGTGGCTTCCACCAGCTGTGCACATATTGGAAAGTATTTACTGTCTTAAGATTCCAAAAAGTACTGCCAGAAACTGCAGCATTTGTCTACAGGGATTTCACCGACTTCACAGGTAACAACCACACATGATGCTTTTATCTTGAACAGGAAAGCAAGATCAAGCTCAGTGAACCCTACAGTCTTACTAGAATGAATAGTTTCAACGAGGAGGAGAACCTTGCTTAGGTGGAAGGTGGCACTGCTGTACAACTGCATGGCCGTACATATTAAACTGCATTTCAAGCCACACTGAGAGTCATTATCAATCAAATACCCATCCTTTGCTTTCCCAGGAAAGAGACTTTTTTTCCAATAGCAGATGCCTTTGCTATTCATTCTAAGATAGCACTGTGTTACAGGGAAACACACAGACTCAGCAATCTATTCACACACTCTTAAGCAGTAAAGTTCCCATGTATAAGGAGTAAAGAAAAACTTCCAGCCAAGGTGGGAGTGCCCAGCCATCCACTGCAAAAAGCAGCATGAACTACATGCAACATCCACCTATATAATCACTTTGACTTACTCTTTTCAATCATATTCCAAAAGACCTCTCATCAGCTTCCACTAACAGTCCTTGTCCTCTACGGTTCTTTCCCTACTTTATTTACAAGCCCTCCAACTAATGAGCAGGTTATTTATCAATTTTTCATTTTCTAGCAATTTATCACCTGGCCACCACCCTCAGCTCATCAGCATATACATAATGAAGCACAAAAAGGGGGAACACATAATGTGAACCCATTTGAAAGGTCAGTTCTCAAGATGAGAGGCTTCCTGAATCAAATAACATTCAGGAGGGACAGCTGAAGTCACAGCTGTAGCTGTTGAATGAAAAACAACTTTCAACTCACAGCACTTCGGAAAAATCACAATCCCAGGAAGTGTTTTATAGACACATAGCATTTCTTTTAATGTGAAGGCTTATACTTTTTTTTTTCCCCACTTAACCTGAACTCAGTTGTCATTTTTCAGTGGCTCCAAATCAACAGATATTCGTGATGATATTTCTTTAGGATTTGCAGTCAAGAAGTATCGGCCCTATTTGCTACCTGTCACTGTACACAAACCTTGGGACAACTCTTTTTCTGGTAATATAGGAAATATGTAGCTGTATCCAGTATGGTAAATATACTGGGACTACATCTGAAAGATATTTGTAAGGGATCTTTTATCTCTCTGGAAAAAGAAAAAAAAAAAGAAAATTCTCCAAGCTTAAACATGCCACTGCTGATTCACAGCTGGTACATGGTGTTTATGAGCCCAGGTGCACCTCACTGCCACAAAAGGCTCTGAAAAACCCTCCGAAAATTTGCAAAGTGAGATGACAGTTTCTGAAGAGGGTTAACAGGGACACAGCCCTCGCAGCAGGCATGCCACTTGTTCCCAGGTTGCCCAGGTCCCAGCCACGCAGGCCAGCCTTTAAGTGTTCCGTGTGCCTTCTCCTGTCTCTGTGTCCCCAGAGTGGCTCCTGGATGATGACCGTGCAAGGGCTGCAGGACAGGCTACCCTCACGCAAACTTCCAGCACGTTCTCTGAAGCAGCCTCTAAAAATGGGGAGGAACTTCCCCAATCCTTCCTTTGGATATTTGATGGCTCTCTAGCTAAATTGCCCAGCCCCACAGATTATTTCAGCTAAAACCCATGTCGCACCATTCCCTGCCCCAGGCTTCTCTCCCTTCCTTTAGGCTTGAAAATTAAATGTAACCATAAAACATGGGTAGCTTGGCGTCAATTGTAACAGCAATGAAACCAGCTAATGATAGCAGCTCTCCTTTTCTTAAAGGATGTAATCAAAATGCAATACCAGGCTAAGAAATGGTTGTCCAAGGAAGATTTCTGTGTCTATCTTGGCGCTTACATTGCCCTGCCTGTGTCCAAGCTAAAGAATTGTAAAAGGCCTTTGAAGTAGACTCAGCATGTCATCTGCATATGTTTGCAGCTGGTTTACTGTTAGTGTGGCCGGAGCAGATAAATGATTATGTGTAACTGACCTATGTTTGTTGACATTATCCTTCTTTCATGGAAGCTGTCTTTGTACACTGTCCAACCCTTGTCTGGCTGCTCATAGCATCGGTTTTTGCAAATTCCTATAAAGTGACACACCACCAACTTGCAGAGGACTTCCAGAAAAGCTTCTAAGAAAACACTTTCTTCAGAGAGCTGATGGGACAGCTAGGACAAGTTACTTGGTCAGCTGTAATTTCCGTTCATCCTAGAGAGTCAGCATGAGCTTCAGGTGAGCATGGGCTCCCTCACAGAGAGGAGGACAGCAGTGGTGCATTCAGAGACAATTCCTTCGGTACTTCTGCCATCAGCATAGCCACTAAACACCCGCTGCAGCTGCTCAGCTGCTGTGCTGTTCTTGCAGGTCACTTTGATTTCCTGCCATATCTCCCTGCTCACCAGGCCCAAAATTACAAAGGCATTTCTATGCCTAATTTTAACTGAAGTGAAGGGGAGGTAGGTGTCTAAATACTGCTAGCACTTAGTCATTCGACAAGCCTTGCCTCCCCCAGGCAGCCTTGCTCAAGGACAGCACAAAATAGCATTCAGGATAGTAGGTAAGGTAAGATTCTGTCAGCTCTTAATTTTTAAAAGATCCATAATAATATTCAGAGTATTCAGCCACCTACACTGGCTCAAATTATGAGTCTCTCCCATGCTGTATAGCCTTTGAATATGTTTAGAGCTCTTTTTACCTGAGCATAGTGTTGCTTCTTATTCTCTAGACAAAAAAGCCCTGATGTCTGAGCTTTGCATGCAAAGCAATGATCAGGTAAAGGTCTGTTCAGGTTAAACATAGCAGGTGAAAAAGATCTCAGATCTGACTCTACCTTTCCACCAATTCTATATAAAAACCATTTAGATATGTTCAGTGGCATTACTCCAGGTTTAGGACACTATAAGACCCAGAAGCATTAGTATTCAGAGATTTTGTTATTCTTTTATTATATCATTACTTATTATATTATTATAATATCTAATTGTCTAATAGCATCTATAACATCATATCGATATCTAATTATCAAATAACATCTGATAATTTTAAAATTCAGTTTTAACTAAGATAAAGTGCTGGTTTCAGATTTTTGCCCATTTTCTCAGGCAAGCTGGTGAAAGTTGATTCCTCACTCCTGCATTTTCTTATACTAGCCCATCTCCTGCTGGTTTCATATCCTCCTCAAATGTCGTGTCTTTTGTGTTGTTAAGATACTGGTTATACATTTAAACCATTACATCCAAATTTAGAAAAGGAAAATAGAATGGGGGAATTTCTGCTAATCTTGGCTTTTACTAAGCCTGTCCTTATGAAATCTAAATTCTGGGACAAACAAATGTCACAATCTCTTGTAAAAGGTAGAACTAAAACACTGAGTTATTCTAAAAAGAACCACAAGTATTTCACTTTAATTAATATATATATATATATATATAAAGTATTTGGCAATATCTGATTAATTTGGAAAGCTGTGCTGTAATGATTAACACATCCACAGAAGCATTCACAGAAGTCAGACAGGGGACACTGCTCCACCAGTGCCAAGGGCTGTCACACTGCATATTGGAAGTCTGGATGAGAAAGAATTTTCTGTGTAATTCAAGTGCTGTGCAAATGAAGTTAGCAGTTTAGATACACTTACAAAAACAAAGATTGGTGATTAGAAAGCGAGAATTAACTTGGACTGTGTTTACATCTGCTTTCTGGAAACTAAATGTGATCACAAGAAGAAAAAAAAATAGCTTTCAAGATGTTTTGGGTTTTTTTTTTTTGTTGGTGTCTTGTCAGTGATAGTTAATTTCTTATGGCAGGATAAGATGGAAGATTTCTGTGCTGTTATTCTGTGATGTGATTTGATGAGACAGCTGGTGTACCCCACACTGGAACGGCAGCTGGGAATGGTCATGTAGTGTTTCTGGACAGTACAACACAAGCCAGCAGTCTGTGTCTATCAGCTATCAGTCACCTTCCTTTTAATTAGTTTCAGATGCAGTGTCTAAATACACAGTGAAATGTCAGAAGTCCCACACTATGAAATAGAGCTTCCTCAGACCCCAGGTAGAGCTTGATTGGTTTTGTTGCTGCAGACCACTGACCTTGGAAGAGAGAAATTCCCAGTCATGTTCAAGGAGCTTTTTTCAGAGGACACATCTAATAAGTATTAGCCTTAACACAGTGGCATTTAAAACCTTGCAGCAAAAAGACCTTAAACCTACTGCTAAAACCCACTTTAGTCAGGATCATTTGAAGTCAATAAGATTAACTAAAGTTAGAAAGAAATTCCTCATCCAACCCTAGGCAGCTGTCCAGACTCCCTGAGAAAACAGAAATAAAAGGTAGATGGAGATGGTGATTCATCCATCCTCTTGGATATCTATCTTAGACTGGGCGATGTGCCCTCAATGCTACTGATTTCTGGGAGATAGGTAGATAGACCCTCTACTTTCTGAGGGTTAAGTGAGCTAAACCCTACCCATAGTTTCTACAGCTTTGCAAACTTTTAACTGCAGTGAAGAACAGAAAAAAATTGGTACAATATCCGACTGAGGACCCTTCTACCCCATATCCTGCTTCCCACTATGCCAAGAGAGGATGCCTAGTGAACAGTAGAAAACTCCCTGTAACACTGTCCCAGTTTCCAGCCATTTCCAGGACAGGAACTTCCTAATGAGGCTGTGGTTTCTATGTATTTAGTATTCTCAAGGGATACTCTTCCATTAAATTCTCTTGTCTGCCCTCAAAACCTATAAACTTTAGCACCCGGGTCATCCTTTGGCAAGGAGATCCACAGGTCAGCTGCCTGAGAAGAAGTTTTGTTTGGAGCTGTACTATTTTATTAGCTTAATCTGATGTCTCTCATCTCTTCTAGTGGAAAAGAGTAAAAAAATCAATCTATTCGTTCTCTCCCTGCCACTCAAGGTTTTTTTGTAAATCCGTCAACTCCTCCTCCTTTATCTCCTTTCAAAACAAGTAAGTCCTAGCTTATATACAGACCCTTTCTGTATCTTTCATCATTTTTGTTGCCCATCTCTAAACTTATTCCAGCTGCCTTGTAAATTCCTTGTGATGAAGGGATCAGGACCTCCTAAGCTCACTGGAGCAGACAAGCTCACACCTAACACCCCAAATTTGTTTCAATGCTACTTACTCAGGATCAAAATGCCTGTCAGTGCAGTGATAAGCAGGCTGCATGCAGCAGCTGAAGGGTCCGAGCAGTGTTACTGAAACTGCATCCTCTGAAGTAACTGGAGCAGTCTCAGTCAGGTCCTCCCATCTCATCCTTTTCTACTGCAACTGGCACATATAAGAGGTGGCAAGTTCCACCTCAGCGTGACAGTCATTGCAGGTTGAGGAACTGCAGTGCAAGACTGACAGGGAAACACCCAGAATGTGGACCTTCCTGAAACACAGAGCAGTCATGGCTCTTGCTGCCTCCATCACATTTCTCCCAGATCCCTTTGGTGCCTTAGCCTTAGCATCAG
This sequence comes from Manacus vitellinus, assembly GCF_001715985.3. NCBI lineage: Eukaryota > Metazoa > Chordata > Aves > Passeriformes > Pipridae > Manacus > Manacus vitellinus. The sequence goes on along the minus strand of NW_021939396.1, from coordinate 51,686,704 downwards.
GACACTGGAGAAGGAGATGAGTTTCCCCATTCTTCCATCAAAAGGCAACCTTCACTTGCCAAGCAGAAGAAATGAAAGCACAAAGAACCATTCCCTAGGGTTCCTATCTATACATGTTCATGCAGAGAGGACAGTAGTCCCCATCAGGTTTCATCATCTAACAATGGAAGTAAGTGTGTCTTGTAAATAATCAACATGCAGAGCTTTTGGGGAGGCCATTCATGCAATATTTCCCTTTGATTAAATGTCAGACGTTAATATGGGAGGCCTAATTGACCTGTGCAAGTCTAGGGTCCTCCCAGTATGCTGCAGCCCCTGCAGGATAGATATAAGGCTGATCTGTATCTGTCTGCCTGCAGATCAGTAGCTGAAGAAGTGGGAGAGTAGGTTGTCACTCAAGTAAAACAGTGGGCATGTTTAATCCAGGCATCCTCAGAAGCTCTGCTGAAAACTATGTGACTTGAAGCAACCCAAAAGCTTTAAATAGCAGCCTTGAGAGAAGCATTCTGTGAGGCTTTTCTTTGTCCTTTTTGGTGTACTTCACTGATATGCTTACTCTGTGAATATTTTTTTAAGCAGTGAACAGATGGCCCCTTGCTGCTCACCACAAATGTTTTATTATTACTTCAAACAAAATCTCCTTTGAAAGAAAGCAAATCAGTGTTTATGTTGCTTCTAGAAAGATAACCTTGAAAAACACAAAAACACAATAATACAGAAAAAAAAGGGAGAAAGAAGGAAGAAAGAAGAAAGTAGAAACAAGGGGAAAAAAGACATAAAAGGTTAAAATAAAATAATAAAAAAAGAACAAATAGAACAGAGAAAAGAAAAAAAGAAAAGAGCAAAAACACAGTGATCCAACAGGTTCAAAGCCACTGAATACGCACCCTCAGGCATCTAAAACACATGCTAGAGTTACAAAGCTATGATACCTTCATTTGCTGCATTACAAAGTAAAACAGCTCAGTTTGAACCATCTGAATTCTTGATAGCGAAGTGATTATTTCTCAAAATGTTCTAACACCCTATCTGCCCCTAGTGGAATGGTCATATAGGTGGGCTGGAGAAAACAAGACTGATCATCCACCCCAATAAAGCCAAGGAATTCTGTATTGCATTGGCAGAGTCCACTTTCATTTGTGTTACTGTCTTTTCATAGCTCTTAAAGATAATAAAACAATATCAGACTCAATTAAAAGTAAGTGATATACAGTGTTCAGTCTCCAATCTTATTAAAACATATTTTAAAAGCACATTGTTATTATTATTATTATTATTATTATTATTATTTGCTCTTATAAACTATCAGCCAAGGAAAATATTTTTGTCTTCAAAAAAATGTGAAATTCCCCGTAGGGTGGGATGCAGCTGACATTCCTAGCGGTTTGCTGTCTTGTTTGGAGCACCATGTGGTTAACAGTTAAAGGGCAGAGATGCTTGCTACTGCAGAATTGCAGTCACTTCAGAGAAATGCGTGGCCTGGAGCATTTCATAGTTCGCCCAGAGCAGAAATGCAAGGACAAAGAAAGGAAGAGAGAAGAGGTAGTTTACTTTGGATTATTGCTATTAGCATGATGTCATTATTGCTTGTTAAGCTCACTTTCTACCAAAGCCTTTGCACAATATTGGTAACAGTGCAGTATTAAATATGGCAAGGCAGCTGCACCATTCTTTTATGTCAAAGGACCAAAATAGTGGGATTTGCATTAACTCCTATAGTGTCACATTTCTGCAATAAAAACAACTTTTTACTGCTCCAAATCCAGGAAGACTTTATTTCTGATCTTTCAGGAAAACTACAGTGATACGCAAGCGCCTGTACAAGGAAGGGAAAATACAGCTGATTGCATAAAGCTCTCACCCTTTCATCTCACACATGTGCTCCTTCTTCTTCCTTCAGAGCTTGGTGGGTTGCCAGGAGCCATGAAATCTCAGAGCCTGGATGCAGGAGAGTCAATGGATCATGAGGAAACAACTGAGAAAGGGAGCTATAGTGATTACTGCAACTTAAGTAGGACGTAACATGGACTTCCCAAGAGTTCTTTTTCCTCTTTCACATCTTGGAGTTAATCATGAAGCAAACACAATGCCAGAGATTCATGAAGTGCATGAAGTCCAGTAATGTGATCCTCTCCAGTAATGTGATTTGGCTCTTTTTTAATGAGATTTCATACCTTCACCTCACCCTGCAAAGGTATGAGTGACAGCCTGTAGTCAAGGTCTTAATTTCTAGCAACCCTCATCAAATGTAATGGAGTTATAGATTTCATGCCAAGGCCACACATTAGTCTGTGAAAAAAAAAAATATCTGACCTCTCCAAAATGCTACACAAATAAACCATTCCATGCTGCAAATTTTTTGGCTATGATTATACTGGTGGAACTATGAAAGTCATAATCAAGTGCCAAAATTGGTCTATATGCTTTTCCTCTATTGAGAAAAAAGCACAGTAATCCATAAGACTATAGTTTAATCAGTATAAATCCCAAACAAGTTAGGCACTTTTTTCTGTTGAAGTAACATGAGGGTCAAGGGTTTTTTCCCCTTTCTCATGTGCACTGTCAGTATCTAGTAAATCAACTCATAATATGAAGTAGCCAAAGCTACTGTTTAAGCAACTCAGCATCTTCATCTTTAAAAAATTTTGGCAAGACATTGAGGCATCTTCTGTTTTTGTTAAAGTCTCTGCTAAATTTGCTATTAACTTCAAACTGAAGCAGAAATTAATCCTTACTGTATAATTCACAGAAATTTGGAGAAGACCAAATAATGGGTAAACAGTGTAAGCATGAAGAAAACGAAATAAGAGAATTATTAGTTTATTTTTTCCTCTTTTTTTTTTTTTTGTTACAAGTCCATTAAGCAAACAGAGTAAAGTCTTGCTTATTGGGGCCAGAGAAATGACAACCAATAAAAGCACATATTTTAATCCTTTGATAGATCAGATGAGAAATGCTGGCTATCATCATGTTTACACATCATTTCTGTATCTGAACACAGAAAGGCAAAGTACACAATTGATTCAGACTCATGCCCTAGAAGGCTAGCTGTTCAAGATGGATGGAGAAACATAATACACTCAGTGACCCAATGATGAAACAATCTTTTTCTTTCTCAGCGTTGGGCCTGTACAACCCAACTAATTGATGTCATATGTTGCCTCATAGAGAGCTTGGCAACTGTATGGCTTCATGCAGTTTGTGAAGTAAGCACTACCAACAACAATTTCACAGAAGGGAAATGGAGGCAAAGACAGCAAGTGTCTGGTCCTAAATCACTCAGCGTGTCAGTGTCAAGTGCACAATCAGGGACGTGGTAACAACCCCCCAAGGCATGAGCCAGCCTAAAACTGCTCTTTCAGGAATCCTCTTTCCACACAAGCCAGCTGGCTGAGAGACCGAGGCAGCAGAGCTGCAAATAATAAACAAACCAGGAGGGATGGGACCGAGTTCCCAATAGCAAATACCTCCAAGATTTCAGATGCTGTCAGCAAAACATATATCCCAACACAGGCATTACTGTCAGCAATAGTGTAATACTATTGCCTTTGGCTTCCACTGCAAAGAAGAGCATATAGGAGAAATCAGTTGTTGAGAGTGGTGATGGTTAACTTTGTCATGCCTGATCCCCCTCATCTGCTACCTCTCCAACCTTCTGCTGCTTGCTCCCTGGGTAGTCATAGCTCATATGACAGAAACAGTGGGGAGAGAGGAAGAGCTCAGGCCCTGACATGTTTTTACCCATCATTTGTGAGCTAGAGCTAACCTCTATAACTTCCCATGGCACTTCTTTTCTGTCCTGAAAGTATACAATAGGAAGTTTTAACCCTGAGTTGAAAAGTAATAGCTCAGCCTTGGGGTCATCAAGGTACTTCCTTGGTGTACATAGGATACTTTTACTTCTAGAGTTTTGCTAGCTAGTTTATTGATTGGTTGTCAGGGTTTTTTGCAATAGTGGTCATGGTGTCTGAGCCCTGCTAGAACACTTACTCTGACTTCTTACCAGGCAGCAGTGCTGTCAGGTTGTACCATCCTTATACAAATGATGAGTCCAACAGTTGCATTGAAATCCATTATTGTTAAAATGGTGGGTTCAGAGAAGCAAGAATCAGAGCTTCCATTTATTAATTTCTTTTTTTTGAGGCACAAGAACCTATGTACAGGGCTTACATAAATATGGAATAGGTAAGAACAATAATTCAATTCCAACTCCTTCCAAAAAGTGATCTAATTTATCTTCCTTTCCTCCTTTAATGGGAAAACAACCAATGCAAATTGGAAAAACAGGTCAACAAATGCTGACTCCACATGGAAAGACTACATGCATTCTCTACTCAATGGCCAGGAAAAGCTTCACATCCTGGAGGCTGAGACAAAAGGAAAAAGTCCAAGGTTTGGCTCCATTCTCAGCTAAGCAGCACCACCTCTCCTGAGCATTCTTGACCACATAGGATAAAATAGAGACGTCAGGCTCTCAGGAATGTTTCATAATCCATATTTACTTTTGGAGTAAAATTGGTGCCTAACATTAAGACGGCTTCAAAGGTTTTTGAAGTCAGTGGAGAGATTCCTGGTGACCTTGGTGCTCTTTGGGCTGCTACTTCATTTAAATCATGGAGAAATTTGGCCGTGGCTGTTGCTTGGGAAGCAGGATGCAGTATTTTGCACCAGCTTCTGATTTAGACTACACCCTATACAGAATGTATTGAAATAGTTAGCTAATATTTATTGGAGTGGATCACATCAGCTGGTGTTGCATTGGAAAGCACATGCAAAAAGCACATGTAAACCAGTTCTTCTATTACACAAGTGTACCGTAGAAATGTGGAGTCCAGTAAGACATGAAATAAAAACACCAGCAATCACAAAGGGCAGGTATAAGTTTGCATCAGTTGTCTGCATCTCCTTCTCTTCTTTTCCTTGCTAGCTGATAGACTAGGCCAACTCACCAGAAGAATGGATTTCCAGCATCCACCTACACATCATTATACTCCAACCTTTCCCAAGCATTACCAGTATTCTGCATGAAAAAAATATGTAAATAGGCACCCAAACACCTAAATAATCTTGACCCTCCAGATATCAAACAAACCCGACAGTGCCATTTCCAAGGGTGCCTTATACAAGTGGCACTTTACTAGATATGTGCATTGTACTGTTCATTCCATTCAATACTGAGTGGTATTTAGGTCTCTTAAAAGCCTATTTCTACCTCCATCACTACAGACCAATAACTTCCTTGAGCAAGCAGGTGTATGGGAACAATAGACTCTGCAGGACTGTACACCTACACAAATATTTGTGCATTCAAACCTTTCTGCTGTAAATCTTTTGGGGCTGATATGTTAAGATTTTTTCCAACCCCACTGATATGTTCAGAAATTATGTCATCTGAATTAACGTCTTCACATTAAAGCAGTGGTGACATGAGAGCAAACTCAGGCCTCTGACTCTTTTAAGGTGTCTATGTTACTTTACATCCACGTGCAGTGTAAGTGAAATGAAGAGGTAGAATTAAGTAAGTTTCATAGAACTATTTCTCCTTTAGGTCCCTGGAAATCATTTTATGTCATTACTGGAGTTGTTCAACTAAGGCTAGCACAAATGATGGTGGAAAGCATATGCAGAAACATAAGACATAGATTTCAATTAGCTGTCTCCTGAGGCAACTGAAAAACCATCACTTGCAACATAAGCAAAAATGAGGAACAGTCCTGAGGTTTTACAGGAAGAAAGGCAGTCTCGAAGAGAAGGGGGGAGAACAAGTCTTGCCTGCTAGTGATAACAGTTTTAAAAGAGGTGCAGTGTTAGATCTTCTGAGGAACTTCCTGGCCTCTTTATTTTATTACAAATTGTGTTTTGAAACAGCCATTTATAGAAGAGATCCACATTGCTCATTGTCAATTACTAACATATGTCCCACACTTGGCAAACAAGGCGACTCGTGAATGACGTTTTGTGAATAATCAACACCATCACCAAAAAGTGCCTTCGACTTTGCTTTGGGCTTAGTAAAACATTTCTTCCCCCAAACAAGATAGCTTTCTCACAATGGTGCCAAATGGAACATATTAAGCTTTAATGATGGTTGAAAACATTGTGCACCGAAGAGGCAGGGATGGGGCTGTGCAAGCATATCTTGGACCTTAGGACATACAGCTGCGTGTGTACCAGCCACAGATGCTGCTCAGCACAAAGGGGCCTCTGGGCACTGCTACAGCACAAATAATGCACTAAAATGACAAGCTTTAGCAAGCTGAGTCTGGAACTTTGCAGAAGTCTGGAATTCAGTCACAAAACACTCAGCAGGATGCAATCCTCAGAGCAAGGAGCAAAAATTGCGGACAATGAGGATAAGGCAGGACATGGAAATGGCCAGCTTATTGCAGTTATATGTATGGTCCAGCAAGGAACCCCAAACAGTCAGACAGTTGTGACATATATGCATGGCATGCGCCTGGGGCAAGAATGAAGTGAGGAAACAAATGTGCAATATCTGCCTAGCTTTACCCTCAACATATACATGCCAATATAGATAGGTACCACACTCTTAGAGGCAGGTTAGGGACTGTACTCCCTGTGGCCACCTTGCCTTCTATGAGAGGCACAGCAGAGCAGCAGGCAGTGCCAATGAAGTTTAGACTCTAGCCACTAGCTTCTGGCCTCCTATTTCCAACAAAGCCACCCTCCAGCCTTTGGTACTTTGATGGGGCATTTTCAATAGCCAAGGGGTGCAGATAGACCTCTCATCTATATAACTCTTATTGGTGCAAAGAAGAAAACTGTGATGTCCCATCTGCTGTGGGAACAGCATGTAAACAGATTGAGTACCGTCACTCGTGGGAAGGGGAAAAACAGATTTCAAGAGTTTGGGAAACAGTGAATACAGGAATAATGATGAACATTTACCTGAAGTGCTAAGCATTGTGGTTGACTTTAAGCTTCCAAAAGTTTGTTTTCTACTCTGCATTCATTGTTCAGGCTCTCCCTATCAAAACTCCTTGAGAGCAGTTCAGCTTCCACAGTTGAGACTGCCTGTGTCTCTCCAGGGACTTAAAGGAAAACCAGACAAATGCCTTCGGGTGTTGTTTCACAGCTCATGTGTGTGGAAGAAGACAAGTCTTATCTGTCTTTCCCTTCTCTCGACTCTTCTGTCCTTTCAGGGAATCTCCTGGTCCTGCCCCACCCCTGCTTGGGGCAGCTCCATCCTCCTCAGGCACTTCCCTGAGCCATTTTAGACTTTTGATGTGTTAGTCCTCTGCCAAATTTTGAATTAAATCATCTGAAGTAGGGTTCCATGAGCTCGTGCATGGTAAGCAACAGGAGTTTACAGTCAGGAGACAGCAAGAAATATATGAAATGATGAGATGGGACAGGGGAAGGGACTCTTCTCCTCCAGTGGTGATGTGATTCCCATGGGACTGCAGCCCCAAGAAGGATGTCTGTCTCCAAGACAGTGAAATCCCAGCATCTGATAGGGAAAGACCAATACTTAAAATGAAGTTGGGACACTTCTGTCCTTTGTTTACTACTATAGTTATTATAGAATGAACACTTGCTTTGAGGATAAGCCAGTGATTGTATTGATAAAATACAAGGGTACCAGGTTCCTCAGTAGCCATGTCTGTGAAGAGGAGTAGACAATCAGCAGCAACCCTATGTGTCATGAGGGAAGCCTTGCCCTCAGCCATCACGTGTACCACTGCCCTTTTCTGCCTTTTCACAAGTCGACTCATTCACTCTCTCACATCCTTCTTGCCAGTTCTGAGGCACTTGGTTTAGTCTTTTTGTTCACAGGTGTGAAAGCAACCCTTTCCCTGAGATGAGAAATGACTGGTGAGTCCTGGTTCAGTGAGATTGATGCCATGAAGAATGTCTGAGCAGGTCCCAGCACTGAACAAGTGGCTCATTCTGCTCAAAATAAACCCAGTCTTCGCTCTCAAAAAGTAATTAATTCCTACCATGTTGCATCCTGTTATTAAGGATGCACTTAGGCACATAAAATCCCTCCTGCTGCGGATGGGAATCCCGGGGTCTTTCCCACACAGACCTTGAGCCAATGGGCCTTGCTTCTATAGAGCAAGGTGAATGGCACATGTCTGGTCAATGCAGGTGCTCTTCCTTGAAATCTGCTGAGTACAAATGTCTGCTGTCTTTAATTTAAAGCTCATGAAACAGTCAACGAGGCAGCAGCAGAAATGGCAACTGAGGCAAGTCCAGAGATGAGCATTAGATAAAGCAGTACAGGGGGGTTCCCAAGCTCAGGAACACCCAAGCGGCAGACCAGAGCCTTGTCAGGAACCAGAAGCTCTCATGAGCCAATCAAGCATAGAGGGGGCATTGCCAGAACATCACAGGAGATATGAATGGCTCTAGGGAGCACCAGCAGTCAAGAGCAGGGTGACCAGGGCAAGCAAACAGGATGTGGTGTATCAGAAGGATGTGCTGCAGCAGTTTGCATGGCAGTTTGCCTAGGCAGTGTGCAACAAGTAGGTCAAGGTGTAAGGAGGTCCACAGCTCAGGTAAGTGCTAAGAGCTCTAGGTCTCTGCCATAATGGTGGTCCCTCACCTCAGCAGCAAAACCAGTGTGTCTACCAAGACAGCCCCTGAGAAGTCTGATGCTTCCACCCAGATGGAACTGGTAAGGAAGGAGATGTCAGCACAGGTGGTAGCCTGCAATGGATGTCCAGACTCTTCTACTGCAGAACGGGCTAGTGCATGAACAACATGTACACAAGTTGGTGACCTGTTGTGCAGTATTAGAGGGGGTGAAACAGAGATAGATCCATGGCTTCGGAACCATACACCTGACAATGGATACTAACGAGTGTTAGATACCTTGTGATAGCTTTAAGCAGAATTATCTAAGTCTTTAAGCAGGATTCTCTGTCCCTGTCTTTCCTTTGATCTCTGTTGCAGATGGAAGCTGATAGTATCATTTTCACCTTTAACCCCTCTTTTAAATGCAAATAGATGTTATCAGGTGTGTTAAGCATATGTTGCTTAATGCTTATGCTTTTTTATTTTGTGTCCTGCTTGGCAATTGTTTGAGAAGATGTGGTGCTGGGCTACAGATCACATCTTCTTTGACACTCAACCTGCATGTCCTGAGCTGAACTTTGCTCAAAACTGAGTAGGGGGCACCTCCTCAAATGACCACCAGAGATCACCAGAGACCCCTGAAGAGGCCCACACAAGCACAGCAACAAGTATTACATAAGGTTGCACAAGCTAAATAATTATGCATTAGGTAGGCATTAACTATGTATTAGATCAGTAGGTTTATGTAGATTTCAATGTATAAATTCTCTTTCTTTTTGCTGCTTGGTTTGCTTCATTTGTGGAAAAACTCCCACCTTGCACCCTGCACAGAATTAACTGTGTCTCCTTTCTAAACCTCACTGTTTGTTTGTGTTTAGAGAGTTCCTAAAATTCGGCAGCACTTGACCCTGGTGACCCACAAAAGCCAGGCTCCAATTCAACCTCCACCCTGCAACATCCACACGAAAAGCAGATATGATGCTTTAAAAGCTTTAGATGTCCACCAGCAAGGCCCAGAAGGAGAACCTGCACCAGCAGCGCACAGTGGTTACCATAAAAAGAAACATTGAGTGATGGTAGTGGGCAACTCTCTATTAAGAGGCACTGAGGCACCAGATTGCTGTTCTGAGAGAGAGCCATGAGAAGTATGCTGCCTACTGGGGGCTAAGATCCATGATGCTGTCGAATGGGTACCCCAACTTTAATGATTGTATCCTATTAGGGAGGGATAGGATCCACCTACCTAAAAGGATCAAGAGAGTCTTTGGCAGCAGACTGGCCAATTTGGTGAGACGGGCTTTAAATTGAAGGACTCTGGGGGTGGGGCCCAAAGAGGCAATGCTCATGCCATTTCTTCCTCCTGGGGAGTAAGCCATGCCAAGCAGTGCAAACAGATATTCCTTGGCTGCCTTTCAAGATGAGAATCATAGGGCTAAACACATCAAGGGTGTTTATGGCTATGGTGAATCCTCTTATACCCAACCTGGATGCTTGTTTACCTCTCTGATATGCCTGCACACAAGCACACGCAGCGGGGAAATAAACAAGAACTAGAAATCTATGTGCATTTGCAGGGTCGTGATCTCATTGCAATTACAGAGACATGGTGGGATAGCTCACATGACTGGAATACTGTCATGGATGGCTGTGTACTTTTTATAAAGGACAGGTCAGAGGAGTGCAGTGGTGGAGTTGCTCTTTATGTGAGCTAGCAACTGGAACGTCGAACTCTACCCAGGGACAGACCAACAAGACAAGAGTTTACGGGTAAGAATTAAGGGATAAGCTGATATGGGTGACATTGTTGTGGGTGTTTACTACAGGTCACCTGAATAGGAGGAGAAGGTTGATAAGACTTTCTATGGGCAGCTGGAAATAGCCTTGCAGTCTGATGCTGAAAAACCTCGGAATAAAAGAATATGCACATCCATTTCCTACATAATATACTTGTGATTGCAAGACGCAGACACTGATTCTCCTGTGGGACTTCAACCATGCTGATATTTATTGGAAAGACAACATGGTTTAGCACGCACAGTGCAGGAAGTTTCTACAGATCTTTGGTGAGAATTTTTGATGGAAGTCTTGGAGGAGCCAGTGATGAAAGGTGTTTTGCTGGACCCTGTACTAACAAACCAGAAGGGACTGGCTGAAGACATGAAGGTTGGGGGCAGCCTTGGCTGTAGTTACCACGAGATGGTGAAACTCAGGATCCCATGTGGAGGAAGCAAAGTAGTAAGCAGGACTAGAACTCTAAATTTCCAGATAGCTAATTTCAACCTCTTCAGAGATATACTTAGAGGAATCCCATGATATGAACCTGGGAGGAGTGGCTGATACACCTGAAGGCTGTGCTGCCATTCAGTGGGGCCTTGATAGGCTGGAGAGTTGGGCAGAGAGAAATGTAATGAGGTTCAACAAGGGCAAGCTTAGGATCTTGCACCTGGGAATGAATAACCCCAAGTACTGGAACAGGTTGGGGCTGAGCTACTAGAGAGCAGTTCTGCAGAGAAGGAACCAGGAGTCTTGGTGGATGACAGGTAGACCGTGAGCCGGCAGTGTGCCCTTGTGGGGAGGAGGGCCAATTGTATCCTGGGGCATATTGGGAAGAGTGTGATCAGCAGGTCGAGGCAAGTCATCCTTCCCCTCTATTTGGCCCTAGTGAGGCCACATCTGGAGTACTGTGTGCAGTTCTGGACTCCCCAGTACAAGAAAGACAAGGAGAGGGTCTTTCTGGGGGGGTCCACTGGAGGGCCACAAAGATGATGAGCGGTTTGGAGCATCTCTCTCATGAGGAGAGGCTGAGGGAGTTGGGCCTGTTTAGCCTAGAGAAGAAAAGACTGAGAGGAGATCTCATCAATACATATAAATATCTCAAAGGCAGATGCCAAGGGGATGGTGCCAGACTCTTTTCACTGGTGCTCAGTGACAGAACAATGGCCATAAAATAAAACAAAAGAAGTTTCACCTCTACACGAGGAAGAACCTCTTTACATTGAGGATGGTAGAACACTGGTGGAACAGGCTGCCCGTGGACATCATGGACTCTCCCCTTCTGGAAACGTTTCAAAATCCACCCTGAGGTGTTCCTGTGTAACCTGATCTAGGTGACCTTGTCTTGTCAGGGGCATTGGACTAGATGATCTTCAGAGGTCTCTAACCCTAACACTAACCCTAACAATTCCATGATTCTGTGATTCAGACCTGCTACAGACTGGATGAATGTGGTGGTTGCTGAATAGCTAGGCCCAATTTACAACTTACCTCAGGAAGATCCACTATTATCTCAATCCACTACAAAATGTAGAAAGACCGAGATGATCTATAGGTCACTCCTAGGGCATCACTAGCTTTGTCTGGTAGTGATTTGTTGGTGATTCAATTTGGAGTTTTTTGAGGTTTTTTTCTTGAAATGTACTGATTTTTCAGCCTTAAAAATAATTACTTCTATTAGAAATACCTACCAGCTCTTCAATGCATGTGTATCATCCACATTTTGCCTTCTCTTGTTTTCAATTACTTCCTAAACCCTGAGAAGATCTAGTGGCCTTAAAAGCTTAGGTCTGACAAGAGGTGAAAAGTCACTTAGTACCACACCATATGTGTATCAGCCTAATGCACTGCAAGCTCAGTGTTTCACTGTGTTTTATTTCCCCCAAAATGGCTTTCAAAGAGAAGTGGTATATTCCCCTTAGAAGTTCTCAGATTGAAAATTACTTCAATTCCCACCCATTTAAATAAAAATAATACTCCCTCTTTTAAAGCTACTCAGATTAGGGCTCCACTTAGTACAAAATGAGGGTCTTCCACCGTTCCTCATGTGAGCACTGCCAGTAACTTAAAGGGTTTTGCTCTAGTGGGAAGAAGATAGGTCATGATTGAAGGACTATGATTGAAGCACTGCTGTCATCTACTTAGCTAAAATATGTTGAGATAATTTCTCCCAACTGCCCCCTTTAAATCACTCACTTTCCTGTTTCATCAAGATTTTTAATTGTTCAAAGTCAGAGAGATCTCCATAGACATACAAGTTATTCTGCACTGTTTTCAACTGTTTTCTCTCCATTTCCAACTATTGACCTCCTTCTTTGAGCTTTTACTTCTCCTCCCTGTAAGTTTGCTGTTTTCACCACTACTGTAGGTATAGCTCTCCAATTCAAATCTATTCTCTTCATTACATCACATAAAAATTGCACATAAACTGCAGAAAAAACAGAGGACTAGAAAACCTGGTGCTGTTCATGGCATCAAAGTGCTTTGAGAACAAAGCTCAAAGGACAATCCCTAATAATTCACATGTGACCATTTCTCTAAATTCTTATACACTCTAGTGTGAAATGACTGTATTTTATTGTGTTACACTTAACACTTAGACTCTGGCCTTTGGTATTAATGGGAATGTCCTTCAACCATAGCTGCTTTTTGTTCCTTTTCTTTGATTCATTAGTTGTTTACTGCTGGCTATTAACAATCTTGAAATAGCTTTAATCCACAGCCAGAGTCTTTAAATATAATACATCATCAACAGGTAATTATTCACTTTGAAGTCTTTCCTCCTTTTTTTCTTAGCTGTTTGAGGTGATATCTGAGGGTCTAAAGCATAGTAACAGAGTGCTTACATCAAAGCACCAAAATTAGTAAAGCAAATGTCAAGAAGTTAACTTGCATATTTTAAATACAAGGGTAGCCTATCTTTTCTTTCTTTTTTCTTTCTTTCTTTCTTTCTTTCTTTCTTTCTTTCTTTCTTTCTTTCTTTCTTTCTTTCTTTCTTTCTTTCTTTCTTTCTTTCTTTCTTTCTTTCTTTCTTTCTTTCTTTCTTTCTTTCTTTCTTTTTCTTTCTTTCTTTCCTTCTTTCCTTCTTTCTTTCTATTATGACTCCTGCTACAGCTTTGGAAAGCTTTTGATGCTCTTGCAGCAGTGGTAGCTTGACAAAGATTATACTTCAGAATTGGATAACCATATTATAATTGGCCAACACTATAAATTCACTAGGGTCTTCCTCTCTCTTCATCATGTTCATCAGGATTTTATTTCAGTAGTCTCTCTAGAAGTAACCTCAGAAATCAAAATCTATAATTTTAAATGAGCACCTCTGAACATGCATTGGTATAAGCATGAGTTCGTGGCACTGCGTTGATTTCAGACTCTTTGACTCAGGTTCTTTGGCTTCATTTCAGGGAGATCCTTAAGACCATCATTAAGTGTTTCTTAAACTTAAGGCTTTCCTAAGTGCTATCTAATACTGGTATATGTTTCCTGAACTAGGACCTTCATATGCACACTTGCAGAAACTCCTGGGCCAAACCCAGATGCTCTGAGAAAGACACGAGTAGTACTTATATGACAACTCACCTCCACAGACTCACAAAAGGTTGGTCTGGGATCTCTGCAGCATAATGTTCATTCATCTGAAGTACTTCTAGGTCTTAAAAAGTCAAATACATAGTACCACAGTGAACACCTGAGATAATTCTTCTTTTAGTCGTGGTATTCTGTTTTAATCTGCTGTGCAGCATTTTATAACTTTGGACTGTACACATCCTCTGAAATAACTTCTGAGAAACAGCTGGCCCATAAATGCAAGACAGTTGTATTTATTGAGACAGAGAGTGCAATCTGCTCTGATTATCCATATGTCTCTCATTATGTGCTTTTGGGGTGCACTGATATGTGGCCTATAGCAAAAGTGTCATTGGAGGTGTGGATATTATTATTATTATTATTATTTTTTTGCCCTTTTGCATTTATTTCTGTTCACAAGTGGCAGTAATCACACACACAACACGTACAAGGCAGACTGCTGTTCTCCCAAATCCCAGTTGCCAGCAGAATGAGTGGCAGGGACTGAGGCAGTCAGCGTGTGTACCTGGGTGCTTTGGTCATGACAGCATTCCTAGAAAGCACTGAAAGCGAAGCGCGTCTTCATCCATTGCAGGTGAGAGAGAAAAGAGCCAAGTTTCAGCCTTATCCCATTAAGGCTCTCATTGTTAAGACGGTAAGTGAATCATGGTAGAAATGTTATGTCGCACCGGTCAGACCACTGAAACCACCACTGACTGGCTCACCACCACGTGGAATAATCCAGCACATGTATTTGGAGTGCTGGGGTGCTCTCTGCAGCCCCAAATGCAGGAAGGCAAGTACAAGCACGCCTCGTCTTCCCCTGCTAAGTAATCTGCAGCATCATGAAAGAAAATTCATACACATTGAAGAGTTAAAATGATGAAAATTAGGCTTACAGTGAACAATACCCTTGCTTTTGGGAAAGATCTAAAAGCTTCTCAAAGGGAAAAGTAACAGTTAAAAAGGCTTTATCTTTGCAAGCACTATAAAAAGGTTGTAAGCTGTATACACTACAAAGGCATTGCTTTCACCCTTCCATCTCTGTGATTTCTTTAAATTGAAGAAACCTGTTGGCTTGAGTTCTAAAACCCCAGATAAAAGCCTTGATTTGTTAATTAAATTTTTACTGCTATCTGCATTTGATATCTCAGTCAAATTGTATCCGCTTGCAACAACAGAAAAAGTCACATCAAAGGAGAGCTGCACCTCCATGACCTGTAATTACAGAATTTACTGCAGTGTGACACTGGCTGTAAGATGCACCTGCCAGGCAGACCCAGCTTACTATCTACACCTAAAACAAAGCCATTTCATTCAGCTGGGCTGAGCCAGCACATGCTGAACAAAAGGGCTATGTTTTGTCAGGAGCCGGCCTAGCGTGTTGCTTGTCCTGACACAGACAGGAGCTTCTGGAAACAAGGAGGTTTTTCTGTGTTATCACACTAAATCAGGGATAAGGATGAGCTCCCACAGAGAAAGGCAGAGCTAAGAGAAAAAGGAGAAGAAATTGGAATGGAAAGTTAAAGGGAATTAAAAAGAAAAGGAAGAAAAAAGAAAGAAAATTAAAATCTATCCTGGCGGTTAAATTTTAAAAAAAAGAAAAAAAAAAAAAGAAAAAAGCTACTCTGAAAAATATTAAGAAATCTCAAGAAAGATAGAGTAGCAGAGAGAAAATAGAGAGGAAAACAAATTAGACATCATTCATATATACATCAGCTGGAATCGAACTTCAGCATACAGAGTGTCCTACCCTTTATCCACCTACACAGGTATCACAGAAATCCCCAATTTTTGTTGATGCATTCTTTGCCCCTCAGTTGTTTTGTAC
This sequence comes from Manacus vitellinus, assembly GCF_001715985.3. Taxonomy (NCBI): domain Eukaryota; kingdom Metazoa; phylum Chordata; class Aves; order Passeriformes; family Pipridae; genus Manacus; species Manacus vitellinus. Next base: position 51,670,992 of record NW_021939396.1, on the reverse strand, counting down.
TATATTTTGAAACAAGCAGAAATCTAACATGGCAAAGACTCACAAAATAGTGTTTGCTAAACTTGGGAGCCTCCCTGTAAGCCCTAGAAGTTATTGTTAATGTTTATATTTGGGGGAAAAAAAACACAAGGAAGGAAAATAAATAGGGCATTGAATAGACTTGCTGGGTAGGAATTTTTCCTGGAAATTAATATACACAAAATGTCCATGTTACAGACTGGGAGTTTTCAGCAGTAGAATAATAATTTTGTTGAAAAGAAAAAATTCTGTTGGGAAAACTGATGGGGGAAATCCATGACTATCCACCTAGAAGACAATTGTTAATACTGCTTCAGTGATTCAGGGACTTCCAGACTGGCCATCCAAAAAATACCCAGCCTGGTTCTCTCACATGGATTAACACCCAAGACAACCCATCCTGCAAAAATAAATTAATAATATTTTTTAAAAAATCATTTCTCATACCTGATGCTCATTTCATTTAGTTTTTTTTAAGATACTCTGTTTTTCTGATCAGAATTCTTTCTGAATTTTTAATGACAGAGAGAGACACAGAGAAACTGAAATTGCTTTTTTTTACTTACTTCAGTGTGAGCCTGGCCTTACTGTAACCAGGGAAAAGTTTGCTGCTAACTTCAGTGGGCCTAAGATTTTGCACCTTGCACCCCTTTGGCCTGACTAAATAATGTTGGTGAAAAGCATGGTGTGAGGTGTACGGTGGTATAAAGGGTCTGTAGACATCAAAGGTTTTCTCTGTTTTCACTGGAACTTCAAAAACGTTGTTGAAATATTTACTAAACCAAACTGATGTGATGTCTCTGAAAGCTTGGATGAAAAAGACCACCATGGCAACCTAGGTTTTTAAGCCTGGAGCACTGTCAGGGCATCCCTTACAACAGTCATGTCCCAGAATTTGTCCAATAGTTAGACCCTCTGTTGTGCCATCAGAGCCACCTATAGCATCGTTGTGGCTTTTCTCAGCTGATAATAGCAGGAGCACAGTCGCAGCTGAGGACGGGACCTGCTCAGATCCCACCATCATCCTCAACCTTTTCAACACTGTTGAAGAGATGACAGCCCCTAGGCCAGGGCTGTAGCTGCCCCTTGGGTTACACCACAGCCTAGCAAAATGAGGAGAAACCTGGGAAAACTGTCAGAGATAATAGGGCACACGGTGGGCTGTTGGGTCTCTCAGCAGCACAAAACAGGCTGGGGCTAAGCTGGAGTTAGAAACTGGCACTAACTTCCCATTCCTGTTCAATGGTTAGTGTTATTTCTGGTATTGCTTGATGCTGCTATTCACCTTCGGAAGACCAGAAGGCAGATTACAGTCAGAGGTCAAGTCTCCCCAGCTCAAGCCTGACTGCACTAAAGCTGTTCCTGACTACATGATCTCCAGCTTCCCCAAGCCTGGAGAAAAGCTGCCCCAAGAGCTATTTCCCACTCCTGAGAGCACAGAGGGTTTCTGGAAGGGGGAGAGCAGCAGGCAGCTTTCAGAAGCAGTCAAGTTGTCTGTGCTTCTGCTGGTCCCCTCATGTGGAAAAGGGTGCCTGATCCCTGTTTCCTCCCTTTTTGCTCCTTCCCTCCCTCCAGCCTGGTCCTTTGGGCCTGAGGACGAAGGAGGTTTTGGCTTTGACTGGAAGATGGTCAAAACTTACTATATTCAGAAGAAGGTGAATATGAAATTAGAAAACCCCAGAAGATGCAAGAGCAAAATCAACATGAGACCAAAAGCAGAGGATTATCACGGCTCTCAGCATACAGCTCTTGTGTCCCAAATCCTCGTGTTACACTAAATTTGCAGGCAGTAAGCAGCATGATACTCTGCTGCTGTGAATTCCTGCTGTTGGCAGCTTTCAGACCCTGGGTGAGGGCCCCTTAGAGTCAGGAGGATAACACCACTTGGGAATATCTCCACAGCAGAACAAGTTGCACATGAGTGAGAACTGACCTGGTATTCAAGCTGCTGATTTACCATGACAATGAAGGCTGTGGGGCTGGACAGACGGGCTTCTGCTCCCACCCTGTCATTCCCTGTGACACAGCAGAGAGCCTGGTGATGAAGGCAGGTGAGATGCTCCCCAAGGAAGGAGGGGGATCGAGTGGGCACATGGGAAGACAGCAACGATCTTGTTATGGAATAGGTAGGTGTGAGATTAGAGACATGGGGAAGTTTTCAAGGTATTTTGTTTTCAGTCAAATCTAGAAACACTCATGAAGCATCTTGCAGAAATAATACACATTTGCCTTAGCTGGATTCAGTCTGAGCTCTTGAAGTTGATCTTGATCAGTAAGATTGAGTGCCCTGGAAATTGGTGAGAAGGCTCACAAAACTCCTGCAAAATATTACCAAAGTACATCTGAAGTGTGTCATTTTGCAAGGGTGGTAAAATATTTTTCATTTCCACAAAGACCAAAGAAACAGTAACACGAACATCAACTTTTAAAATATCAAGAGTAACATCAAAGGGCAGTTGACAATAGAGAGCATTAAAAGGCACTTTACCCAAATTGTGTGAAAGGCTCTAGATCACATTGGACTGGACAGGTAAGAGCTGGTATATAATTTCTAGAAGAGGTCACTGCATGGCAACCCCCACAGGTGTCTGGGGCTCCTGTGTGGAGTGATACAACAGAGACCACATCTCTGCTCTCTCCATAAACCACGCTCAAGTATAGGTTTACTTTAGTTCTGTGTGGGGGTCAAGCTTGTTACAAGCCAGGCAACAGCCAAGGGGCAGAGCCTCAGTTCACACTGGGTTCCTACCAACCATCTGGGTTTCCGTGCCAGGCAAACCAATCTCCTTGCACCTGGAGAAAGCAAACGTGGGCGGCATCGATGGCTGAGCACCTCAGGGTGATGCTGAGATCATAGCTAACAGAGCAGAGCCAGACAGAAACACCAGAAACTGGTGAAAAATATATTCAAAGAAACTCCACAGCTGCTAGCCGGACGTGGAAAACAGCTATATCTGTTTTGATTGCCCTAATCAAAGCAAGGGAAAAGTGACCCTAGATTGCCTTTCAGGGCTGTCAATAGTCACACTATATTTAAAGAGCTGTGTCTAAAAGAAATGAAAAGCAGTGAGAGCTATTACACTCTTTTAAAGTAATTCAAGTTCAGTTATGAAAATATATCCACAATCTATTTGCCTAAAACCGGAGTGCTGTGATCCTTGTTTACCAAGTAAAACAAACACCCCATATGGCAGGGGTAAATGACCTGCAAATGCAAGTCTTTACAAGTCTCCTCATTACAGTGAGATCAGAGTGTGCCATGTGTGCTGATCATTTTCTCAGAGCTTTTTCTTCTCCTCTTCCTGCTTTTTGTCAAAGCTGCTGACTTTCCGTCTGCTTTCTATTTACAGTTGTTAAAGGGAGGGACAAAACCACACACAACTAGTTTGGAGTGGGACAGAAACAGGGATTAAAGTGCAAATAAATATTAACCTGGTGAATGATTCTTTCCAACGCACATTTTCATGAAAAGAGCGTAAAGAATACACAGTTATGTAGGTACATCAATTGCATAGAGTTTGAAGATAAAACTTTACCATAGACCATAAATCCCATATATGGGCATTATACTTCCTTCATTCTCTCTGCAAAAAAGCATAAAAAGGGTGATACAGGGCACAGTTTTAGAATATTTTCCTCTCTTTAAGAAAACATGATTTTTTCATTTATGCCAAATCTGTCCCATCACTTTTATGACACAGTGTCAATCCAAGTAAGATTCTTGGTTTGTATTTTTTCATTCTCAGAATTCTTTATCAGTTATGTTGCTCAAATCATCCCAGCAGCTACCCCTTTACACTGATGGTCTTCTTCCCACTAACACAATGGTCACCATGTGTGTATGTACCTCTCAGGTGCTGAATTATGCCACCTAGGAGACAATTTATTCCTCTCTATCAGAGACTTGTTCACTGTTTAAGCTTCTCTGATGTACTCTTCCTCCAAGTGAGATGCTCCTCATCATTCACTTTGGGCATTTATCAGCTCTTTCTAAGCCTGTAGGATCTTGCCCTCTTCCTTGACTACACAGGCACTTGCTAAGCACAACAATACATATCCCTGCAAAGAAGGAACTCTCTCAGTTTTATTTATTTTTCCCTAGCAGAGCCTTAGCCTCATTTCCAACCTGACTGCTAAAATTTAATGCTCTGTCCAGCAGCATGGCATGCTCAGTGCCTATCCCCACTTATGCATCTGCTATTTTCCACTGGCTGCATCCTCCATAGGCATGGGGAAGGTTCATTCTGCCAACCGCTGCATCAGCGGTGCTATTCTTCCTTCAAAAGCCTCTTGGTCTGTGCACACCTTCACTGCAGCAGCCATCAGCACTGCAGTTCTCCCCACTGACCCTTGTCTTCATCCCTGAATGCTCACTCACCTTCAGGCTCCAAACCCTCCCGGGTACTCCCTCTTATCCACCTCAAATATCCTCTGGTCACAGCAGTAGACTTCCCATTTCATCTACTCTGTGGTGTACTGTGATGAATAAAGATCTATTTCAGGATTTAGGAGAATAGATGTGAATAAATAGATTGGACTTTCTGTCCCGCCTCATTTCTACCATTGTAGCTTTAAGACAATAGCAGCAGTTGGTACTAAAATAGTAACTTGGCATATGTACTTGACTGCTTATCAGCTCATCTGCTCAACAACAAAGATAGGAAAATGCTGCAAGGGTCATTTCACTGGAGAAGGCTCAGAAAACCTACAAGTCTATGATGACAATCACTTAAATGGCATAGTCAATGATTAGAATGAGTGTCTGTGGCAGTAAATGGGAACATATTAAAATGGCATGGGAAGTTTAATCAGTGATTGATCTCCCAGCAATTACCTTGCTTTCTAAATCTCTCCATATTATTTAATGAGGTGATTTCAATGTTCTAATAAAATGTGGCAGGGGAACGTTTCCAGATGTCCAGTGTGTAGGGAAATAAATGCTTCTCTGAAACCACAATCTGTGCATTAAACCAACCACCATTATCTTCTTATTGAGTTACACCTCTGTCTCAATTACAGAGAAAGGAGACACTGAAAAAGCATTAAATTTTTTAAAATTCTTTCAAATCATGTCAGTTTTATACAAAAGGGAAATTCTTCCTTTCTGTTGATTTCTTGGCATAAAACTTCATCATTTCACAAGTGCTGAAATATCTGCTTTTATGATATTTCCCTGAAATGGGTTGCTTATTTCTACATTAGAAATGGAAATCATTGCTACTTTTGCTTCATGATTGAGTTCTTTATCTCTGATCTCTGCAAAAATGAGACCAATACGAATAAGCCCAGCTATCAAACTACACTTTGAGAATTGAGGAAAAGGTGGTGATGAAAAGCTCGGGACATCAGGAATCTCACCATATCAGTCCGCTTGTCAAACGTGCCCTGTAGCTGACTCTGGGAGGTCACTAGGGCTCCCAGCCCACTGTGCAGCACTTCTTCAGCATGAAGATTGACTTTATTTTAATTATTTTTCATTTACAAGAGTGCATCTTGCAACTGCTGGTCTGATTTCTGTACTTCAAAGAGCTCATACTGAAGCATTCACATGACACATCACCAGACCCATGCTCACTGTTTCTTATATATAATATATACAGCAACCATTGCACCACGGTAGAGGATGTCTGTGAGCAACCCTGACCTCCCATGGACCCCTTGTGTAACCATGGGGGATGACCCATGGCTGTAGCATTTGCCCCAGCTTTTCCAGACCTGCCCCCTAACAAACCATTCTTCAACCAACACTTAGTGTCAGCTTCATGTTCTTTAAAGTGTTTGGGTGCCAAAATCTTAGAGGAGCTCTGATGTGTGTACATATCTGTCTCGTGCAAAGCAAATTGATGTCTTAAAAGCTGAGGGCAAAACTACCTCCTCTCATTGCCTCTCTCTTCACTACCTGCAATTTTGGGCAGTGACATATAAATACTGCACCGCACAAGACCCATGTCTCTGTTTTCCATCCACTCGAGACTAGATGGTTTGTCTTCATCTGTATTCACCCATCAAAACCAAATAAAAACTGAACTAATCCATGACAGCTGAGGTCACCTCATGTCTTAATTTCAGGGAGTGTAAACACAACCCTCTTAGCAGAAAAAAGGGTAAAATAGTGGCACACTTAACCCCCTCTGCTCTGTAAATAGTCTTGTTAGCTCTCAGCTATCACAAAAGCATATCCCACATTGCATAAGGGCAAATATTAACCAGATATTGACTGCAGTTCTATTCACATGACAATAAGTAATGCATTCAGTCCTCCAGGTTAGCTGTGCTTGGATGTGAGGGTCTGTATTGACCTTTGAGAGATTATGAAGGAGGAAGAGAACACTTTCAATGGTCTAGTAGTTCAATGAGTGTGTAATGCCACAGCTAAGAGCCCAAGGGGGATATTTTATTCCACGCCTTTGAACGTTATCTCAGTTAAACAAGCTTAAATGTGCAATTGAGTTTGTTTTAGAAATATAAAAAATGATGCATGAAAGAAAACTTTGTGCATGAAGTGTCTATCATATCCAGGGAGCCTGAAATTATAGAATATACTTATACAGATTGTTCACTTTAATATGTTGCCAAAGGATGTGAAGGCCAAGCTGTGGATTAAATTTCCCTTTCTCTTCTCTGCATATGCTATAGTGACATGACTCCAACAATAATACATGAAGAAAAATTGGCTGAGTTTTCCTACCCACAGCATTTATTTCATTAACTTTCTGATTATTAATTCCATTAATTAATAAGTGCTCAATAAATGAGGATGTTGTGAAAACTGATCTTCTGAAACTGAGGTCCTATCATCCTCTTTTGATGTGTAAGAGGACTGAAGACCTGCCTGACCTTCACAGTTAGAAGCCACTTACGCTACAGACTGTATATTCTCTTGCCAGAAAGCATTAAAGTGGGTACTCCTTGTCACCGCACATGCTTGTTGAGAGTTATGCATTCCTTACAAAAAAGGAGAGATGTTATTTCTTCATAAGCCTTTTTCGGCATATAGCAATCTAGCTGCCACTAGCTATTGCTGATGGGCAATACAAGAGCTGTATCTGCTTTCTGTTCATTAACTTGGGCAAAGTAATTCATAGTGAGGGTTTTGTCTGTATCCAGGAGGGAGGGCAAAGAATGATTAAGGACTAAGAAAGGTTATATTGATGCATTTTGTTTCTCACAGAAGAAAAGGGGGAGTGTGACACTCTTCCTGCAATGCTATCTTTATTTCTAGAGCCAGACTTGGTGTCCCTTGGTTTCACTTGGACATTCACACCAGCATTCACACCGACAGCTGGGAACACTGTCTTGTTCCTGTGAGCAGCTAAATTTCTCTCTTAGCTTTCTTAATAGCATTTAACAGAAGAAACTCTGAAAATACCCTATTTTCATGACTATAACCCCAGGCTGTGTGCAACCTACACTCTTACCAATATGCCTTCCAGTCATCCTCATTCTTACCCTCCATTTCAAATCTGTAAGGACTATTTGAAGATGTACATTTTATTCATTTACAGGTTTATTCTAAAAAAAGAGGACTCTTAAAGAGGCTGAAGTTATCTCAGACTGGGCCACACCTTTTAAAAATGGCAGTCCTGCTTGCAGAAGTACTCTCTTCTTGCACTTGCTCTGTGAAGATCTCAAACCTACATCTTTGTCAGATCCAGTGGGTAGTGCAACAGGTCCCATTTCCCCATTCCTAGATACAATATCTTTTCATGACCCTAGTTTCCTCCTGCTACGATGGGCTGGCAGATGTGTGAAAGCAGCAATGGGTCTTGGAAAGCAAGAGAAAGTTAAGAGAAAAGACTTTAAAAATGTATAAGTTACAGCAGGCACTGACAACAACTTTGAAAAAATAAATGATAAAAATTGTTCAGCTTAAAGAAATTGTTTGTCTTAATTTGCATGGATAGGAGCCACCATCTTAATTTGTGGGTAAGACAAAATCAGTTAACTATAAAGTACATGTGGAAGACATTTAATGTTCAGGGAACAAAACAAGAAATGCTGCTGTCAGAAGTGAGGCAAAACAAGAGACTGGAGTTAATCAATCTGAAATTATTCATAAGATTATCATGCAGCATATAACTGTTATGTTGGACAATTGTCTCAACATTTCAGTCTCAAGGGAGTACACGTTTCAAGTTTTTTGACTTTAGAAGAAGAGAATGCCTACATGGAATAGCCTAGCAGAAACCTTGATGTCAGAGGAAAAGTTTTATTAGTGTGAAACCGTCCAGAGTCTTCTCCTTATCGTAACAACTACAATTAAAAATTCTTCTGCTAATGAATAAAATACTTCTTCATTACCAAAACAAACTTCTAGAAGGGAAACTGTGCACTGAGTAGACGTTAATCCTCAAAGTTTCACTTTATTAAAAGTTCAAGGTGAAAAACTCTAAAGAATTTCAACAAAGCAATTTGGAAACTTTCAGGGATATTTTATGCCATGCCTCAAACAAGACCCCAGGGCAAAAAAATTAGAAAACATTAAGATTGATGAGATAAGAGTGATCCTGCAATTATACAACACCTCAGGAGAGGTGCGCCTTTCACAGAGCACAGTTGCAAGATCTATCATTGCATCAAAGAGAACTGCATATAATAGCAAGCCAAGAGAACTCCAAACAAAGCTGAGAGCCATACAGGAAAAGTGGTAGTGTGACAAAGCAGAGGAAATCCAGCTGTACGCTGATAAGCATGAAAGGGTTTCACGAGTCAACATGAAGAGGCCCCGGTCTGCTGACTCCGGTCTACTAACGAGCAAATTGCTTGCGACTTTCAGTCCTCTGTAGGACACCTAGAAGAAAAGGCTGGAAGACTCTTGTTTGCTGCTGCTTGTGTTTGCACTGCCCACCCACAGCCAAGTCCCTAAATATTCCCCTCAAAGTCTCTAACGTATTTCAGAGGGTTGTAAGAACTTTGATATTACTATTTGTTTCAACAAGATGAAAGTCATGTCCTGGGCTGCCCCCGCTAAACTGCAAGAACCTCTGGCACTGCTGTTGACGGGTAATCACAATGCGGAAAGCCAAGTAAACCCAACGTTAAAGGGAGCCACCATCTTCAGAGAAATGGTATTTCTGTGGGTACGAGGTGTTAAGGTTGCCAATCAATTTTACAAGTATTTAGAGAGATATAGTGATTATTATTCACTGTTTTTCTTTTAAGTTATTTTATCTCTGACACATGTTGAAATTGTGATGAGTCTTTGTACTTCAACTAGCAGCATAGTGCATTAACACTGAATGGCTAAAAGATAGATCTAAAATTCAAAGTGGAAATAAATGGATCCAATTATGTATTGGGAAAAGACATTAGGGGAAGTGGTAAATTTGTCATACCTTTAAGTCTCTAAATTATTATTCAATAAATTCCTGAAATAAGTGTTGCAATTTAACAAAAGTTTGCTGGATTCACTAATGGAATTATGTGACAATGTTCCTTGGTCTGTAAGAGCTTAAAAGTAAATAATTCATTGGTTAGTAGAATTGTTTCCAAACTAAAATTTAAATGTTTCCAGTGAGTGAAACCTGCTGCCCACCCACGTCCCATGGAAGCTCTCAAATCTGCATGGAAGTGAAGCTTAAATTGCACATAGGTCTTCTGCTGGCCCTCTGTGGAATGGAGAAATGCATCCTATCAATCAGACAACCCAGAGGTCAGGACTGCCAGCTACTAATCACAAACATACATGTATCTAACACAGCTTTAATGTGTGCACATGGAAGTCTGCTTTATTCTGTCACTCACTGGAAGCCCAAAAGGAATATTGCTTTGACTCTGAGTCACCAGAGCAAGCAAAATCTCAACTTTACTAAACGATATCTCTTCAACACAAGGGAATGCTTTCCATATGTTGTGGGATTAAAAACGGCACATCATATAACAGAGCCATTTGGATAGATACACTCTGAGGAAAGCCTTCTTTCTCTAAAGAGCTGTATCATAAAAGGAAATTAAAGAGAGGGAGAGATTTTGTGTACAGAGTTAACCATTAATACCCTGAAATAAAAGCATAACTTTCGCCAACTCCAGATTGTTCTAATCAGCAATGGAAAAAAGTGATGATTTTTTAAGGAATACTCACACTTATACAACTAAGGCAAAAAAGAATCATTGTGAAGAATCATTTCATTTCAGTATCTATTGATCAACAACACACACCCACACCCCTTGCCCATAATGGAATAATCTATTTACAGAAGCTAAAAAATTTGGGTTGAATGACAAGCCATGTCTTAAGAAGAAATATTTTCCTTGTTTAGAAATGTAAACCTAGTAAAGCAGCAACCTAATTTTTACAGTTTGTATTCCTCTACATCATCCTTTAGCTCCTGAATGCTCTGCCATTGCCTCACAAGTTAAAAAGCCCACTGTTATTGTGTTCTCCATATGCGAATACAGACTCTAACCACGCCATTACCTAAATTCTCAACTTATACTCAAAAATATAGTATAAAATCTGAATTCTTGAATCATTCATTTTAGAACTTAAATTGAAGTCTCAAAAAGCTTTTTTTTTTAAAATTTACCAATATGTTTTTGAAAAACAAAAGATGAAGTTGGAAAGTGCTGATTTGGCAGAGGTATTAATGAATACTAGCAATGTTCCACCCCCAACATTAGCCTCAGGATCGTAACAGCTCTTTTTAGCCACTACATCATACCCAGAACTTTTTTCAGAATCACTGTTCCCTAGTATAAATCTCACATCATATAAAACTGACCTAATTTCTTTACTGCTAGACATGAAACTTAATCACATAAAAGCACTTCCAAGGCATCAATCTCTGGGATATACCAGATCTCCAGTAAGATTATTAAATAGCAGATTCCTGAAAGACCTTCTTGCACATTAAAACTTCCTTGGTCACTCAAAATTCCTTATTTTCCATTTGCTTAGATATTTATTGTATAAAATGCAGTGTTATTCTGATGTCCTTCTTCCCTTACTGCTTCATTAGCTTTGCATTGGAAGAGTTCTGCCCTTCCAGGCATCACAAGCCACTAGGAATAGGTAAATATCATCAACACATTTTACAACTCAATAGACTAAGAAATGCAGCTGCTTGCTAGGGCTTTTACACATATAAAGAAGAAAATGAGAGATCTCAGCCACAAAATGTGAATACAATGCAGAGGAATCAAATCTGGTTTTCAGATTCCTGTCCTCCAGGACAGTGAAGAATCAACTGGATACAAAATTTGAGGCTAAACTGTGCTCAGTTTGCATTCAGATTCAAATATCACTCCAAATCAGAGTGTTTCAGATTTATATCACAGAAGTATTAGATTGATATAATTTCTCTACACGGATTCAAATGGCCCTGTGTTGAAGTAGGATAGAGCTTCTCTGGTTCTGTCTGTTGTTCAACGAGGTGTCATGTTTTGAAAAATTATGTTCCTTTATGTTTTTCTTAAATAAAGAAAAAAAATTAAACCAAGTATATTTAAAGTCAAAAACTGCCAGGAACTGAGGAGGGAGTATGTGTTTGTGCAGAGAGAAGCTTATTTCTTGTGACTGATTTTTGTTAATATTGATCACAGGACTTGCAAATCTGCTAACAGCTTAAAAAAAAAATCATAAAATATTTTAAGTCTCCTAAAACTCTTTAAAAATACTATACAGCATGAAGAAGCTAGGGTTTAAGATGACTTTGGTAAAAATGTGGGAAGAAAAACCAGAGACAGCATCAGAAAGATGATGCTTATCGCTTCCTCACTCTCCCCTCCCTCACGGATGGTGCACCATATGGTGGAGACTTTTGTTACTGAATGAAAGAAGTAAATACATTATTTGGTTCGCCTCCTGTAGGCTTCATAGAAACAGTAGGAAGGGAAACTTAGACAAGCAGAGCTCTGAGTGAAGTGGGCAGCACTAGAGGCCACCCTAAGGCGGCTGCAGTTGTCCAAATGGCTCATGATAGGCATGATTAATGTAAGTGGAGAACTGAAAAGCTGAAGTTGTTTATTCAAGAGGACAATACATTAGAGACTTCCTGACTTCTGAAGGGTCCTAGTCTAACCACTAGTGTACCTTCTGGAGTAGTCATTACACAGCTCTGGAAGAATGTGTCCTGTCATTTCCACTAGCCTATGGCACATGGAGGGTCTGCATTTTCCCTGCAAGAGAGGGCATGCACAGCATGCTGAGGAAACCAAGGGGATAGGAGGTACAAGTGAAAAGAGGACATGGCATACAAACATTTGAGGATAGCTGTTTGCATACTTTACACATTCTGAGAATACATTTCATAAATTAAAAGCAGTTTGTGTGCAAGTTTTCCTCACCAGCATAACCTACAAGCATGACAGTGCATCTAGAAATGTCATCCCAGTGTCAGTGTTTCTATCAGAAGCAGGTGTTCTCTTGCACAGACATGCTTGCATGCTTATAAACCTCATACAACTCCAAGATTCATTTTAGACTGAAGATACTGCCCAGCTAATGCACTGGCTCCAAACAGCCTTGAACTTTGGCTAAGGTTCAGTTCAGTTCTGAACACTCAGTTGCTAAATTCATATTCTCATTGGAAACCTTAAGGGCTTTCACAGTTGTTTGGTGGCCCTGTAGTTGGTATCATTTCAGTGGTTACTGAAAATACAATGAAGAAAATAAGAAATGCTGCTGCCTAAAGACCTAAAGACTGCACAGCCAATACCGGGCCATACATGCAGGTGGGCTGTACAAGATGACAGGATCGTTTCAGAGCAGAAAACAGAAACTTCATTTCAGCCTTAAGGCTTGTGTGTTGAGAGGAGCTCTGATAAGTATATATGCACTGGACTTTGGGCTTTCAGTGCAAAGTCCGATGTGGCAATGGATTTGCCATATGTAGGATGGAAGAAGTCCTGTCAGAGATGGACTAGTGAAGAAAAAGAAGAAAACAGCTCAAATGTTGTAGAAACGGAAGTTCTTAAGGTGGTTTAAACAGGTTTTAAAATGGCTTTTGCTTTCTGCAAAGTCATTACCCCTTCTTCCCAACACCCCCTGTGAAGGACTATTGTCTCCCATACAGGAGAGTCCTGGGAAGATGTCCTGAGGTGTTTCTCATTGGCCTTTGTTAACCCCTTCCTATTGGCTGTTAACTCCTTACCTGATTGGTTTTTCTGTATGACCCTGAACCTGTAATTGGTCCCCTTTTGACCCTCCTAAAAGCCTTATAAACCCCTACCCCACAATAAACTTCTCTTTCGTCCGTCCCTCCCTGGTGGTCTCTGTGAGCTCCTTACGGGGTCGCCGGGCTATATGGCAGGGGCAGGGGGGAAGAGCATTCACCTCCAGGTAATGGGCTGGCTCCCAGGGCCTGAAGGTTCCCCCTCCAACTAATCCTCCGTAGTCCAAAGACGGGCAAAGTATCAGCCAGGAGCACCAAGTAGTTCTGTCTGCAGGTCCCTGAGCTTCCCTCCTTGGCTGTTTCATCCTTCCCAAAAAGCAGGTGCTGGGAGCCCTACTGTAAAGCTACGGTGATTAAATTGTCCTGATTAAAAATAACTCTCTCTCTCACAAAAAAAAAAAAAAAAATCTAATAAAAATCCTGCAAGTGATCAGGCTGACTGAACAACCACTTACAGACTACAACCACAGGGGCAGCAAAGTTGTGAGGTAGTGAGGATGAGAATAAGTTGTCAAAAACTTCCTCTACCAGCACTGTCAGCAAAGCCAACACAGTCCTAAATTCAAACCCTAAATCTTCTAGAGCGTGATCTGACTGACTCTTAAGAAAACTGGTTCATGTTTAAGTGCCTGAATGAAAGAGACCTTAATCTCTTTCTCTTTTAGTCATGACTTGGAGTAATGAAAACACTTTAGACAGAAGCATGGTTGTTATGTTGATGATGTCCCTTAAACTATTTACAGAAGTAGTGCCAAGATACCACAAGAAAGAATGAACACAGAGTATTTCCAGCACATCAAAAAGCAGGAAGTATGGGAAATCTTGCCACTAGAAAAGCCTGATCTCATGAGATTTCCAGCTCAGCTGCTTAACTCTTGCTATCCCAGAAGCTCAGAGAGTGGACTATATCAAATTCCTTAAATTTGCAATCTCAGCAATTTATAATGAAGCTGAGAGAGAAGTGGTGGAAACCACAGACATACTATTGAGCGAGAATTTAAGTGTCTTCACATATCAAGCTTGAGGAAAGCTACAGGTATAGATGTTTAATTCAACTGCCAACGTGAATGGCTCTCTCCCAAACGTAGGCTTGCAGTAATCAAACCTTTAGAGCTCAGCAACAGTATGCATTTTCCTGTGCTCTGATGGACTGTGTGACAGGGGAAGGAGCAGTGAAAGTTTGGATGGCAATAAAAAAAAACTACATACAAAATCACCTGTGTTTTGTCAAGCAAGCAACAGCACATATGAACTACTTTCAGGTCTGCTCTTGGAGCTTCTGGGATAAATGGCAGTGCTGTAGTACTATCTACATGGGGCAAAGCAGCCAGTACAGCTACCTTAGGACAAGCCCAGCAAAAGGGTGCAAGGAAAGACATGGAGGGTAGCAATTTCCACTTTGCATGATTTACATCAAGAAGCCTTAAATCTTCCATTTAAACAGGACATAAAAATCTATAGTTAGTCTATGGAAAGAGTAAATGGACTGCTGTGAGGAATGGTGTCTCTCAGCAGCTTAGTTGACAGACTGGTATCTCAGCTACAAGTTCCTGACAGTTCTGGAGCGTCTGGGTCTCCATGGGATCTTGTCTCTCCTGATCTTCACCTACCTTGTATCAGATGGCAAAATCCTGCAGCAGCTCCCCGCTCCACCTTGTGCCTTGCAGTAAACAGAGACTGCTTCAACCAGTCCAAGAAGTCTCCAAACCCTTCTAATTCTAAGTAATCAAAATAATCCCTGGATAAGGTAAATCCTGACATGAAGATATTGGTTGCATGGTAAGAAAGTAAACTTACTGCCTGGGTTCAACATCCTAATGAAGCTGCATCTATTGAAATTAAGTTCTGGGCTAGATAATCCATGAATAGCTGGATTGAAACAGTGTCCAAGACGTTTACAGCAAAGGGTTAGTACAAGGTGCAGTCTTAAGCTGCTGAACATCTGAGATGGATTAGAAGTGTGTGTTGAGGGAGATCACATCATTTTACAGGCCCATTTAAGAGCAATGAGAGAACGAGTTACATAGGCTGCAAAGTGAGGGAATAGACAACAATGGAGCAGGCTATAGGAATGTAGAGAATAGTTCTCTCTTAACCTGGACCACAGCAAAGGCATACTGCTGTACCTACAAAACACAGTCTAACCCCTCTCTTGCTTTTCAGGAGGCAAGCTGGTGTAACTATCAAAATGCTTTTGCATACTCCAGAGCAAAGGCAGGACTAATCCTCTTCCAGTTTGACTCAGTCTCACTGCAGACTGAGCTGCTAAAGAAAGTTTATTGAATGGCTGTAATGTCACCAAGTATCTCAGCCCCAAGGCTGAAAGGATTTAAAATAAATTGAAACAAACTCCTCCTAAATCAAACTAAGCATCCACACCCCATCAAAATTTGTTTGAAGATAAATGTCTCAGAAAAGACCCGTTTTCAGCAAATGAAGAAACCTATTAGAATACTGTAAATACTTGTCATACTTTGAGTAGTATGTTACTCAAGACATTGTTTGGGTTTATTCTACTAATGCTTGTAGGCATGCACAAAGGCTTGGGTACTAACATTTTCACATGTTTGATTTGATAATTGCCTTAATTTTTGCCTTTCTGAGGATTATTTTAATTAATATGGAGACCGGCTTAATTAAAGCACATGCAGAGCAAAATGAACTGAGCCAAGAAAAAGCTCCTTCACTGCCTGGTAGAGAATGTAACTTTTACCACAAGATGCTCTGGTCAAAGAGGATGCATTCAGAATGTTATCCTGTATCCAAACCACAGAGAAGAGCATAGTCTTTAGAAAATACCTCTAGAATAGTACACTGAAAATCCCATGACCTTAACATTCACAGAGATATAGCTGGGCGTAATCATCATACTTCTAGAAGAAATTTTCAAGCTATTCAAGGCAAGTTTTTGCTGAGAAACGAAGGACACAACACAAACCATTATTAGGTCTTGTTCAATACTAATGCATGCTTCCCAGAATAAAAAGTGACAAAAAAGTCTGGCAAGAAAGTATTGGTAGTGACGACATACAACACAGAGCACAAAAATGCCTTTGAAGTGAGGGACGGAAGGCTAAATCAGTCTTGGAACAGTTAGAGAAGGAATAAGAGGTACCAGAGACATATGGGGAAAGTAGAAATCTTAAGAAATCATCAAATCGCAGGAGTGGGGAGTGTTACTGGATTCTTTGAATAATCATCATGATCCTTTTTGAGCTTCAGAAGCAGCAAAAAGGAAGAGGTAGATAAGAAAGCCTGCTGATGTCTGTAATTAAACAGACATCATGAGGACTGGGTAATACTCAGAAAAAAAAACATTTTTCATCCTTTTAAATGTGAGGTTGATGGCACCAGAGCCACCTGAGTGTTGATAAAATCCTGTAATAATAAATACCTCGATACTTTATGTACATAAAAAATAGACCCTGTATGTATGTGTATGCGTGCATGTGTGTGTGCACCTGTACACATTACAGAGGCAATATGTAATACTGAGGCTTACAAGAGTTTCCAGGCATATGCAACAAAAGTATGGAAATAGTAAACTGTGTCCTTGGAAATAAACAGCTACACTCAGTACAAACAGAAAGGGTTACCAAATGATTCCATTACTAATTTTGCTTAACCATATCAGAAGATTACTTAAGCATACAGACAACATTGAAAAGACACTTTCAAGAGTCTTTCTTCTTGTTTCAGTTCTACACAGTGCTTCTTTTGTAATAAAATAATGGTGGATAATTGTGTAAATATAAACATCAGGTTTTCCCTTCCTATCTCTATTTTCACCTAATTATTTTAATGAAAGTATCACTATCCTAAATGTATCTCTTTTCTGCTTCAGCAGTACTTCTTTTTATTAAAACATTAACAGGACAGAACCTTCTGGTTCACAATTAAGCTGTCAGAATAGTCAAACTATGGATTTTCTATGTCTAACAATACTTTGCAAGCCACAAAAATGTCCTCCCCAACAAAAGATAAGGAGGACAATGTATGGCTGGCATGTCAGCAACTTTTATGATGGCACCAGAGAGCAAAGATGCAATTTGTCCTCCCAGTTTGTTATTTCACAGCTGGAAAAATGCAGGAGTTGATTTAGAGCACACAAAGAGGTTTAAGAGAAGTTCCTGAAAGGACACAGACCTCTGGGTGCCAGGTTCACAGGCTAGAAAAATGGGGCCAGGTCCTTGTTTGCAGGGGGCACATAGCTGCAGAGGAGGGAGCAAAGCAGTTGTCTGGGCTTTTTAGTCAGACCAGGGCTACTCAGACTTGGCCAGCCTGTCAGATTCAACTGTTCGTTCCCTTGAGCTCAGAAATAATAATGGTCTGTTTTCCCTTTTTTTATGTCCTTTCAAGCACACTGCTATTTTTATGCTTCACTTGCTGGCACATGGATCAATCACTGTAGGACCTGATTTACAACCTGTATTCCAGACAGTGCTTCTAGCAAGGGGGGGGATAGGGACAAGTGTGTTTAAACACTCATTGTGCAGTGTCTCGATTTGGCTCCAGGAGATATTTGGAAATATAAGGTGAAGGAAAGAGGCTGGATCCTCTATCATTTATACTAATTAACTTCTGCACAGTGAATCAGCCTGACTGTTTCCATAGAGCAAACTCAAGACTTTCAGCCCCTGTCAGTAAGTTCCTCTTTAAAAGGCTGTTTTGTATTCCAAGACATATAGCACAATCTTGACGCTCATTATGAATGGCTTTTCTAGATTAAAAGGAAAAAGGATTGTTTTATGGGAGAAAACTAAACAAATCTGACATCCCACACCATGTATTGACCCCATGTGAGAAGCCTTTAGTTTAAAGCCAATGCATGACCTTCGTCTCCCTTGACACATGGGACACAAGCAATAATACTTGTTTTGATGGCTGATTTTAGGTGTATCCATATAAAACCCACTGCCATGAGAGTGCATTCAAGAGAAGATACAGAAGACAGACCTCCCCTGAGGAGAAAGGAGCGGCGGAGACAATGTATGATGAACTGACCGCAGCCCCCATTCCCCATCTGCCTGTGCCACTTGGGGAGGAAGGATAGAAAACTGGGAGTGAAATTAAACCCAGGAAGAAGGGAGAGGTGCTGTGAAGATGTGGTAAGATTTATTTTTTGTCATTATTCTACTTTGATTAGATAGCTAATAAATTATATTTCCCCAAGTCAAGTTTGTTTTGTCTGTGATGGTATTTCCTCAGTGATCTCTCCCTGTTCTTATCTTAACCCATGAGCTCTTAGCTGTATTTTCCCTCCTCTGCCAAGCTGAGGAGGGCAGTGATAGAATAGCTTTGACGGGTACCTGGCATCTAGCCAGAGTCAACCCACCACATCAACCTAAAGCTCATTTAAATACATGTGATCTTTTAGATCTTTTACATTCTCTTCAGCACATTTTGGCCTTGATTTATAAAACAGCGATGGACGGACAATGCAACTGACTGCACACAGTTGATGTGTCACACCATCCTTATAGTCTCTGGATATCAGGAGAACCCTCAGTCTTTACACAGATATGCCAATCCCAGCATGTGTATACAGAGAAGGCACTCTACTTTCCAGTCAGCCTTATTATTGTCAGGAGTTTTATCTACAGAAATTGAGATGGAGACTATGATCATAAACAATCTCAAGCAATGCTAAATGAAATCAAACCAAATCTTTCTGGTTCATTAGGTTTTGCAGTAGCTTTCAAAATTAAACACAAGTTGACAACCATTGCTTTGCACCCTATTCCACAGATACTTTTCTGGGTTTTGGTGGGTTTTTGGTTTTTTTTTTTTATGTCACTGAATCATGACAGTAAAGGTCAGGCCTTCAGGTACCTCATTCCTACTCAATGGGAATTTAGCAGAGCTCTTGTGGATCCAATAATCACCATTTTAGAGTTAGGAAAACACCTTTTCACACATTAGCCAAATGTGAATTTGACTTGCAAATTCTAAACCTGTATTTATAGTGTTTACAAGAGGGGTCTCCCTATCCAAGCTGCTGCTGAGGATCCACCAGCCCCTTGAACATCAGTGTCCTTATCCAAGGTCATATCCAAGTGCAACACCACGATACACCAGGGAATCCTGACTTTGTTCCTCAGAGAGGAGTCATGGCTTGGTACGGGCACTAAGAGCAGCTCTCCTGTCCCAGGAAGCACAAGGGGCTAACCAACAAAGTTCTGTCAAGTATCATATACCAACGTGTGAGAAGGGTTACTCTGATACATGGCAGCTAGCAGTGTGATGAATGAATCACCCTATGTCACACACATCTCTTCATCAATCCTCCCTCTCCACGTGGCCTTACCTACAACTCTCTCAGTCAAGTGAAGGTGAAAGATCTCAGTCAAGGAAGATACTCCACATGTCTGTGCTGACATCCATTGCAGAGTTGAGAGGCCACTCACAACACAAGCAGAGCACAAAAGAACAATGAAACTTCACTGTAGTCTGAAAAGTCTCTCACCGATAACACTTCATCTTAACTAATCATCAAAAACAAATATAATAGAAATTATTTTCAGACTAGAATGCAACCAACCAGTAACAGTGCACCTCCAAGCAGACTAGGCACTGGATGTCCACCCATGAGAATACCCCTGTAAGGGGTCAACAAACAAATACCCTTATGCTCTCTTAAAAATAAATGTGACAAAAATTGTAGGGGAATGGCAAGATTATGAATCCTGGAAAGAACAACTTTAGAAGCAGGTCTGTCACAGTGGTAGCTCTCCAGAATCGAGCAGAGTGGAAAAGTAGCAACGATTCACGTTTTTTATTGTACAGTTTTCCCTTGGTCTATGTAACCACACAGTCCCCCCTCCCTCGGTACCATATTGTCTCCCCTCCCCGAACACGGTCCCTGCCTCTGCACAAGTTGGATTGGTTGTCTCCCCAATCCATAGCCTGTAATGGGACTTCGGTCCTTCTGTATCCCCCATTGGTTAGCAGAGCCCTCAAGACACTCCCTTTCCCCTGGACCTTGGTCCAATCACGTTCCTCCTTCTAGCCCTCCCCCCGAGACCTTATAAGCTGCAGGAGTTTCAAATAAAGGACTTTTCACCCTGGAATCCAGAAAACAGACTCGGTCGCTCTCTCTTCCTGCCAAAGGAGGACCGCGCGACTGAGACTCTCTCCGAGAGACCGCAAGCGAGGAGTTGAACCTCACCAATTCTGTTAAAAAATGGGCTTAATAGATTTTCTTCTGGCTCTTCTGATGCAGAGGCTGACAAAATATGGAAGGCAGTGCACCAAGAGATGGATGGTTCATTCAGTCTCTTGGCTCCATCCATGCCCAGAAGAGTAAAGCTCTATTCCTTTACACAGAGAGGCTTGTTATGTTCCAATGAGCTATATCTACCCATGCAGGATGATGAAGCTGCTGCTGGAAAGATCCCTTAAGATAGAATTGCAGGAGCTGACTTTGGTGAGATTTAGTTTGGGTCTGGACCTTGCAGGAACAGAGAAAGTAAGTAAATAATCTCCTCTGTCACAGAGAAGCACAAACCAAATTTCTTCCTATAAGGGCCACAGGTACTCCAGAGGAGACACAGGAGTGATGGAGCTGCATCACCACTTCACCCCATACCCACACAATAGTTGGTTAGATGAAGCAACATCTCCCTCAACACATTATAGATGTGTGAGAGACTTTTGGGGTACTTGAAGCAGAATGACTACAAAGCAGAATGACTTGACTGCATTTATTGCTGTGATTAGACTAATTCCAGTAACAAATCTGCCCTCACACAGTGCTACATTGTGCTACTGCAGTTCATACATATTCTTGCCAAAAGTGCTGAGGCTACTGCTGGGAACTCTTAAAAGGAATTTTGCTTCTCTTGTTCTTGTCTTGATGAACTCCATGGAAAATAATGTGGTTGTAAGCTGTTTCCAGTACTGACCTGTATCTAGCAAGTGGTCTTCAGTCCTGAGCTATTGTAGCTCTTAAGAACAGATTTAGAAAGGATTCTTGGTAGATGTCAACACTTCTGGAACAAAAAAGTACTGACAAAAGATTGAGATGTTCTACTGAGACATAGGTTTCACTCAATAACCTCAGATCTAGGGATGGATTGTTTGAGATTTGAGTGTGAAGTCAGTTTTTAATCTGGAAATCAAGGAAGGAAGCAAGGAAACTGGAAGAGCAAAAGTCTGGCTGAAGGAAAAGGTGTCAGTTCATCGCAAATTTCTGGGAGCTCACATTTCTAGAAACCTGATAAAAATCAGCAGGAAAAACTTTGTGTTTCTGGAAACAAGACCTGGGTTTGTACCCATATGATTCTCTCTGTAATCCTTCCCTTTTGGTGTGCCTTCTGCAGCTCCTCAGAGCCATGGGAGTCCAAGTGGGGTGGCCCAGCCATGACTGACACCAGCTTGCCTCCACCACACCTATCCACACTGACTGCTGTCCAAAATGGAAGGGGGCTTAGAGCAAGGGAGAAATTTGACTCTCAAAGGGGAGAATCCAATCAGCAGTAGTCCCAGCAAGGGTCCAGACACTCCACTGACTGGGGCGACAAGTCATCTCCCTGCCATGGAGACTGTGGGGCCTGTCAGACCACAGAAAGTCTCTGGCAACACGTGCAAAAGGGGGGAAATTTTTCAGTGAAGCATTATTCTGGCCACAATTATTTCACTCTTGATTGAGGTTATTATTATTTTTTATTTTTGTTTTAGGAGGCTCTGTTTCACTAGAAGCAGGAAGGTCTGTGTATACAAACACTCATATAGCAGAAAAATCAATAAACATCCTTCTCTAATATAATAACAAAAACAATGAAAAAGACTTTTGAAATCTTGTGCTGTAAGAATAGGAATAAATAGTGCTCTAGTGAGCAAGTTCGTGTTTCTAATTAGGCTTGGACAACGTGCCTCATTGGGCAATGAGGCCATTGTCTTCTCCTCAGAGGTAGGAAAACAATGCTTCTCAAGCGGTTGTAAGTTAATGCATCAGTGATAAGGTTGAAACAGGGACATGTGTCCCCAGCACAGCTGCCCTGAAGGCAGGAACTTTCTTCATAATACACTTGTCCAGAAACAGCCTTGCAAGTTTCACAGTTGTTGAGTACAAAATGAAATATTTTTTTTTCATTTGTTTCTATGCTCAAGATATTTAGTGGTTGCCAGGAAGTTATGAGACTCTGGTAACAAAGGCTTTGGTCATCAAAGTGGTAATTAGAGCTGGTCATGAGATTTCTGATGGCATGTCATTGCACTGGAAAACTGATTTGTCAGAGCCAGAAATTTGCTTGTTAAAACATATCTGTTTCAATTAAACAACATCAAACCACAGGTAGTTTTCCACTGGAAACTGGCTTCCTACCAGCAAGCCTGGTGGGCTGCCTGGGACACAGGGATCGTAGGCTTGCTGCCATCAGACTGGGAGCCTGGTAGTGCCAGGAGACCTGGCTGAAGTAAGCAGTCCCAAAGTATAAGTTCCCAACCCTAGCCTCCGCTCATCATGCTGCTTTGTAAGACACAGAAGCAAGGCTGGAAAGAAGCACATCCTGGGGAGTATATTTTATTTTGGAAATACCATGCGTCATTGTTTCCTATTCCTATTTTTTCCCTATAAATTTCTCTTTTGCGGGTAATTTTGAAATAACTGGTTTTGTTCCAAATCAGAACAAAACCGAACGTCAGAATTTCCCACGAACCAGGAATTTGATAATTTGGCCAGTCTTTCTGGTAATAATCCAGCAAATTTTCAATAACATTGGATGTGCTGCTTAATGGCAATGAGCAGTTGGATTTTCTACACAACCTTGAGTGCTTCTCAAAGCACTTTCCTAATAGAAGTAAACTGTCATTTTGCTTTCAGCTGCCAGTAGGTGAAGGCACAAGCAGTACCTGACAGAGGACTCTTCTCCCAGTGGAATGTCCCCACTGTGGTCATGCTACCACAGCATGACCTGCTGAGTCCTCAGAGAAGGGAGGCAGCCCTGTTCTCAAAACGCAGTGAGGGAGTGGGGGAGAAGATGCATGCCAGACTCCTGGTCTGTATCTTATTAAGCAATATTATAACATGACAAGCTCTCAGAGTAAGATGGGCCAGTGCAGAGCACAAATTCCTCTGATGAGAAATAGGGTGATTTATGTGAAGTGTCCTTCACACACCTTTTTGTTGCTGACCTTATGAAGTGATAGAGAGGTGGTTTGGGAGGGAGAATACAAATCAACAACGGTTTAACTCGTGACCAGTGAGAACTGAGGATGGCAGCAGTTACTTCCCTACTGACATTTATATGAAGAAAGCATGTTTCAAAATTCATCCTGATCAGATCTAGAATTTCCAGTGCTTTTTACATCCACACAGCACAGGATAAGGTGATACATTAGGGATCTGAGCATGGCCCAAATCTCCCAGAGGAAGGGCCAAACTCCAGGTCTGAAATGAGTTCTTCATAGGGCTTGTGATTTGCTAGGTCATCACCACCACCAAGGGCTCTATGCTGCCCTTCCCAGCCTGGCTAAGATCCCAGTGACAGCAGCAGGGATGCTATACATGCATGCAGATACTCCCAAAGCTGCTAATGGAGATTTCTCTGCAAAGGAGGGTGGCTCAGTCCTATCTGAACTTGATGATTCCAGAAGAGCTCCACCATAGCCAACACACGGAAGATCAGCAGCTGAAATGAAACAGCTTCATGTTGATACCTGAAACCATGAGTCCTGGACTATTTAAGATGTGAAACAAACTAATTTAAATTCTTTTTTGGATGTGAGAATTGCGTGGTCATTATTCACTCACATGTGTTTAGGGCAGAGTATTTCTGTATTTCAGCACTTTCCAGGACTAGTCACTTGGAAATTATACCAATTTAAATGGTGAGAAAAAAAAAAAACAACAAGAGAAAAGTACCAGGACAGAGCATCCATCAATGTCTTCCCAACAAGATAACATACCTTTAAATGAATGCAAGGATCAGCCAAAGGAAAAATAGATTTAAAAAATTTTATCCAGATTTTGCTGACAATCAATTTTCTCCAAAAACTAAAGAGGGCTACACAGAGTTTCTGCTTCAGAGACAACTAAATCCAGCTGAGCTGATACGTAAACTTTCTTTGGTAGAGAGCCTGCAAGGACCGGAAATTATTGGTGTATATCCAAAACTTACTGTCATCAAGCTCAAAGCATGGAGAAAGCATTACAACCTCCATGTGACTATGCTGTAGCAATCACTAAGGCCTTCTGTGTGTTTGCTTCAAAATACTTTGGGGCTTACCATGGATACTGAAACAGAAGGACACCTGCTATGCTGCTTTATTTGTTCCCAAAGAAGTTGCTGTGAATCAGCAAGAACATTGCACAGAGCACTGTGCTCCTGGGGCCAGCCTCCAAGATTTGCTCTCTAGGGCAAGGATGACAGGGGAGAAAATCTATAAAGTTATGCTTTTTTGGAGACCATAGTTCAGAGAGGAGACCTGCTGTTTCTGTCTTTGGGAGACAGGGAAATGCATGGGGCTATGCTCTTTATCACTTACTACATTCTTATAGAGATCAGAAAGGAGAGTGCTCTCTGCTTCACAGCTATCCATTTCCTGAAATCCAAATAAATGTGCTCTGTTTCTGAGACAAACCTCTGAAAAGTTATCATCCCATGACCTGAAAGTCAAAACTGAGCATGCTAGTCCTTCCTAGCCTACTGACCTCTAACCTCTGGTTTGAACCCCAGCTCATGGCTGGGATCCTGTAAGTCACAGGCAGTCAACATGAAGAAAGGTCAGTGTTTATGCATCTCTGCCTTTCTCTCTCTCCTCTGTCTCATCACAGGAGGAACCAGCATTCTGACCTTTATTCAAGTTTGCGGAGTTTATAAAGCATTTATTACCGTCCTTTCAAACACTGAGCAAGTAGATATTCTGCCAGCTGGTAAATGCACTGGCAAAAAAAGAAATCTGAAGAAAGGCAGCTCCCAGATAAATAACACGTATGGGGAAACATTAGCTACCAATTCTCAGTTTTAAACTTGGAAATCAAAATGGCATTTTAATCCCTACCAGCAAGTCCCAGTCATGCAGTGCTAGGACTAACAGTTGTGGGGTACTTGGTAACAGCCTGGCAGTGAATTTGTTTGAGGGTGGCCATCTGCGTGGGTTTTGTACACAAGGTTTGTATTTCACTTTCTTCTATTAATAAGATTAATAAGTAGAACCATGTGCTGTGCTTGTGTGTGACACACTAGGCACATTTAATGCAATACAGAATCTAACAGTCCATGTTTTAGAAGAGTTTAAAAGAATAAAAGATGTTCATGAAGGTAACTTCCCTGAGGCAAACAAAAAATAAGCTAAGGCCAGCAGATCAACTGAAATGCCTCAATTTTTCCTGCTCATGCCCTCAAGCTGGTAACATGAACCTCGGAAAACAAGATGTCAAACATTTACCTTTATAATTGAAGTAGTTGATTGGTGTCAGATGATGGCACTGGTTTCATCAAAGAAACAACCATGGAGCTTGGTACATGTTACTGATGATGCACAGAGGAGATCAAAAAAACAATGGAAAAACACAGAGAAATCAAAAAGGAGAAAAGAACATCAAAAATATCATCTCTATTCTCAAGGGATACTGTCTCTCACTCACAGTTCATTGACACAATGAACAAACAAAAAAGAGAATCAGCAAGTAAACAGCCTTCACAATTCAGCCGTGCTATTTATGTAAACCTTTAATCCACAGCTTGAGCTCCTATTATAAAAAGGGGTAAAAGTCAGTCCTAGATATACATTAGAATCTACTAACTCACAATTTAAATGATAATTTGGCTCTCTCCACAGAGTAAGTTGGATCTGAGTTTCTATACAGTTTCTTCCAGCAAGAGTTTCTATATTGTGCATGTGACTTTCTGTTGCTATGTCATAGTAATCTCCAAAGCAGATCATCCGCAATGTCAGATACATTCTCAGAAATCTACTCTATATTCCTTATTTTCAATAGCTGCTGCTGGTGTTAGCAGTGATCCTTTGTTCCTCCAAAATTTGTGTCATGCTCTTTCCTGATGCGTGGGTTCATCTTTTCAAAGGCTTGGTGATTTCACACTGAAAAGGTTTTATCAGATCAACATGAGTGCCAGCAGTGGTACGTAATTTTTCTTACAACCACAGCTGTGGATGGTTATTTTACAGGTCATTTGGCATACGCCACACAATTTTATGGGCTTTCAAAAACATTTTCAAGGGAAAGAAAAAGTGGAGAGTTTTTCTGGAGGTGTCTTTTCAATAAGTTTTGACCTCTCCATTTCTAATTCTGAACTGCCATAGACATAATGACTTTCCATGGGCGAAGTTATTACTTCTAAAAGGGGGCAGCATTCCAGTGCTACCATGTGCAACAGGTTGATTACAGTCTATGGGATGCATAAATCAAAATGTCAAGGGTTAGCATTTGATGGCTGCTTGCCCTAATGTCAAGTTCAATCGCTGGTAGCAAGAAAGTAATTCCTTATTAAGGAATTGTGTAACTTTATATGATGTACACAAAGAGAGAAATGCATTATATTAGATGGACCTCCAAGGCAAGGAAGCAAGGAGTGAAAAAACAACCTTGGAAGCATAAAATTTAACATTGACGACTAAGACCTAAGTAAACTTTCCCAACTTGCTGTGAGCAGGGAGCATTTCAGGACAGTTTCATTGTGCATGTGAGAGGATTCAGTTACAATTTTATCTCTGTGAGCTGTGATGGTGTTGATTTGGCAAGCAGTGGGGCATTGTTATTCCAGCTGGGTAACTTTTAATGCGAATAGGAATCCTTGCTATTTGTCAGATACTTGAATTGACTAGTACTTCTTATTCTAAGGTATTTAAATTTAAACAAATTTGGATGTAGGATTTTGCAGAATCAAGGCATGGGAGACACAAGACTAACTGCAAACATCTTGTAAATGCACCGTTGGAAGAGTTTCTCGTTATCTTTTTACTTTGCTGTTTTCATGGAAAACAGTAAAAGCAAGCAGCTAAACTTAATGGTTCGCTTCAACCTCTTCAGTACAGACTATACAACTGCACAAATGACAATTCTTTACTTTTTCATCTTTTCTATTTTTTACAGACATATTTTCTCTTTTTTGAGATCTCTACCCAAAACAGTAGCCCTAACCTGCATCAAGAAGCTTCCTGTAGTTCACAGAGCTCAGGACTGTTTTCTTATTGAAAAGGGTAGTTTTTAATTTCTAATATCGAAACAGACTATGCCGTTCATGTGAGTGTCTATCCTGAAATGTTTATGGAGAGCTGATATTTTGAGATTGTTGGAGTAGGGGGATACTTCAGAGTCTCAACAATTCTGTGTCCACAGTAATCCTCAATTCAGGATTACTGAAGTAATCAGTAATCTCAGTCCAGAGAAAGGAGTTTCTGAGTCATTCACTATAAGTTTTGCCTTAAGCAATCTGAGAAGGATCAGAACCGAATCCTGTGTCCATCCTGTGTCCAGGTTAATCTACAAGGGAAACCTTCAGCTCATGAAGAGCATTGGCTTTATTGTCTTCCTGAAAGCAACATCATCAGGTGAAACATTATATCACCACACGCAGCAGAGAGCAACCCTTGTAAATCTTTTTTAAAAACATTCTACCAAACACAGTGTTACATTTATATTTCTGGACATATATTTTTAAATTTCTATGAAATATTCCAATGGAAAAGATTGGAGTCAGTAATATTTTTTGAAAAAGGATATTTTAAGGAGTAATCTCACTTACTAATACGAGCATTCCCAATTACAAACTCACCTGTGGGAGCTACACCCTTCCTACCAGGAAATACTATGCAACCTGTGAGTTTAAGAAAATCTGCCCATCATAATTTGAAAATCAAACACCAAAATGAGAAGCTATTAATGAATAAAACTGCATGGATAAATATTATTTCCTGAATATATTAACAAAAAAAAGCCAACCAACCAACTGCCCAAAACTGTTTGAACATATAGATGGATCACATAAAAGCAGCTGAGACTGTTTTTATTAGACCCTCATCAATCATACCCTTTTGTTCCCAACCTGCAAATTTTACCTTCAGACTTACATTTGCAGTGCTTTAAGTTCAGCCTGTCTTTTTTCCACTTCTATATTTAGGTATGAAAAGGGAAGAAATGGCCTAGCTACTAAAATATCTTGAATATCAATGAGGAAAATGATAATTCAATTAAATTAATGAAAGTTAACAATCCTCTTGTCACAATAATGATTCAGGCTCACAGTTCTGATCTTTTGAACTGTCAAATATGTGCTATACCAATATTGATGAGACTCTGGCAACACAAGTTTCTTCTGGTTGTTGTAACAACAAGTTAACCTACAATTAAATAACTATATAATTTTAGACATGCTATTTCCCTGGTCTTTCAAAACAGGGTTCTGTAAATCTGAAAATTATTAATTCAGTCAGATACATCAAATCCACTCTAATATTTTCAATAAAATCTGTGAAATAGAAATTCTATCTTTAGAACTCCATGGGCTTAGGTTTAACTCACATGAATTCAGGAAAAAAATTGTAAGATAAGAGATAGCCAGAGTTAGTCCTAAAATGATTGATTCAATCTTCCAAGGGCTTTCTCCGTAGAGAATAAAACAAAAACACTTTGTCTTCTTCCCCCTGAGAGTTCACTCAGAAGAGCTCAGAAATACGTTGACCCAGACACTGGTCTTCAAGGTAGATTTCCTAGCACTACTGTGGTCTGATACATTATTTAAAATTATACTGAAGCCCCATAACCATTAACAGGTGTTTACTCTAAAGATATGCTCAGAGGTCTAAAAAGTAAGGCATTTGTAGTGTCTCAACCACAACAGGGGAATATTTAAAACTTATGCTGAGTTTGCTTTGACTTCTTGTGATGAAAGTTCATAGGAAGCCAAGAAACAGAAATTTCCTTGGGAAATTCAGGGTAGGCGGAATTGTTTTTCTTCTGTATCTGAATGAAATTCTGCCAGAAATGTGCAAGCCCTGGAATATTCTCTTTATTTTCATTGCACAGTCATTATTTTCCTTACAATGTGGTTCCAAAAGACTTTAGGGTCTTTAAGCCCCTCTGATCACCAGTTAATGACTGGCAAGATTTAGACTGTTATTTGCTTGTTCTCCACACTGTCTCTCCAAAACTTTCCTATTGGAGGAGGTTGTTGATGTGAACTCACTTCAACCATTCCTCAGCCATAGTTCAAAAATTACAGCAAAGGAACGATAAAAGTCGGATGTGCTACTCCCCCTGAGTCCCTATCACCAAAACGGCACATATTCCCGCAGTGACAAATGGAGCTGGAAGCACCTAGGAGGGGTTGGCTCTAGGACACAGAAGCTTTGAGGGCGTCATGAAGTGAAAAGGGCCTGTCTTCTGTAGCCACGGTCACACAGCCACTTCCCGTGGAAGACAGAAGAACATGGCCTAGAATTAGAGGTAAGCAGCAACATCCCACGTTAAAAAGTATAAGTTCTGCTCTTCTCGGGGTCTGGTTGGCTGTCTACACATGTGATTTCAGTCACTTTTACAGGGTAAGTCTCATACAAAGCAGCCTTGGCTGCTCCCGAATCGCTGGATGACACCACTGATTAATCAAGAGGTTCAAAAGCACAGGGCAAGGAGAACAGATAATAGCTTTAAAAAGACATAGTTTTGTTAGTGCCTTAAATTTACCCATGGTCACAGTCCTTTCCAAGGGAGTCTCAGAGGCAGCTCTGCTTTAATATTCTCATGAAAAATGAAGGGGTGACCAAAAAAAGAAAAGAAAAAGAAAAAGAAAAAGAAAAAGGAAAAGGAAAAGGAAAAGGAAAAGGAAAAGGAAAAGGAAAAGGAAAAGGAAAAGGAAAAAGGAAAAGGAAAAGGAAAAGGAAAAGGAAAAGGAAAAGGAAAAGGAAAAGGAAAAGGAAAAGGAAAAGGAAAAGGAAAAGGAAAAGGAAAAG